>NC_091155.1:39545800-39862050 GCF_040958095.1 Procambarus clarkii | reverse complement strand
ATATATTTTTATCGGACGCTAGCACTGTCTGATGCTCGGACTCTAGAGAAAAAAATCGGACGCCAGGGATGTTCGAAGAGTGCTATAGTGTTAGGTAGCTTATGAGCAGGGGATGTTAACCTTGTTAAGATTACAGACTGCTGGCTTATGTCCCCATACCCCATTTTGCCAAGCTAGTAACAATTATTGAGATTTCAGCCTTTTTTTTTGTGCAATTAAAACCTAGAGTAGAGGTAGTTACTGATTGTGATAGTTATAAAATCTAACAACTTTTTAAAATTGTTTGGAGATCAGATCCCATACCCAATTATAGTGGAATCTCGAATAACGAATTTAATCCGTTCCGGCGCCGTGATCATCATGTGAAACAGACGTCATACAAAACAAATGTCCCCATTGATAATAATGGAAATCAAATTAATCCGTTCTACCACTGTAAAAGTCAATATGATACTCAATGTTTTAAATAATGGAGCAGTCTACCTTACATACACTGACCAAACCTTTATGACATTTTTCTTTCTTCAAATTTGTTAAATTTTTTTTTCATTTGTCTTATAGCAAAAGGTTTGTTCGGTGGTCGGCAGGTAGGCTGCTCCATGTTTCTTAAATAAAATAAAATGAAGAAAACGGTTGAAACAATTTGAAAAACAAACAAATGCCATAAAGGTTCGTTCAGTGTTTGTCTGGTAGGCTGCTCCATTATAGTAATCTTTCTTTGTTTCAAATGTGTTCCATTTTTGTATTTTTCATTTACTCTCAATAACGAGACGAATTGTCGGCAATCGGGGCGTTTGTTACCCAAAATGGTCGCCATTTGAGAGAGTCGTCACTCGAGGTTCTACTGTATTTGGTTTCCATGTCCTCTTGTTAAGAACCAAGATTTAAAAGATGAGATCGATATGATAACAAGGAGTTATTTGAATATTTATAATGGTTGATCTGGATGGTTAATGAAGGTTGTTGCTGTTCCTCAAATTGCCTCGGGTTTTTTGTGTCAGGATTTTGCCTTTCATCAGCTCAAAATTGGCTGGGTGGTTGATGTGAGAAGGCACCACTGGTGGCGCCACCTGGCTGGCAGCAGCTCTTACTACAGGGACAATGTCTTCACTACCGGATTGCTTTTTTTTTTATTATTATTATTATTTTGTCTTATAAATTGTATCCTTTTTATTAATATATATATATATATATATATATATATATATATATATATATATATACACACAGTATATATATTGTGTGTGTGCGTGTGTGTAAATCACGAAAATTAACACGTGATAAAAAATGTGAGTGTCAGACCGCGGAAGAAGAATTGAAACGGGAATTTCCTTAAGTACTTGCATATATTAATACATCTTCAGAAGGAATGATTCACAAGTCAATAAATTTGGACATGAATAGCCAGGAGAGAGAGGTAATCCTCCTGGAGGCGGTTTTCATGTTGTTCTCCTCTCGCTTCACGTGTCGGCAGGCTGTGCTGACTCTGTCTTTGATCTTTGGGCCCTGGATCTGCAGTCTGCTTCGCCATTTTGTCCTCTGTTGTTTCCAGAGGATATCGTTGCCCAGTTTCTGTCGGCGGCTTCGGCTTGATGGGGCTCTGGGGGGTTGTTCACGGTCCTCTTTGTTGGGTTGTGCTAGGGCTCTGGCCTCGGTTGATCTGGGTAGACTTTTAATGTTAGTTTTTGCGTCGGTGGTTTTCCCGGGGACTTCGACGTCACGTTAAATAAATTTTTTACATTTTCTGACTGAAGTAATATGTCCTATTTAAGTTTGAGACCTCATTTTATTGTTTTTATTTCTATATAGTATATCGTTTAATTTTTGTCATATTTATACTGTATATACTAGGATAGGAGGCCTGGAATTCCTCAATTGTTTTAGATTTTAGATAATGTATTATCTAAAAATTACTGTAGATAATTAAGTCTACATTTATATTTTAAAATGGATAGGCATGGAACTCCTTTGGCTTAGTTATATAATACACTGTTATACAAGTGTTAAGTGAAGCTTGTAAATAATGTTGAAAACTTTTATGTGAATACTTTTATACGTATTGAAAATATTAGATATAGTGAAGAGGGGTGTTAGAGCTGGTGATGCCAAACCCTGGCACAATGAAGTTCATCATTATACGTTTACTCTCCGTGGTGTTAACATTTACAACCATTATAACACCTCTAACGAAACACCTTTACTTTACCTTATAACAGAAAAGCGGCATAGCTGCATTATAATTTCCTCACATGCGCTCTGATGCCGGAAGATTCTTCAAGTACAGTAATCTATTTGAATTGCTTCCCTAAATAGCTTTTCACTGGATGGATTTTATTTGGGCAGCAATTTTCATCTGGTGATGTATCATAGTAGATAGTTATGCTGTGCCCAACATTGATGGTTTCACGTCTGTGTTTTGTAAGCACTTGTCAGCTGATGTGTGGTTGTTGTGTCTGCTTGACAAAGGTCTCTAGTAGAATAACATCCATGATGAAAAAGTTCCAGTATCTATAAAACCATGTGGGTGAATGTTTGTCCAACAGTTTCAGACCACAAAGCCCTCAACTCACTCCACTGGTACTTTTCCAATTTAAAATTTAATAGTTTTGTTGAATGTCACTAGTTATCCTCCCACCCTTAAAATATGACTATAATAATGTTTGATATTAATTTATACAAATTAACTTGTGCTTTGCAACACTTAACACTTTCGTCCAGCGGCGACGCAGTCTGCGTCAATAAATACATTGACAGATGTCCATCGGTGATGCATGTTTTGTTAAAATTTTAAATATTTTTTAAAATTATATTTTTTATCCGATCATCATGGGACTAGTTTTAAAATGTGCGCCTTTAGATTGCGAACAATTTGATACCAAAATGCACAACATAGCACGATAAGTGACGTCAGAACACTGGAAAGATTATAAATGCTTGTGGTGATAAGCATCCAAAATTAACAATATTTGTTAAAATTTCAGTTATTGCTCAATTATGGGACTAGTTTTAAAATGAGCACCTTTAGATCAGAACACTGAAAAGAGTACATATGTTAGTGTGGGTGCGCGCTCCCAGGAAACACCTGGCCCATATTGGGGTACGCGAAAGTGTTGTTAAAAATATGTTTTTGGTGGTTGTGGAGGGATGGAGTGTATTGTACACTTGCTCTGTCTACTCGAATGGACTACTTATTCCTTTGTATAAAACTATTCTGAAGAAAATTACAAGTCTTAACACTTCTAATATAATATTCTTTCCCTATAGAGTAATGGATACATTCTTTATGCTCTTTACACAACTCTGACCTCCCTAAATAACCCCATACTTGTCTACATCTTGCTGATGATTATATCCCCTCTATACTCATAAAATCACTAGCATTTCAGAGATTTAACCACATAGTTAGAATTCGCTTTAGTGCAATACACTAGTACTGTACCCTGTAGTGTGATAGTCTAAAAATGGCCTGGTGATATTTCTGTAAACTACCAACTTTCAGCACAATTTTAAGTTTTTTAAATATTTCCAGAATGGTTGTAATCTAGTTGTTCAAGATTGGTTATGTCTCATTGTTCTTAAATAATAAAAACATCTAGTTTTTGATACCTTGAAATGTTGCTGTAACGTCTGTAATTTTGTAGGAATCTACTGAAACACTAACTTTTCTTTAGCTAATACGCTAACTGATTATATACCATGTGAAATGGTATATAATAATGGTATATTCCCATGTGAAATGGCTCGTTAGGTTTTAAACATGGTATGGGTTCCTTACGGATTTTCACTGTTTATTTTTTCAGCAGTGGCCATGTGATATTAGCCTGATACTTTTACTATTTATGTATGTTGGTGCAAGAAATGCCCCTCATGTTAGTGGGTCATGTAGTCTCATAGAGGTAGATCTTAGAAAACACCACAACTACATACAACCATCACCATAGAAAGATATGGGGGTTGATATCACTCCGAACCTGTCCCCAGAAGCCCACATCAAAAGGATATCCTGAGAGGCATGTGCTACCTTGGCCAACATAAGAACTGTCTTTTCAAACTTTGTGTAAGGAATTGTTCAGGATCCTGTGTACCACTTATGTCAGACCAATCCTAGAGTATGCAGCTCCAGCCTGGAGTTCAAACTTAGTTAAACATAAGGCAAAGTTAGAGATGATTCAGAGGTATGCCACCAGATTAGTCTTAGAACTTAATGGTATGAGCTACAAGGAAAGGCTATGGGAGCTATATCTCGCATTCCTAGAAGATAGAATAAGGGGAAGACATGATCACCACCTTCAAGATTCTCGGGGAAATTGACAGGGTGGACAAACTATTTAGCATGGGTGGAACACAAACAAAGGAACACAGGTGTAAACTTAGTACCCAAATGAACTACATACACATTAGAGAGAATTTTTCATTGTCAGAGTAGTTAACAAATGGAATGCATTAAGTAGTGATGTGGTGGAGGCAGATTCCACCACATCACAGCTTCAAATGTAGATTTTATAGAGCCCAGTAGGCTCAAGAATCTGTACACGATTTGACGGTCGAGAGGCGGGACCAAAGGGTCAAAGCTCAACCCCTGAAAACACAACTATGTGTTCACCTAGTCGTGCTTGCGGGGGTTGAGCTCTGCTCTTTCGGCTCACCTCTCAACTATTATTAACTAATTTAGTTTTTCTCTCCCCCTTTCCACACCTACACACCCCCAGGAAGCAGCCCATAACAGCTGTCTAACTCCCAGGTACCTATTTACTGCTAGGTAACAGGGGCAACAGAGTGAAAGAAACTGCCCATTTGTTTCTGCCTGCCCCGGGAATCGAACCCGGGTCCACATGCTTACGTATCAAGCGTGCTGTCCACTTGGCCACCGGCCCCTGTGGCTATGCGAGTACAAATATTATGCTTATTAGGCTTCATAACCTGAGGAGTTTTCTTAACTAATTAAGGATACAATTTAGTCATACAAACATGACTTCTATCTAGTAATTTGCAGGGTTCACTTAGACTGAAAAGCTGTTTTCAACCTAGGTTAATACTGCCAGTTAGTAGATAGAAGTCATGTTTGTATGACAAAGCTCTATTCTTTTCCAGTTATTAATACCATACTACACAATTTTAGAGTAGACAATAAAAACTTAAATTGAATCTTTAACCCTTGGCTGATCATTTATTTAGTCCCAGTACTCTTATCCATACCCAGTCTTGCTAGGTGCTCTTAACCATAGTGAAGTAAGAAAGGCACATTTATTCCCTTTGCCTAAAATGTTCATTAAGCACTTAAAATATTCAGCTCCCTATGACTGACGGGTATTGGTGATGGGGCTCGAGTGCTTTGTCCGAGCCCTACAAGCTCTGTCTGAGAGTTGCCTGTTGGGTGAAAAGCAGGACCAAAGCTGTCTGGCTTTGCCACCTATGTGAAGGTTGAGCAAACCAATTGGTTGCAGTTTCTGGGTAGCACATCAGCTAGTCTGGCCAGCAAGCCTGGCTGAACTTTGTATTTATTACCAGTTACCCACGGAGGAGGGTGTATTCTTGGGTTCTTAATCCTCCACTTGTTGATGGACTCCATGTTGGGGTGCAGTGAAGTGTAATATAGTATATGTATACTTATTCCTAAACTTAAGAATTGTGAGAGTTGCGACCATGCACGCGAGTTGGGCTCTCGATCTGCAGCCTCTTCTTTCTACACACAAAACCGCCTCACATATGTAACGGTCATAATAAATATGCAGTAATGTGTATGTTATTAAAGCCCTATATAAACTAGGAAAGAAGGCTTTTAATTATAGCTGTGTGGGTCTTTGATTAAATCCATCCCATTGATTTGTTATCGGGATGATTCCTACCATAGTTATGTGTAACTCTCAAAACCACTCTTATTTTATGTTGTATTATGCCTCTGTTTGTTCTTAAATAAAAAAGAACCATTATTTTTTTGTATTTTTTAGTCCACGGTTGACAAATTAACTGAAGTTCTATATAAAAATTTTTGTTGCCATGTTGATAAGTATTACTTTTAATTGACTAGCTAAGGTAGAGATACCTTGCTGTTGTTGTTATTTAGTAACAAATATATGTGTTTTGTGTTCACATTATGACACGTGGAAATACCAAGCAAGTATGTTGTCTTGATAGTTAAATATTGTAATGTAAGGTAACTCTGGTACAGTACCTGACAAAAGTGTGCGCTGCTCGAAGTGGCGTGTACTTATGGTATAAGAAGAATGATGATCCTATTGGAGAATTTACGGGCTATTCGTGCCCGTGCCACCTCTTGGGTGGCTTAATCTTCATCAATCTATGGGAAAATAAAGTTAGCTCTGAGCACGTGATGTTCTTGTGCACCAGTTTCCTGCAGCCACATAGATGGTAGGCTCGATTGTCACCGGGCATTTATAGTGAACGGTTGTGTTGAGTGGTCAACTTCGAGGTCAACCCCGGTACTGCGACGGCGCTGGAACCAATTGGCGTTCACCTTTCCATTGGGGACTTTAGGCGCCGTGGAGAGGGAGGACCTGCTGCCTGGGTAACAGCTCCATATCAACCTACCCTGGCTTAGCGCCCTAGTGAGGCCACTCCAGAGCACAACACCATAGTCTCCTGAGACTGATGGATGCCTACTACTACTACTGTGTTGAGTGTCCCACTCTGCCACTACCTCCTCCTCCCCCCGTCTGTTATCACAGTTAAGTGTTGGTGGTGGTATTACATTCTTATGGGATCCACCAAGCATAGAAATCATTGCTTTAAAATCAGCAGGCCACCAAATTAACAAACAATATGTATTGTTGGGTGTAGCCAAATTTACATGCAGTATTGGGCGCATTTCCGAGGAGAAAACAGTGGTGGGTGGTGATGGCTCGCCATCACGGAGACATCAGTCTGGTCGCTCCATACTTCCTGACTTCAAAATCCATCCTGGCTCTAATACAAAGGATACTCTATAATGAACGTTTACACACTTTGAAGATATCTTTCTGGGGCGACCAAAACCAGTCAGAGTTTGATTGTTACTGCCGGTTTTGGCTTGTTTATTGTGCACCCCATACTTATTCTTTGAGCGTTAGCACAAAAATGGATTACAGATGGCACAAGAGGTCTTATCAGACCACAATGGAGATTATTACATTAACAATTACATATACCCTGCACACCTTATATTATAATGTCACCTAGTTAGAGATTAAATGCCAGCATTGGCACAGTTCTTCTCCCGCAAAATGTTACGACTGGTGATCGGGAACTGAAAGACTGCCACGAAAATATTAAACATGTCCCTGAGACTCAAGGCCATTCTATCCTCCAGATTGATATGTTCATACACCCCTCTCGTGGTGGTGGTCGTCGTCAGCCTCGTGTAGTGAAGATTACTTTTGATAATAGGTCTCTTACGTCTTCTGTAATTCTTGCTGGTGCCAGATGCTTTGTTCAGGAGTACATCCCCTCTCCTCGCCTCTGCAATAGGTGCTGGAGATTTGGGCATGGTCCCTTCAAATGCACAAGTGCAGTGTGTATATGCCCCATAGACACACCTCACTTGTGCATTTGAAGGGGACCATGCTCTTCAAATGCACCATTCTCCAGCACCTATTGCAGAGGGGAATGTACTCCTGAACAGAGCATCATGTATTCCTGACGAAGAGCATACAAAATAGCATAAAGTTGCATAAAGAAGAAGCATAAATCTTCACGGCAGTCTCTGGAGGCCGGCGACATACATAGGTGTGGTCAAGAAAAACAACAGAGTAGCCTACACCAGCTGCAGACTTGGACCTATCTGTCAAGACGGAAATGAAGCGGGAGTGTGAAGAAAAGTGTGCAAGGAAACGGTGTTTCTGAACTGGAGGAGGGATCAGTTCGGAAATCCGTTCAGCGGATTTCTGGTTTGCTGGGGATAGCATGCCTTTTTTTTTTACCGTGTATGCATATAAGGAACCACGAATTCTCCAGAATATTGTATTGCGAGCGAACAATTTGATACCAAAAAACGTAGCACAAAAATTGAGGTCAAAACACTGGAATGAGTACTCACCTAGTTGTGTTTGCGGGGGTTGAGCTCTGGCTCTTTGGTCCCGCCTCCCAACCGTCAATCAACAGGTGTACAGGTTCCTGAGCCTATTGGGCTCTATCATATCTACACTTGAAACTGTGTATGGAGTCAGCCTCCACCACATCACTTCCTAATGCATTCCATTTATCAACCACACTAACACTAAAAAAGTTCTTTCTAATATCTCTGTGGCTCATTTGGGCACTCAGTTTCCACCTGTGTCCCCTTGTGCGTGTTCCCCTTGTGTTAAATAGACTGTCTTTATTTACCTATCAATTCCCTTCAGAATCTTGAATGTGGTGATCATGTCCCCCCTAACTCTTCTGTCTTCCAGCGAAGTGAGGTTTAATTCCTGTAGTCTCTCCTCGTAGCTCATACCTCTCAGCTCGGGTACTAGTCTGGTGGCAAACCTTTGAACCTTTTCCAGTTTAGTCTTATCCTTGACTAGATATGGACTCCATGCTGGGGCTGCATACTCCAGGATTGGCCTGACATATGTGGTATACAAAGTTCTGAATAATTCTTTACACAAGTTTCTGAATGCCGTTCGTATGTTGGCCAGCCTGGCATATGCCGCTGATGTTATCCGCTTGATATGTGCTGCAGGAGACAGGTCTGGCGTGATATCAACCCCCAAGTCTTTTTCCTTCTCTGACTCCTGAAGAATTTCCTCTCCCAGATGATACCTTGTATCTGGCCTCCTGCTCCCTACACCTATCTTCATTACATTACATTTGGTTGTATACACTTTAGTGTGGGTGCTCCCTCACTGGAAACGCCAGACCAACCTTTGGGTGAGCTGGGGCGTGCACACCGGCCACGTACGCAAAGTGTTAAACACCTGTGGGACTCCTTACCAAGGCCTGTGCTCCTTTTAGGTAATTTTAACTGTCAGGAACTGTTCTTAACTGTCAGGTGATGTTCTGACAAACACCCAGCTAGGGGACGCCTTTCTGGTGAGTACACTTATGTTTACTCTCGCACTTGTCTTGTCTTGATCTTTCTTTCTGCCCGTCTTCTCTTTATTTAGATTTCACGTGGCAGGTTCTTGATGACCTCCATAACAGTGACCATTACCCCATCCTTGTTACCTTTTCTCTTTTCACCCTCCCCTTTCCTTCCCTAGGTGGCAGTTTGCTAAGGCTGACTGGAACCTATTCCACCTACATGCTACTATTTCCGACCTCTCTGATCTGCCTCTCTCTCAAGCCCTCCTTTTTCATGACACTATCTTAGACACTGCCCTCTGCTCTATTACTCGCCTGGAAGAAACACCGATGCCGACAGACGGCTGCTGCTTTGCTTTTGTTTCGGAAGGCGAGTGCAGTGGCCCGTAGGGTCATCTGTACGGCTAAATGTGAGAGTTTGAAATGTTATGTCTCCACCATTACGACCGACACTCCTATGTCCCAGATCTGGAAGAAAATCCATAAGAGAGCAGGTAAGTTTGTTCCAGATGTTTCGCCAGTCCTTCACCTCCATGGTTTTCTTGTGGCAGATCCAGTGTCGGTCGCGACCGAACTGGATTCCCACTTTTTGGCTGTTAGCTCCTGTTCTCACTTTCCTCAATCCTTCTTGGGAGTGCATAATAAATGAACTAAACTAAACTTCTTCGTAAGCCCGTTCTTGAATCTTGGTGTGGCGCACGGTCTACGTCTCAATTTACCCTACTTGTTTTAAACAAATAAAGGAACGTCACCCAGTAAGTGAAAAATGCATAAACTGTGGCAGGAGCATTGTTTAAGCCTGGGGCCAGATTCACGAAGCAGTTACGCAAGTACTTACGAACGTGTACATCTTTCCTCAATCTTTGACGGCTTTGGTTACATTTATTAAACAGTTTACAAGCATGAAAACTTGCCAATAAACTGTTGTTATTGTTATAAACAGCCTCCTAGTGCTTCGGAGCTCATTAACTGTTTAATAATTGTAAACAAAGCCGCCAAAGATTGAGAAAAGATGTACAGGTTCGTAAGTGTTTGCGTAACTACTTCGTGAATCTAGCGCCTGGCACCTTGACTGTGTCAAGCGACCAACCGCTTACCGTCAGGTGCCCGGCCCCGCCCACCCGGGAGGACGGTTGCCAGGTACTGCTGCCGGCTCTAATTCCTGTGCAGAACCACCTGGACGTAGTGTTCGTCGCAGTTGGCTGCCAAATACGTCACCATCTGCCAAGCACCAAGTGCACCACGGGGCCAGACGACAGGTTTCTATTCAACCTGCTGCTGCCTGTCAAGTGCCAGGAACCTTCCACCCGGGAGTGTCGACACCACACTCGGCTTCCCCTTCACACCACCATGAAGAGCGGTTGCCAAGTGTTGCCTCCAGCTCCACTCGCTGTTAAGACTCATCTGGAGGCGATGTTCGTTTCAGCTGGCTACCAAACTCACCGCCTGCTAATTACGAAATGTACAAGGGGACCAGTGCCAGACCGAACACCATCACCGGACCATCACTCCAGCTCCCCCACAAGCACCAACTGTATCTTCCGCTGCGGTGGACCTGCCCCTGATGTAGAATGGCCACTCCACGGTTCTGGGGTTATCTTGAGAGATTATCTTGAGATGATTTCGGAGCTTAGCGTCCCCGCGGCCTGTGTACATGCGGCTCAGGCTTGGGTACAAATATTACTGGGAATATGGGATAGGTGTTCATGATAATGACACGAAGTGTAAACTATGTGGTATGTTAAGGTCTCTGTTACGACCCTGGGTTCTCCAGTGGAAACCAGAGGTCAGAATTGAACTATTAAACTTTCTGGTAGTACAGTTGAGTGCATCTCGAGCGGCAATTGTTTGTATCTTCCCTGCCAGACGTAAGACTATTATTGTTTCTCAAAGAGCATTTAAAGACTGAGCTGGGGGGTTGATTATTAAATAATAACATAGGCACCAACTTTGCTTACTAATACTTTCTAATCATTTGCAAAGTAACAATACATTGCATAGGGGAAGATCTTTAATGTGCTTAGCTGCACGATCAATTAGGCTCCTTCCGGCACCACGACATGGGAGGCCTAGCTGGTCGCTAGGAGGTCCTTCTCTGGCTGGCGTTCGTGCGGACGAGACCTACTCTGTGGCTGCACCCCTAATCTCCTCCCTTCTCCTCTTACTTATTTCCCTTACCTTAAGTTCCTGTACCATAAGTTAAGTATTGTATGATTTCTAAGTGTACCTACTCTGGTAGTAACGATTGGTGAGACCTGGGGGTAGTATTTGCCAGTGTTTTGGGTAACCCTAAGTGTTGTGTTTTGTATTAGGGTCCCACGTGGTGTGTCTACCCTAAGCTGCATCCAGCTTCAATGCTTATCCAGTAGTACTTTACCCTAGCTTGTTATTAGTGTAAACCTTGTATCCTGCCTAAGTGGACCAAGGCTTTTAACGTAAGATAGTGTGGTAAAGTTATTATTATTATTGTTATTGGTGTGAGTGTATATGGAGGGTTGTTAAGGGGTTAATAAATAAGTACATGAATTACAGAGTATCCCTTCTTCCTGTGTGGGAGCGCAGTGATCAACCCTTAGACTAACATATATGGTCTAGTAGCAAGTTATTACTACTGTGGATAGTTTATTTTGGGGGCCGGGCCTTTTAGCTCTCCCATATTTGATACTCTTGTCTTCTAACTACCCTTACCCCTTAATAGTACCAGTACCCATAGAAGCCCCACACACAATTATTTATAACAAGTGGGGTACCCTGGCCCATTATGTTCTTGATTGTCCGTTGATTAATGTATATAGAAACGCTGAGATAAGGACTGTTCCTGAACAAATAGCCTGGATGTGTCACAACGGAAAGGTTGATGATATTCTTGAGAGATATAAGAATTTTGCACCAAGATTGTAATATTTTGTTGAATTATCTGCAGGTGTCTTGCAAATTGTCTATACAGTATACCTAGGTCATAGAAGTATTTTCTGATCAGGGGAAGGAAGACACAAACAGATATGGGGGCGTAAATTTTATTAGTACAGGATAAATAATTCTGCAGAGTAAAACAGGCAAATTGTCTATACAGTATACCTAGGTCATAAAAGTATTTGTGTGTACGTCTGATACCATACTACTTGTGAAGGAGGAAATGTATATGTTTACCTCTAAGAATGTTTGGTAATGTGTTTATTGTTTGTAATGTGTGTATATGTATGTATTAACACGATGTACTGAACGGGGTGAGAATAGCTTAAGCTACCTCATCCCTTTGTGTGTATTTTACCTCAATAAACTTATTTCAGTTTCAATTTCAACTCCCGGGTACCTATTTACTGCTAGGTAACAGGGGCATCAGGGTGAAAGAAACATTTTGCCGATTTGTCTCCACCTCCATCGGGGATCGAATCCGGAACTTCAGGACTACGAATCCGAAGCGCTGTCACCTACTATGGGTAGTGGGGGGGGGGGGGACCACCAACAGCTGGACCCCACAGTTCCTTATCCCCCACAGGAACTGGATCAAAATGAGACGGAGCACAACCTCAGCCTCCTTATCAACTCACCCTTGGGTCGCCCCACTGATCAAGCAGTGGCTGCCCCTCATGAACGGTGGCAGGAACACCAGCAGGTGGCGGAGCGGCTGTAAGAGCAGCTCCAACAGTGGCTGCCCCTCATGAACGGTGGCAGGAACACCAGCAGGTGGCGGAGCGGCTGTAAGAGCAGCTCCAACAGTGGCTGCCCCTCATGAACGGTAGCAGGAACACCAGCAGGTGGCGGAGCGGCTGTAAGAGCAGCTCCAACAGTGGCTGCCCCTCATGAACGGTGGCAGGAACACCAGCAGGTGGCGGAGCGGCTGTAAGAGCAGCTCCAACAGTGGCTGCCCCTCATGAACGGTAGCAGGAACACCAGCAGGTGGCGGAGCGGCTGTAAGAGCAGCTCCAACAGTGGCTGCCCCTCATGAACGGTGGCAGGAACACCAGCAGGTGGCGGAGCGGCTGTAAGAGCAGCTCCAACAGTGGCTGCCCCTCATGAACGGTAGCAGGAACACCAGCAGGTGGCGGAGCGGCTGTAAGAGCAGCTCCAACAGTGGCTGCCCCTCATGAACGGTAGCAGGAACACCAGCAGGTGGCGGAGCGGCTGTAAGAGCAGCTCCAACATGAGAAAAAATTGCAACCCGTTCTCGCACTTTCTTACAGTCAATATTGACTTATTAAATAAGTGCATATGTGACATACTAATTGATTGTGAATATTTTAGTTTACCTTGAAAAGCTTCATAGAAAACACCGACCTCACCTAACCTCCTTAGTATGTTAAGATAAGCATCTTATTGCTTCGTAATTACAATTATTACTTAACCTATCAACAGTATAGGTTAAGTAATAATTGTAATCCTATCAACGGTATAGGTTAAGTAATAATTGTAATTAAGAAGCAATAAGATGCTTATCTTAACATACTAAGAAGGTTAGGTAAGGTCGATGTTTTCTATGAAGCTTTTCAAGGTAAACTAAAATATTCACAATCAATTAGTATGTCACATATGCACTTATTTAATAAGTCAATATTGACTAAAAGCAAATGCAAGAACGGGTTGCAACCAAAAATCCACCAGCGAGATTGCAGAGCTGTTCACGTGTGTGAGGGAACTTGTAATCAATAACTGCCAACCCCCCCCCCCCCCTTCCACCCCTGAACCCTCCAAACATGTGTTCGCTTGCCCATTAGGGGAAACTTCTAGTGATCTTGAACCCTTGTGTAGTGGAGCCCTTCCACGCAGGTTAACTGCCTAAACTGTGCTAACCTATCTTGGAAACAACTCTATAGATAACAGAGACAGACAAAGTGTACTAGACAATTGGAGGCAAATGTGTGACATTGGTAATATGCTAAGACATGTTCCTGCACTTATATTGTAGTAAAATACTGTAAATAATATATATTAAGTGGACTAATAATATCAATCTATATAATGCTTACTTTAAATGCACAAATAACTAAGCTATCCATCAAAAAAAGGTTCTGTGATTTACATCACAAAGTAACAACTGAACACCTCGATATTGTATGTCTCCAGGAGTGCAGAGTTCCCGCAAGATCCTCACCCCCGAAATTGTCCTCATTTGTTTCTTACAACCTCAGATCCAGTAACTCTTGCATTCTATACATCAAACAATCCCTACCCCATCAACTTCTGCCAGAAAAACAAACTGCCGGTCAACAGTATCATGGAGTGAGGATCTATGTGGGCAACTCTGTTCTCAATGTATTTAATCTATATGCTCCAGCAGGAAAGTTAAATTATATTGATCTTCTGGCCTGCGCTCAAGCAGAGCCAACCATCATTCTTGGTGACTACAATGCTAGACACAAGAACATTGGTGGCTCTCGCTTCAGTAACGGTAACGGGAATCAACTGCTGTCGCTACTAAATAGTCACCAAGATGTGCAGATTGTGGGTGACTTTGAACCCTCGCATGTTTGTAGAGGCATTCTAGACCTCTGTGTTGGTTTGTGGGTGACCTTGAACCCCCGCATGTTTGTGGAGGCATTCTAGACCTCTGTGTTGGTTTCAACGTCTCTCACGTCTGGTGCACATCATCTATTGTAACAGATTTGTTGTCAGATCATCACCCTAGATTGACTACTCTATGTATAGGCAATAGCATCCTGCCCGGTGGGTCTTTCAAACGCAAACGGCTCAGTGTTCCTCCTGCTCGACGTGAAGACTTTGTTGCTCATGTGTCAGAGTGGTACAGCACTTATGATCCCTCCACAGTCCAGACATTTAACGACGGTCTAGTACAGAGCATTCAGATGTTTGCTGACCCTTTAGGTCGGCCCCCTGCACCATCCAATAGTCCAGGGGTCTCCAAACTTGTCAATGTAAGCGCCACGTTATATATTACCCATATTTATGCGGGCCGGAGGAATAAAAAATGAAAAAAAAACAAAAAACAAATCAGTGCCAGTAATTTTATTTCCTCAAATATTAAAGTATAAACATGGAAAAATTAAAACATATCTTTTTGGAAAAAATCAGGGTAAACTAAATAGATTCCTGCCTTTAGTTTTATGCAACCAAATTAGTGTGACGAATGATACTGTCGTTTTGACTTCAAAATTTCTTTAAAATCAGGTTCCAGATTAGATGAGCCAATTGTAAGAATTGATTTCAAGTGATCATCAGACAAATTTGCTCGATAGTTAGATTTCACATACTTCATTTTGGAAAAAGTTTGTTCACACAAGTATGTTGAACCAAAAATGGACACAAAACTACAAGCAAACTTTATCAAATTTGGAAACTGATCTGGCTGCAGGTATTTATAAAACTTAATCAGATTTCCTTCTCTATACTTATCTTTCAGTCTGTCATCTGCCTGGAGACCAATAATTTCCATTTGAAATTGAGTTGGAAGATTTTCAGCATTGCAGTCAAATGGATTATGAAAGAGCCTGATTTCATTTGCTTTGGCATCAAGGTCAGCAAATCGCTTCTGAAACTGTTTTTTCAAATCTGAAATTATTTCATTTGCAAATGAAAAAGGAAATTCAACTTTACTTTCTGCATGAAATTTTTCACAACATGGAAAATGAGCAAATTCTTAACCTTCACCTGGCCTTCAAGTAGCGCAAGTTTTGCTCTGAATGCCTTGACATGAACATAGTAGTCACTGATCAAATTTGTTTTGCCTTGCAATTTCAGATTAAAGTTATTCATATGACCTGTCATATCTGCAAAAAATGCCAATTTCCAAATCCATTCACATTCTGATAATAATGGCTGAGGGTTATTTTTCTCTGTGAGAAATAAATCAATTTCTAATCTGAGCTCAAAGAAATGCAGCAAAACCTTTCCACAACTAAGCCATCTAACAGCTGTATAATAAGGCAAGTTAACAAACTCCGCACCAATTTCTTTCAAGAAATCACGGAACTGGCGATGGTTGAGTGCATGAGATCTAATGAAATTAACCACAGAAACAACAGGTTTCATGACACAAGACATATCAACATATTTTAGGCACAATGCTTGTTGATGGATAAGGCAATGCAGAAAAATGGGTTTTGAGAATCCTCCAACCTCACAAGCTGTTGTAATTTGCCCAACCAAACCCTTCTTTGTCCCAGACATATTCTTTCCTCCATCAATTGTCACACACTGCACTTGTTTCCATTCCAGGTTATATTCTGTCATAGTTTTACTTACTTCATTGAAAATGTCCTCTCCAGTTGTTGTGGTGTGCATGCTGTGAACTGATGCTAATTCTTGGCTCACATTAAATTCACTATCAACACCACGAATGAATACTAAGAGCTGAGAAGTATCACACACATCAGTTGATTCATCCAACGCAAGAGAATACCAACAAAATCTTTTTGTTTTTTCCTTTATTTGCCGAATTATGTCGCCTCCTAAATCTTCAATTCTACGAGCAACAGTATTTGACCCAAGACTTATCATTTTGAAGAGGTTTACTTTTTCTGGACATACCTCTCCTGCTGCTTCCACTATACACTCTTTTATGATACTACCATCAGTGAAAGGTTTTCCTTTTTTAGCCAACACATAGGCAACTTTGTAACTGGCTCTAGTTGAAGTTTCATTTTCAGATTTTTTCTTACTGAAAACAGCTTGTTGAGAATGCAGACTGTGCTGAAATGATTCAAACTTTTTAGTGCGTTCTGCTCCTGTGATGTGAAAATAACTTGAGCCATGTTTAGATTCATAGTGCCGACGAATATTGTATTCCTTCAGAACAGCAACACTGTCTCTACATATTATGCATAAAGCTTTATCATTTGCTATCACAAAAAAGTACTTTATCTTCCATTCGTCATTGAACCGACGGCACTCACTGTCCACTTTTCTTTTCTTTATCTTTTCCATATCTGAAAACATAAGGGTAAAATAAATGAAATAAATTCTACAGGAAAAAAACAGCTTGTATGTGGTGTTAAAAAGCATAGCATATTATTATAAAGTGGTAAATATTATGGCAACAGCTTTCGTTGATAAACTTAATGGTTACCATTTTAACTATTTTAAACATGCAATATTTTTGGCTACAATAGTATTATTGCTATTTTGTATAACTAAGATAAAGGCATTGTCAAAGTACAGAGAAAAGAATATTGTACAGTGTTTGTGCTCCCTGAAACGGAAGCAGCGAAGCCCCACTCGCCCTCCATCCCCACAATATACAGTTATACACAACTGATTGGTTGTAATGCACAACACATACCTACCAGTATTAGTATCTGTGCGTCACACTATCGAGAGAGAGGAAAACTGACTCGGGTTGAGCGCCACCAGTCAGCAGCCCCAGCTTTGAATAATTCTGCGATGCCATTCGTACGATAATTATTTTTCAAGGCCACCACACAGGGATTTGTTTGGAGGGCCGGATGAAATTATGTGGCGGGCCGGATGTGGCCCGCGGGCCATAGTTTGGAGACCCCTGCAATAGTCGGAACGATATGAAAGGTAATAAACACCATGCCTATTACAATGACCCCAAACTGCGTACTTTGAAACGCACTGCCAGACGAGTTGGGCTTGCATATAGGGAAACACGTACGCCAGCAATGCTCAAGCTCTTTCAGAAAGCCCTAGCCAAGGCGAGGGAGCGCATGACAGAGCTCAGGCAAGATAACTGGGAAACTTTTGTTAACAGTCTCAACTCTCACACCACCCTCAGCCAGGCATGGAAGGATATTAAAAGAATTAAAGGCGATAAGCTCGGCCAAGTAGCACACCCTCACCCTCTACACAGAGCAAACGAGTTAGTCGACCACCTCTAGCTTTAATAATCATACCCCAGACACACAATTCAGGTTAAATGCTGGTTACGGAGATCGGGAAAGGCTCATTGACTTCATGCGCCACAAGGAAGATGAATGCAACTTGCCATTTACTGAGTTTGAATTACTCGCGGCCCTAAACAAAGGCAAAGCCACATCCCCCGGTGAAGATGGTATCACTTATGACATATTGCGTCTGCTCCCTATTGTACCAGGGAATACCCTGCTTGAACTGTATAATATGAGCTATGTTACTGGGGAGCTTCCTAACTCTTGGACCAACAGTATAATCATTCCAATTCCCAAGCCAAATCAAGAGAATGCTTTCCGCCCAATTTCCCTTACCAGCTGTATTTGCAAAACATTCGAGAGAATGGTCCTAAACCGTCTCCTCCATAGAATAAGAACCATTCTATCCCTCCCAGATATATGGCTTCATGCATGGAAGGAGTGTGCATCATTGCATCACCACCTTTCTTACCCTGCACACTGAAAAGTCATATACCACCTTCCTAGATCTTAAGTCTGCCTTTGATATTGCAAATAGACATGTTATCTTGAGTGAGCTTGCAAGAATGAATATTGGTGGTCGGCTTCTTTGTTGGATCAGGGGTTACTTATCCAACAGGAAGTCATCTGTATTTTTCCAGGGGCATAGGAGTGTCACAAGAGACTTTGAACTAGGTACCCCGCAGGGTGGTGTCCTCAGTCTTACCTTATTTAATATCTTAATAAACACGCTGTTAAACTCTATACCGAGCAAACCCAACGTCCACATCATTAGCTATGCTGATGATATAATGATACACACCACTGGGTATGCTGATGATATAATGATACACACCACTGGGTATGCTAACACGCAGAACACTCTTAACTCTGTATTAGACTCATGTCAGGACCTAGGTTTAATTATCTCAGCAGAGATAACAAAGATACTAAATCGGTGCCCACCCAGGCAGGGAGGAGCTGTTCGCAAGATGCAACTGTCTGATGGCTCCCAGCTTGACTATGTAAACAGATTCAAATACCTTGGCCTTGAGGTGCCACTGTATGGTCCTGTTGTATTCAGACTCTGTCGTCAGTATAAAGAGAGGCTCCGAGCTCTCAAGGCTGTTGCAGGTTATCACTCAGGCTATGGTGCCAATGTCAGCATTGTCAAAATGATGTACCTTGCATACATCAGATCTTTAGTGGATTATGCTGCACCTCTGCTTGTTTTGATGCCTGAAAGAAAGCTTGGAGAGCTTGAAAAATTGCAGAACGAAGCCTTGAGGATAATCCTTGGGTGCCCTTGTACCACAAAGATACTTAATATGAGAAAGGAACTTAATATTCTGAGCGTTGTTGATCGTGTTACTAAAATTAACTGTCAAATTGGTATAAAAATGCTTAGGCTAACTCATCCTAATCCTTGCACAGAAGCCCTCCAGAATTTCTTTATTGAAGATCAGTATTGTTCCAAATGGATAACAAAAAAATCTACCGCCCCTGGGGAGGATGGAGTAACTTATTGAACTTGCCATTATGACGAAAAGCCCACTTGTAGACCTCTTTAATATTAGTTATAAAGAGGGCAGTATTCCCAGTAAATGGAAAAAAGCTATGATCATCCCTATCCCTAAAGCCAATGGAGAGTTCAGACCTGTGTCTTTAACCTCGTGTTTTTGTAAAATGATGGAGAGGATCATTTTAAATAGACTTTTATATATAATAGGTGATCAGCTGTCTAGTAATTTGTTTGGGTTCCTCAGAGGAAAAAGTACCTCTGATTTTATTATTAAATGTCTAGCTAATGAAAATGATTATTATAGAATTTTTATTGATTTACAAGGAGCTTTTGATAAAGCCAACAAAGAGGTTATTTTATATGAATTAGCTAGTCTTGGTGTTAAAGGGAGATTATTGCGCTGGATAGGGGATTATCTTTACGAAAGGAAGGCTCAGGTGTGGTATCAAGGTTGTAGGTCAGGTGTGAGGTCTTTTGAACTCGGCACACCTCAGGGAGGAGGTCTGCTCCCTGGAAAGTACAGAAAAATAGACGTCGAAATTGTACCCCTCAAGGTGAAAAAGATTCATCATGAACCGGGACAATTACGGTGTTTGTATGGAAGCATGATATCCCGGTTACCAAGAGGCAACAGTTTACATGTATATTGCGACGGGTCGGTGGCGGAGGATGGCAGGGCAGGGTGTGGTGTCCTAATAAGAGAATATACGGAGTTTGGGACTGTGGACAGGATAATTGAACTCCGGCTTAGTAATTATATATCATCCACACAAGCTGAACTGCAGGCCATTCTGGCGTGTTTGGAGGAAGTACGTCATGACGACAAAAATGTTTTTGTATTTGTCGATAGCCGAGGAGCACTGGAGTCCTTAAACAGTCGAAACCCAGTCTTCATGTCTATAGTTGAGGACTGTAAGAGAAGAATAACTGAGATACAGCTGAAAGGTTATAGTGTGAAATTCATGTGGATTCCGTCTCATGTTGGAATAGTGCTCAACGAGGTGGCGGATGACTTGGCCAAACGTGCCACATCAAAACCACAAGTTGACATTGAATGTGAATTCACAATGAGACAAATAAGAAGCAAAATCAGAAATATTCAGGCACAGGCGGGAGTGGAGAGGAGAGAGATAATGTATGAGAGAAGTCAAGCCATGCAACACTACATGTATGTGAGTCAAAACACCCATTTCACTTATGGTAAAAGGAGAAATGCTTGGAGTGACTCTGTGTACATGCGGCTCAGGCTTGGGTACAAATATTACTGGGAATATGGGATAGATGTTCATGATAATGACACGAAGTGTAAACTATGTGGTATGTTAAGGTCTCACACCCTGGCCCATTATGTTCTTGATTGTCCGTTGATTAATGTATATAGAAACGCTGAGATAAGGACTGTTCCTGAACAAATAGCCTGGATGTGTCACAACGGAAAGGTTGATGATATTCTTGAGAGATATAAGAATTTTGCACCAAGATTGTAATATTTTGTTGAATTATCTGCATGTCTCTTGCAAATTGTCTATACAGTATACCTAGGTCATAAAAGTATTTGTGTGTACGTCTGATACCATACTACTTGTGAAGGAGGAAATGTATATGTTTACCTCTCAGAATGTTTGGTAATATGTTTAAAAAACATAAATTAATAATTGAGTCGCAACATGGTTTTATAAATGGCCGTTCATGTTTAACAAATTTGTTATCTTTTTATTCTAGCATTGTTGAGGCAGTTGATAGTGGTAAGGATTGTGATGTTGTGTACCCTGACTTTAGCAAAGCTTTTGATACAGTGCCACATGAAAGACTGATTAAAAAAATAGAGTCTCATGGTATTGGGGGTGCTATATTAAGCTGGATTAGGGCATGGCTATACCAAAGGAAACAGAGAGTTAGTATAAATGGAATCAAGTCAGAGTGGGAAAATGTTGTAAGTGGAGTGCCTCAAGGCTCTGTCCTGGGACCTCTGTTGTTTATAATATATATAAATGATTTAGATTCAGGTTGGAGTAGCAACATTTGCAAATTTGCCGATGATACGAAAATCGGTAGGGAAATTAATTCGGAGGAGGACTCACTATCACTTCAAGTTGATCTAGATAGGGTTTTGAAATGGTCAAAGGATTGGCAGATGCAGTTTAATGCTGATAAATGTAAAGTTCTGAGGTTAGGTAATGATGATAGAGTTACAAGATACGAGCTAGATGGTGTTGTGATTGCGAAGTCGGATTGCGAAAGGGATCTGGGAGTTATGATTAGTAAGAATTTAAAACAAAAGGATCAATGCATAAATGTTCGTAATAAGGCAAATCGGACACTTGGATTTATTAATCGCAGCGTTAGTAACAAGACACCTGGTGTGGTTCTCAAGCTATATCTTGCTCTAGTTAGGCCCCATTTAGATTATGCAGTTCAGTTTTGGTCGCCATATTATAGAATGGATATAAATTCACTTGAACGTGTCCAGCGTAGGATGACTAAGTTAATTCCCCAAATTAGAAATCTTTCATATGAAGAAAGATTAACAAAGCTTAAGTTGCATTCACTGGAAAGGCGAAGAGTTAGGGGTGACATGATGGAGGTTTACAAGTGGATGAATGGACATAACCGGGGGGATATTAATAGGGTATTAAAAGTATCAACACAGGACAGAACACGAAACAATGGATATAAATTGGATAAGTTTAGATTTAGGAAAGACTTGGGTAAATACTGGTTCAGTAACAGGGTTGTTGATTTGTGGAACCAATTGCCGCGTAACATTGTGGAGGTGGGGTCCCTCGATTGTTTCAAGCACGGGTTGGACAAGTATATGAGTGGGATTGGGTGGTTATAGAATAGGAGCTGCCTCGTATGGGCCAATAGGCCTTCTGCAGTTACCTTTGTTCTTATGTTCTTATGTTCTTATGTTTATTTGTGATGTGTGTCTATGTATATATTAACACGTTGTACTGAACGGGGTGAGAATAGCTTGAGCTACCTCATCCCTTTGTGTGTATTTTACCTCAATAAACTTATTTCAATTTCAATTTCAATTTCAGGGAGGAGTGTTGAGTCCCACCCTGTTTAATGTACTAATGAATAAGATAGCATCTGAGAGATACTCAAATGGGGTAACTCCGATCATATATGCCGATGATATTTTGTTTCAGGGCAAAGATCTTTCAAAGGTTCAAACAGTGTTGGACAATTTCGGAAACCTGTGTCACCATATGGGACTGGTGGTTAATGAAGACAAAACTAAGTTTGAATGTAGAAGTCGGAGGCCTATTATATTGAAAATAAACTGTAAAAATATTGATTGATTGATTGATAAAGATTAAGCCACCCAAGAGGTGGCACGGGCATGAATAGCCCGTAAGTGGTACAATTTTTTTTTTTCTCAGTATTCTGAGGTTGCATTTAACCATCAAGCTGTTATCGCGGTGGAGGATACTGCTTGACAGTCTTTATGAGGGTGTCCAGCTGCTGGACACCTTTGTTGACCAGGAGAGTGGCTGTGTTGATGGCTTCAGGGTGGCCACTGCATGATTCAGGAACTCTTAAAGCTCTTCTAAGGTCATTGGTTGCTTCACATTCCAGAAGATAGTGAAGTAATGGCTTTTCTGTGACAGTTTGGCAGAAGATGCACTCTCTCTGTCGGGGTTCACCAATCTCCCAGTTGCATCTGTAACCTAGACGTAGTCTATATAGCCTAACTGCTATTTCCCTGTGGATTCCTTTTGGGATATTTAACCTTTCTAATTTGGTTGCCTGAAGATACCATGTTGCAGATGGCGAACCTTCAGCTATTCTCTGGTGCAGGTAGGCTTTGTTGAGATGTGAGAGTTTTTTGGTGATGATGTTTTTTATGTTCTCTAGGCTGGGTTGAATTGTTTTATGTATCACTGGATGACGAGTTGCCAATTTAGCAATTTCATCAGCTTTTTCATTTAATGGGATTCCAATATGGGATGGGATCCAGTTTAAAGTTATGTTGAGTCCTTTGCCTTTAGCGACTGCTCCAAGATACAAAATGGTGGTAATTATTTCCACATTATCTTTCCACTGTTTTTGTCCTAGTATTTGAAGTGCAGCTTTTGAGTCTGTGTGTATGATTGCATTTTGAGTGTTTTGTGCAATCACATATGCGAATGCCTGTTGTATGGCAAACAGCTCAGTTTGGGTTGATGATACTAGTCCTCCCAGTCTCCAATATGCCTGAACGCTGGTCGTGCAAAGAGCAGCGCCAGCACTCTCATTTTCTGTGTCCACCGATCCGTCTGTGAAGATGTGGGTGGCTACTGCTATGCTATACATTTGCTCTTCTATTATGCGCCTTAGGATTGTCGGATCATAGGCAGCCTTTTTCATTGGGAGACTTTCTATTACTATTTTGAAAGCAGGCTCTTCCCACGGTGCGGAAGGAGTGTAATTTGGGTGTGGATGATCACCCTCTCTATCAAGAATCATGCTTTTTAAATGTAGTCTGTTTAGGACTTTTCCTGCTCTTGCAACCCAAGAGTTTCCATTGTTTTGGCCTAGTCCAACCACCAAGGCCTGCCGTACTGGGATTGGATCAGAAGAAATAATTATCTTACTGATAATTGTAGCTGTCCTTTGTGATATTCTTTCTTGTAGAGAGGGCAAACCCGTCTCCAGTCTAAGAGTTTCAAGCCTGGTCCACATGGGGGCTCCCAGTGCAGCTCTCATAGCATTGTTTTGGGCAACTTCAAGCTTTTTCCACTGTTGGTGTGATAGATTTGTGAGTGCAGGTGCGGCATAATCGATCACTGATCTGACTGCCTGTACATAGTATGTGCGAAGGACATGCAGATTAGCTCCTCCAGAAAGGGAGGTTAGCGACCTGAGGATTGCCGTCCGGGCCGCAGTTCGCTCTCTCAAGTATGTGACCTCAGCATTAAAATTCATGTGTGTGTCCAGGATGATTCCTAGATACTGATAGGTGTCGACCCATTCAATTGGTTGACCCTGTACTGTGAGTTGGATGTTGGGCTTCGCTATTTTTATGGGCATGGCCTTTGACTTTGAGGGGTTGAGTTTGATCCCAATCTGTTTTGCCTCTTTACTGATGCAGTCTAAGCATTTGGGTGCAAGGCGCGCCGCATCCCTTCCTTTTATGATGATGACAAAGTCGTCCGCGTAGTTTAGCAGCCTGCAGTGATGTGGGAGTTTCAACCTCATTATTCTTTCCATTAAACAGTTGAAGAGAAGAGGGCTAAGAATACCTCCTTGCGGTGTACCATTGTCATGTCTTTTGTACTCAGAGACTATGCCATGAAGTTTTACTCTTGCTTCTCTGTTTATGAGAGTTTTTGGTCCAGGAGAGCAGGTTGCCTCTGACCTCTTTGTCAATGAGGCAGCAGAGAATAGCTGGGGCGCTAGCCAGTTCAAAAGCTTTTTCGAGGTCCAGGAATATCAGCATTCCTGGTCTGTCATTCATCATGGTGCAGTTTAGGCATTTTCCACTCCAGTCTGTTGAGTGCCATTCTGTCAGCCGTCTTGGCTGCACAGCTTTGGAGAGAGATGGGCCTGGGATTAGCTGGATCTTTGGGTTTTGGGATCGGCACTATGTCTGCTCTATTCCAAGCAGAAGGTCTAGTTTGAGAAGTCCAGGCTAAATTAATTAACCTTAGGTATGCAGCGTCTCCCTCTGGGCCGAGGTTTCTAATCATTTTATAGGTTATTTTGTCGGCTCCAGGGGATGTATCCTTGGAGTTTTTCTTAGCCCGATTGAGCTCATCCAGTGTGAAGGGGGCATTAGTGTCAGAGACTTCTTCACATGCTGTAAGGATTCTGTGCCACCTTTCTTCCTCTAGTCCGGTCTGTACTGCTAATACATCTGGTGGAAGTTGATTGCTGGCTGCTCTCTCTGCAAACCTGGTTGCCAGTACTTCGGCTTCCTGTTGAGGATCCTTGGGGTGTGGAGCTTTAGGTGTTTTATTCCCTTTGGCCCGGTGAATTTGCTGCCACATCTCCCCGAGAGAGGTGTGTTCATTCAGGTGTGAACACCATTCCAGCCACTTTTGTTCTTTTATTTGTCTGGTCTCTCGATGTACATGTTCCTTGACCTCACAAAGTAAGATCCTGTTGCGGTCACTTGGCTGCTTTTTGTATAGCTTTCTTGTTCTATTGAGTCTATGGTTGAGTTCTTTGACACGTTCGCAATAGTACCAATGATCTTTATGGTGTCCGGTGGACTGTTTTTTCAGTGGGATTGAGTTGTTGGCTGCACTTTGAATCGCTTTGACAAATTCTTGTTCTGCCTGATTAATGTCTTCGGGAAGATCATAGTTTCTTTGCCACTCTGAAATGAGGTTTTGAAATCGGTCCCAGTTTGCTAAAGCAAAGTTCCAGGCTTCAGATGGAGGCGGAGGTGGGGTGGGTAGGTCTAACTGAAGATCAATTTGGACCCCATAGTGGTCGCTTGTGAGTGTGGGCTCAACTGACCATGTTGCTGCATCTCTTAGGGAGGCTGAAACGAAGGTTAGGTCTAATCTGCCTCCTTGGATGTGGGTAGGTTCATTCTTGTTTAGGATTTGTATTTCTGGAAGCTGGTCCAGTAGATGTGTAATGTGTATGCCGGCTTCATTTGTTTTGTTCGAGCCCAGTTCCAATCGATGATGGGCATTAAAATCTCCACAAATGATTGTGTTTGTTGTTGTCGCGTGTCCAAATAACACAGAGAGATCCATTTCGGCTTGTGGAGACCTGTACACATTGAACACTTCAAGCTTGTCGTGTCTTAGCTCAATGGTTACTCCCATTACCTCTGTCCCTGCTCCACAATTGGGTGGGCTGGTTATGGACTTGGAGATCAGGTCACATTTTACATAGATTGCACATCCCCTGGATTGCCCATTGATCCATGGAAGGAAGAAGCCTCGATAGCCTGAGATTTTAGGTTCTAATCCGGCTCGAAGCAAGCTCTCTTGTAGTATCAGGATGTCTATGCCCTTGGTTGCTGCTATGCATTGCAAGTGTTGCAATTTAGTGCGCAGTCCTTGCGCATTCCATTGCAGGATCTTTAGACCTCTAGGTTCTTGGAATGTGCTGATAATTCCGTGGTATCCATGGAGTCTGATGAACACGCCATGGAAGTTGCAATTGGGGTATAGGTTCTTAGTGGACCTGAAATTGCCTCATCAATGTCGCTTTCCGACGAGCTGGACTCTATCTGCTTTTTATGGGGGTGTCTCCTGCCCTGCTGTCTTGACGGTGTGGATATTACATCTTCGATTTTTTTAGCTTGTGCTCAATTGTCTTCCGAGTCTCTGTGGTTTGCTTGATTCCATGTGAAGACAGCAGACTTTCGATCAACTCAGTGACTAAAGTTTTGAGCATTGGCCAGAGAGCGTTCAGTTCAGTGGGAGCACTATTTAATGTTGTGCAGGTTGAGGGCCTAGTGGCTTTTAGACCCTTCTCGGTGGTAACTTTGGCACTGGAATTGCTACTCATATTGGCCCCAGTGTGCTTGCTGGATGAAATGGGAGGCCGACTGCTTTGAACATGATTCTTGTGTCCTCCATCTTTCTTTTTGTCCTGTACAGAGGTCTTCTCACCCTTCACCATGGTCGATGGTGAAGGGCCGTGTGCCCCCTCTTCCTGAGTGGGTAGACCCCACGCGGTTTTAGTGGGCATGGGAGCGGGTATTCGTTTTGGTGGGGGCTTCGGCTCCGCTGTGGGCGTGGTGGGGTTCGTTTGAAGCCTTTTGAGCCTTTCAGGGCATTTCAAGTTCCAGGCATGATGTGCCTTGGAACAATTTGGGCATTTTGCCTGAACAGGGTGGTTTGCCTTGAATTTATCAATACATGTTTTTGTATCATGGGGCTGGCTGCAGACTCCGCACCTCACTGGGCGTTGGCAGCCATCTTTGTGATGCCCAAATCTCTGATATCTGAAGCATCTTAGGGGTTCTGGGGTGTAAGGCCTGTGTTGGAACACCCCCCAGATTCCAAGGTCAAGTTTCTCCGGGATCCGTCCTCTTACTGTGAGAAGGACTTGTCGAGTTTCCTGTTTTGTGGTTCGTACTTGGCATCTCTCTGCTCACACCACATAGTTCAGCTTTTCGAGATGGCCAAGGGCCATATGCAAGGGATAGTGGAGGACAATGACTTTACTTGTAAAAATATAGAGTTAATATATACAAATATTTAGGCATATATGTTGGATATACCCATGAGAGTTTGGAAGCTGAGATGAACAGACTGTTGGGTCAATGTCCGAAGAGATTACAACCTCTGAAGGCCTTGGCATGCTGTGGAAAGGGAGTGGGAGTCCAGGTGCTACGAATGTTATACTTGAGTACTGTAAGATCTCTTATTGATTATGCTGCACCTGTCATTTCTTGTTTTGGTAAAGGTAGGATGGGCAAGTTGGAGAAGGTACAAAATGAAGCCATGAGAATTATCTTAGGATGCCCAAGAAATGCTATGATTGAGATAATGAGGATGGAGTTGAATCTGCAGAGTATTGAGGATAGAATTTCAGAGATAAATGTAGCCTCTGCCATTAGATTAATGAGAGGTGTGGGAGCTAATGAATTAATCCTCTCAGTTCAAAAGGCGGGAAGTAGTGAACAGTGTATGATGAAGAAGAGAGTATATATGAATAACTTATGTTCTAATGTTATAAAGTATGATGTTATTACAGAGTGTATTGCTGTGCCCAAGAGACAATTTACACCACCATGGGAGGATTGTAATGTAGATGTAGTAATTACTCCCTTGCATAAGAAAAAAAGTATGTATGAAATAGGAGAGCTGAGGGCAACATATGATTGTATAATTAGACAACTGCCTACAGAAAACACTCTACATGTATATTGTGATGGGTCAGTAGCTAGGGATGGGAAGGCAGGATGTGGAGTCTTGATCAGGGAGTACACTGACATCGGCACTGTAGATACTGTTATTGGACGCCGCTTAACTGACAATGTCTCTTCAACGCAGGCTGAACTCCAAGGAGTATTAGCAGGATTACAGGAAGTAGTCAAATGTGGTAAAAATGCTTGCTTCTTTATTGACAGCAGAGGAGCGTTAGAGTCTTTAAATAGCAGACGCCCAGTATATCAGAATATTGTGATAGAGTGTAGAGAGAATGTTAAGAAATTAGAAAAAACTGGGTATAAAGTAAGATTCATGTGGATCCCTTCACATGTGGGAATACTGCTGAATGAGGTAGTTGATGACAGCGAAGAGAGCCACTGAAAAAACTCTTGTTGATGTTGTATGTCAGTTAACCTTGAAACAAATAAAAACAAGACTCAAGGTGATCCAAGAGGGTGAAGAAATGATAAAGAGAATGGCAATGGTGGACAGTAGTAACACACTTAAGAATTATTCAGTAATAAATACAAACTCGTCCTTCACCTATGGTAAAGGAAAGTCTACCTAACTACCTAACCTAGAAACACCTACTTGGGAACCTATCTCTGAAGCAACACTCCCTCAAGGAAGTGGTATGCAGGAAACATCAGGAACACTGGATCCTTCAACACGTCAGGAGTCCCTTCGACGATTTGGAAGGCCGTGCAGTAACCCTATACATGATGACCAGACCACACACTAGAATGTAAAGGGACGACGACGTTTCGGTCCGTCCTGGACCATTCTCAAGTATTCCCATTCTCAACCCTATACATCTTCGAGACTGTCACGTAAATGGTAGATGGCGGTGAATGTAGTAAAAGTGTATCTATAGTATCGGGGTGGAGCTATAATTGTACCGAATGGATTGCTTGTTATTGTTTAGTGGTAGAGAGATCAGCTGTGTCGTGCATGGATATTTGTTATTGTTTAGTGGTAGAGAGATGAGCTGTGTCGTGCATGGATATTTGTTATTGTTTAGTGGTAGAGAGATCAGCTGTGTCGTGCATGGATATTTGTTATTGTTTAGTGGTAGAGAGATCAGCTGTGTCGTGCATGGATATTTGTTATTGTTTAGTGGTAGAGAGATCAGCTGTGTCGTGCATGGATATTTGTTATTGTTTAGTGGTAGAGAGATCAGCTGTGTCGTGCATGGATACAGGTCTGTAGATATGTACTCCCCTAATTTCTGTTGCTTTGGCCTTAGTCATGGTGCTTGCTTATTGTTGTAGTCAATAGACAGTGCTTAAACTGTCTATATGCATTGTTTATTATATGGCTTGTTTGTTTATTGCAGGATGTTAACTGTTCTGAAATTGTTTGATCAATAAAGTCACAAGACTGGCAGAGCGTTTGTTTTACCTCAATGTGTTTCGAGGAACTCGTACAATATGGCGCCACAGCATTGAAATTGAAATTGAAATAAGTTTATTGAGGTAAAATACACACAAAGGGATGAGGTAGCTCAAGCTATTCTCACCCCGTTCAGTACATCGTGTTAATACATACATATACACACATCACAAACAATAAACATATTACCAAACATTCTGAGAGATAAACATCTACATTTCCTGCCACAGCCTGGGATGTGGAGTTGAGTAGAGGGCAGGGTGGGGTCCAGCCAGCCCCCTATGTTTATACTGAGAGTAAACAGGTGGTGGACGGGAGTAATGACGACACGTCAGGTTCTTCCCAGAAGACACAGCTAGTCACTACACAGAGATTATACACGATGGGACGGTTGGGATCCGTTCACAGGTTTTCTGTGGGAAGCACTGGCTCGTGCGGCTGGACTGCGCAGGTGAGTCTAACAAAGATTGAGATGCGGTCACCTGTAGTGATGGCAGACCTACGTTTGTAATTACCTAAGTGTAGTTACATGATGAGAGCTACGCTCGTGGTGTCCCGTCTTCCCAGCACTCTTTGTCATATAACGCTTTGAAACTACTGACGGTCTTGGCCTCCACCACCTTCTCCCCTAACTTGTTCCAACCGTCTACCACTCTGTCTGCGAAAGTGAATTTCCTTATGTTTCTTCGGCATCTGTGTTTAGCTAGTTTATATCTATGACCTCTTGTTCTTACAGTTCCAGGTCTCAGGAAATCTGGTGGTAGGTCGATGGTTTGTGGTGAAGGTCGATGGTTTGTGGTGAAGGTCGATGGTTTGTGGTGAAGGTCGATGGTTTGTGGTGAAGGTCGATGGTTTGTGGTGAAGGTCGATGGTTTGTGGTGAAGGTCGATGGTTTGTGGTGAAGGTCGATGGTTTGCGGTGAAGGTCGATGGTTTGTGGTGAAGGTCGATGGTTTGTGGTGAAGGTCGATGGTTTGTGGTGAAGGTCGATGGTTTGTGGTGAAGGTCGATGGTTTGTGGTGAAGGTCGATGGTTTGCGGTGAAGGTCGATGGTTTGTGGTGAAGGTCGATGGTTTGTGGTGAAGGTCGATGGTTTGTGGTGAAGGTCGATGGTTTGTGGTGAAGGTCGATGGTTTGTGGTGAAGGTCGATGGTTTGCGGTGAAGGTCGATGGTTTGTGGTGAAGGTCGATGGTTTGTGGTGAAGGTCGATGGTTTGTGGTGAAGGTCGATGGTTTGTGGTGAAGGTCGATGGTTTGCGGTGAAGGTCGATGGTTTGTGGTGAAGGTCGATGGTTTGTGGTGAAGGTCGATGGTTTGCGGTGAAGGTCGATGGTTTGTGGTGAAGGTCGATGGTTTGTGGTGAAGGTCGATGGTTTGTGGTGAAGGTCGATGGGTTGTGGTGCAGGTCGATGGTTTGTGGTGAAGGTCGATGGTTTGTGGTGAAGGTCGATGGTTTGTGGTGAAGGTCGATGGTTTGTGGTGAAGGTCGATGGTTTGTGGTGAAGGTCGATGGGTTAGGAGATTCACAGTATTTGTCGACACCGGAAGTCAAGCGACCTTGATTAAAAATTCCTCCTTCGTCAAAGTGAGACATGAACGCCTTAAGCGTTGTGAGAAACATTTAACAGCAATGTAACGTACGATTATGTTACGTTGTTGGGTAGATTAGATACACAGTGTTTAGTGAGCTTCATATTTATTTAGTAGTCTTGGTTACAGTAGTCGGTTGTTGGCATTGTCGCAGACGTTCAGACGGACCTTGGAGCAGAGCTGAGTGAGGCCGGAGTCGCGGAGCTGTACTCACCTATTTGTAGTCGACTTGAGAATGGTCCAGGACGGACCGAAACGTCGTCGTCGTCCCTTCACCTTCTAGTGTGTGGTCTGGTCAACATACTTTAGCCACGTTATTGTGACTCATCGCCTGAATATTTGTACTCACCTATTTGTGCTTGCGGGGGTTGAGCTCTGGTTCTATGGTCCCGTCTCAATTGTCAATCAACTGGTGTACAGGTTCCTGAGCCTATTGAGCTCTATCATATCTACAATATAAACTGTGTATGGAGTCAGCCTCCACCACATCACTGCCTAATGCATTCCATCTGTTAACTACTCTGACACTGAAAAAGTTCCTTCTAACGTCCCTGTGGCTCATGTGGGTACTCAGTTTCCACCTGTGTCCCCTTGTTCGTGTTCCACCCGTGTTGAATAGTTCATCCTTTTTTACCCGGTAGATTCCCCTGAGGATTTTGTAGGTTGTGATCATGTCTCCCCTTACTCTTCTGTCTTCCAGTCTTCCAGCTGTATGTGGAAGAGTGCGGCAGCTCGATTGGGAATAGTGAGTGTCTGAACTCGATTGATTGATGAAGATTAAGCCACCCAAAAGGTGGCACGGGCATGAATAGCCCGTAAGTGGTGGCCCTTTTGAGCCATTACCAGTAGCAATAGATGATACTGGAGATCTGTGGAGGTGCGACTGCACCCTGCGTGACGGGAGATGTCTCCCGTGGTCTGAACTCATGGGGAGCGAGAGCATGTAGCTCGATGCGGTCGTAGTCTGCTGTCTGCTCTGTGTCGAAGCTTGAAGCGTCTTGGGGTCGATTAGAACTGTACACACCGAGTGCTACATTCTTGAGGTTGAGGAGGTGAGGTAAATCCAAAGTGTCTGTACTGAAGTTATCTGAATCACTGTGTAAACTGTACTGTCGACTATTCGTTGTTGTTATAGTTATAGTTTCTGCTACTTGGAACAAGTTCCAAGTAGCAGGGGCTGTGGTGAGCCCGTAGTAGACTTACCTCAAGTTGAGGTAAGTCCTACCTACCTACCTACTACATCCTATTTGGAAGCAAATCTACAAATGCAATTCAGCTTCAGATTGACAATGTAAACATTAGCAATAAAAATGGTGGAAAGTTTCTTGGCATATTCCTAGACAAGAGACTCAACTTCAGCATCCACATACAACACATAACTAAGAAAGTCTCTAAGACAGTTGGTATACTCTCCAAAATCAGATATTATGTTCCTAACTCTGCTCTCATCTCTCTATATTATGCACTAATCTATCCCTATCTCAACTATGGTATCTGTGCATGGGGTTCAACCACTGCAAACCACCTCAAGTCCATCATCACCCAGCAAAAATCTGCTATCAGAATAATATCAAATTCTGCTTTCAGACAACACTCAGCCCCCTTGTTTAACTCCCTAAACATGCTAAACATAATCTCACTCCACAAATTCTCTTGTGTCAACTACATTTACAAAACCCTGTTCTTAAATGCAAATCCTGCTCTGAAACTCTCCTTGGACAGACGTAATGACCCATTATCACCACACCAGAAATAAATATTTCTTTGATATCCCCAGGGTCAAACTTAATCTGTGTAAACACTCTATGCAAATAAAGGGACCCAGTTTATGGAACTCACTCCCTAGTGAATTGAAAAGCTGTCCAACTTTTGCGTCATTCAAAAACAATACTAAAAAGTACCTAATCTCATCTTCATAGTTTTTTACCTTTTGCTTTAAAATTGCACTGTATCTATTGCTACCCAATCTCCCAATCTTTATGTACCCAGTCCGAACATCTTTATCATTGCGATCATTGCTGTCTTCTTATATGTGCTGTCAATCTGCTGAATGGTGTCTTAATCTTGTTTAAATTACCAATCAAGCTGTCAATGTAATCAATCAGAGCTTTAATATACCAATGTGCTTTAATATACTTACTAATCTCTTGTTTGTACTTGCTACAGCAGTTAATGGGCAGCACATTGACATCTTGGGTCAAGGCACCATTAACTTTGAAATTAGTAATGGGGGGAGTCAAAGCTCCATACATGCACGGTTGTCGATAATCTTGCATTCTTTGGTGATATTTTAATGGGTATGGAGTTCTTGGGCAGATTTAATTACTCTTTGTCTGCTCAAAAGGGGGGCAAGAAATTGCAGACTACGTTTGGGTAAAGTATCGTAGCCTATGCAGGCGATGAGTCACAATAACGTGGCTAATGTAATTTGACCAGACCACACACTAGAAGGTGAAGGGACGATGACGTTTCGGTCCATCCTGGACCATTCACAATCGACTTGAGAATAGTCGAGGACGGACCGAAACGTCGTCGTCCCTTCACCTTCTAGTGTGTGGTCTGGTCAATGTATCGCAGCCTATTAAAATGGTCGACCACCCTCTGGTGGTAGCTGCAATTAAGAGATAGCAAAAATACAACTTTCATTACCCCAAATTGATATTTAAGTCTCTTCCAGACATTAGTAAGAAGACATGTGTGTTACAAGTATTAACAAAACAAAGTTGCCCACCACGACCGGGGAGCCGAGCGGACAGCACACTGGACTTGTGATCCTGTGGTCCCGGGTTCGATCCCGGGCACCGGCGAGAAACAATGGGCAGAGTTTCTTTCACCCTATGCCCCTGTTACCTAGCACTAAAATAGGTACGTGGGTGTTAGTCAGCTGTCACGGGCTGCTTCCTGGGGGTGGAGGCTTGGTCAAGGACCGGGCCGTGGAGACACTAAAGCCCCGAAATCATCTCAAGATAACGTTCAGTCACGGTTATTAAAGTAGCCGTGGGACGTCACACTCTATCAGGTGCTACCCTTCAGGTAGCTAGTAAGTTTACCAGATTAGTATTCCCTCGTCATCTAATTGTTGTGTTTGATGAAGGTCGTTCACAACGTTCTTTCCAGTCGTCAACCTCTCGCACAAGACCTATCACTTGAGGGCTAGTGATAGAGTATCTCAGGGGACTGTTGGACGAGTCTGCAACTTCCCCACATGAGCAACTGGACCTGCCGGCCGTCACAGTACAATGTAGTGCACTAAAGTGTCAGACAACAAACAGTAAACAGCTCAAGAAAAATAATGAGGCAAGTTATAATAGTCCGCAGAGTTTAGGAACTGTAAGTTAATATCAGCACTTGAATTGCAAATATGCAAATCAAGTGAAAATATCAATTTTGCAAATATCCCTGCAAAAAAAGGTGGCCACAGTCCCCCTGGTGGTCAGCGTGGCCACAGTGGCCCCTGGTGGTCAGCGTGGCCACAGTCCCCCTGGTGGTCAGCGTGGCCACAGTGGCCCCTGGTGGTCAGCGTGGCCACAGTCCCCCTGGTGGTCAGCGTGGCCACAGTGCCCCTGGTGGTCAGCGTGGCCACAGTGCCCCTGGTGGTCAGCGTGGCCACAGTGGCCCCTGGTGGTCAGCGTGGCCACAGTGCCCCTGGTGGTCAGCGTGGCCACAGTGCCCCTGGTGGTCAGCGTGGCCACAGTGGCCCCTGGTGGTCAGCGTGGCCACAGTGCCCCTGGTGGTCAGCGTGGCCACAATCCCCCCTGGTGGTCAGCGTGGCCACAGTGGCCCCTGGTGGTCAGCGGGGCCACAGTGCCCCTGGTGGTCAGCGGGGCCACAGTGGCCCCTGGTGGTCAGCGTGGCCACAGTGGCCCTGGTGGTCAGCGTGGCCACAGTGCCCCTGGTGGTCAGCGTGGCCACAGTGGCCCTGGTGGTCAGCGTGGCCACAGTCCCCCTGGTGATCAGCGTGGCCACAGTGCCCCTGGTGGTCAGCGTGGCCACAGTGCCCCTGGTGGTCAGCGTGGCCACAGTGGCCTGGTGAGCGTGGCCACAGAGGCCCACTCCGGGAGCGTGGCCACAGTGGCCCCTGGTGGCCGTGAGCGGGGCCACAGTGACCCCTGGTGGTCATGAGCGGGGCCACAGTGGCCCGTGGTGGCCGTGAGCGAGGCCACAGTGACCCGTGGTGGCCTGGTGAGCGGGGCCACAGTGGCCCGTGGTGGCCGGGAGCGTGGCCACAGTGGCCCGTGGTGGCCTGGTGAGCGGGGCCACAGTGGCCCGTGGTGGCCGGGAGCGTGGCCACAGTGGCCCGTGGTGGCCGTGAGCGGGGCCACAGTGGCCCGTGGTGGCCGGGAGCGTGGCCACAGTGGCCCGTGGTGGCCGTGAGCGGGGCCACAGTGGCCCGTGGTGGCCGGGAGCGTGGCCACAGTGGCCCGTGGTGGCCTGGTGAGCGTGGCCACAGTGACCCCTGGTGGCCGTTAGCGGGGCCACAGTGGCCCGTGGTGGCCGGGAGCGTGGCCACAGTGGCCCGTGGTGGCCTGGTGAGCGTGGCCACAGTGACCCCTGGTGGCCGTTAGCGGGGCCACAGTGGCCCGTGGTGGCCGGGAGAGTGGCCACAGTGGCCCGTGGTGGCCTGGTGAGCGTGGCCACAGTGACCCCTGGTGGCCGTTAGCGGGGCCACAGTGGCCCGTGGTGGCCTGGTGAGCGGGGCCACAGTGGCCCGTGGTGGCCTGGTGAGCGGGGCCACAGTGGCCCGTGGTGGCCGGGAGCGTGGCCACAGTGGCCCGTGGTGGCCTGGTGAGCGTGGCCACAGTGACCCCTGGTGGCCGTTAGCGGGGCCACAGTGGCCCGTGGTGGCCGGGAGCGTGGCCCGTGGTGGCCTGGTGAGCGGGGCCACAGTGGACCCTGGTGGCCGTGAGCGGGGCCACAGTGGCCCGTGGTGGCCTGGTGAGCGGGGCCACAGTGGCCCGTGGTGGCCTGGTGAGCGGGGCCACAGTGGCCCGTGGTGGCCTGGTGAGCGTGGCCACAGTGGCCCGTGGTGGCCGTGAGCGGGGCCACAGTGACCCCTGGTGGCCTGGTGAGCGGGGCCACAGTGACCCCTGGTGGCCGGGAGCGGGGCCACAGTGGCCCGTGGTGGCCTGGTGAGCGGGGCCACAGTGGCCCGTGGTGGCCGTGAGCGGGGCCACAGTGGCCCGTGGTGGCCGTGAGCGGGGCCACAGTGGCCCGTGGTGGCCGTGAGCGGGGCCACAGTGGCCCGTGGTGGCCGGGAGCGGGGCCACAGTGGCCCCTGGTGGCCGTGAGCGGGGCCACAGTGGCCCGTGGTGGCCTGGTGAGCGGGGCCACAGTGGCCCGTGGTGGCCGTGAGCGGGGCCACAGTGGCCCGTGGTGGCCTGGTGAGCGGGGCCACAGTGGCCCGTGGTGGCCGGGAGCGGGGCCACAGTGGCCCGTGGTGGCCTGGTGAGCGGGGCCACAGTGGCCCGTGGTGGCCGGGAGCGTGGCCACAGTGGCCCGTGGTGGCCTGGTGAGCGGGGCCACAGTGGCCGTGAGCGTGGCCACAGTGGCCCGTGGTGGCCGTGAGCGTGGCCACAGTGGCCCGTGGTGGCCGTGAGCGGGGCCACAGTGACCCGTGGTGGCCTGGTGAGCGGGGCCACAGTGACCCCTGGTGGCCTGGTGAGCGGGGCCACAGTGGCCCGTGGTGGCCGTGAGCGGGGCCACAGTGGCCCGTGGTGGCCTGGTGAGCGGGGCCACAGTGGCCCGTGGTGGCCGTGAGCGTGGCCACAGTGGCCCCTGGTGGCCGTGAGCGGGGCCACAGTGGCCCGTGGTGGCCTGGTGAGCGGGGCCACAGTGGCCCGTGGTGGCCGTGAGCGGGGCCACAGTGGACCCTGGTGGCCGCGAGCGTGGCCACAGTGGCCCGTGGTGGCCGGGAGCGGGGCCACAGTGGCCCGTGGTGGCCTGGTGAGCGTGCAGTAATATCCAACATGGCTGCGGAGTTGTGAGTGCCCTCGGCCCAGCGCAGGAGAAACCATGTCCTAGTGAGGAGTATTATGGCCGATGTTGGCGACAAGGCAAAGAATAAGAAGAAGATAAGGAAAGTGTTGATGAAGGTGAGTGCGTGAGTGAGTGTGTGAGTGTGAGTGCGTGAGTGTGAGTGCGTGCAAGGTCCTGGCCAAGTGCTGCGTTATGGTCGACCTTCACATAGTCATTATACAGCTGTGGTCTGGGCCTCGTCGCCCCTCATGATCTTATATCACGCTCCTCGGGTCATTATACTCCTCTGGTTGTTAACACGAGTGGTGGTGGTGGTTGTGGTTGGTGAGGACGAGTGGTGGTGGTTGTGGTTGGTGAGGACGAGTGGTGGTGGTTGTGGTTGGTGAGGACGAGTGGTGGTGGTTGTGGTTGGTGAGGACGAGTGGTGGTGGTTGTGGTTGGTGAGGACGAGTGGTGGTGGTTGTGGTTGGTGAGGACGAGTGGGGGTGGTTGTTGGTCAACATGAGGCAAGGTCTACTACCCCCCATGCTCGAGGCCTAGGTCTACTACCCCCCATGCTGGAGGCAGGGTCTACTACCCCCCATGCTGGAGGCAAGGTCTACTACCCCCCATGCTGGAGGCAAGGTCTACTACCCCCCATGCTGGAGGCCTAGGTCTACTACCCCCCCATGCTGGAGGCAGGGTCTACTACCCCCCATGCTGGGGGCCTAGGTCTACTACCCCCCATGCTGGAGGCAAGGTCTACTACCCCCCATGCTGGAGGCAGGGTCTACTACCCCCATGCTCGAGGCCTAGGTCTACTACCCCCCCATGCTGGAGGCAGGGTCTACTACCCCCCATGCTGGAGGCAGGGTCTACTACCCCCCATGCTGGAGGCCTAGGTCTACTACCCCCCATGCTCGAGGCCTAGGTCTACTACCCCCCATGCTCGAGGCCTAGGTCTACTACCCCCATGCTGGAGGCAAGGTCTACTACCCCCCCATGCTGGAGGCCTAGGTCTACTACCCCCCATGCTGGAGGCAAGGTCTACTACCCCTCATGCTGGAGGCCTAGGTCTACTACCCCCCATGCTGGAGGCAGGGTCTACTACCCCCCCATGCTGGAGGCCTAGGTCTACTACCCCCCATGCTGGAGGCAAGGTCTACTACCCCCCCATGCTGGAGGCCTAGGTCTACTACCCCCCATGCTGGAGGCAAGGTCTACTACCCCTCATGCTGGAGGCCTAGGTCTACTACCCCCCATGCTGGAGGCAGGGTCTACTACCCCCCATGCTGGAGGCCTAGGTCTACTACCCCCCATGCTGGAGGCAAGGTCTACTACCCCTCATGCTGGAGGCCAAGGGTGCCACCCTCGCCGCCTCCTGCTGCCTCGCCCACACCCAATATTCCTCTAGTCGTAACCACTGTGTTGGCACTGTTGGCCCGAGTGTTGTGGCACTGGACGTTATGTTGCCTATGCTGGCACTTCCTTGACACTTGTTACACTAATTGTTTGTTTATCAAAAGTATGTTGCAGCTCTATAAGTACTGAAGTACTGTGTGGATAGCAATGTTCAAAGTGTTACTGAACAAAGTTAAAGATCGAATCTATAATAGCAAATAAAATTCGTCTTCATCTTGAAAAACATAAATTAATAATTGAGTCGCAACATGGTTTTATAAATGGCTGTTCATGTTAACAAATTTGTTATCTTTTTATTCCAGCATAGTTGAGGCAGTTGATAGTGGTAAGGATTGTGATGTTGTGTACCTTGACTTTAGCAAAGCTTTTGATACAGTGCCACATGAAAGACTGATTAAAAAGATAGAGGCTCATGGTATTGGGGGTGCTATATTAAGCTGGATTTGGGCATGGCTATACTAAAGGAAACAGAGAGTTAGTATAAAAGGGGTTAAGTCAGAGTGGGAAAGTGTTGTAAGTGGAGTGCCTCAAGGTTCTGTCCTGGGACCTCTGTTGTTTATAATATATATAAATGATTTAGATTCAGGTTTGAGTAGCAACATTTGCAAATTTGCCGATGATACGAAAATTGGTAGGGAAATTAATTCGGAGGAGGACTCACTATCACTTCAAGTTGATCTAGATAGGGTTTTGAAATGGTCAAAGGATTGGCAGATGCAGTTTAATGCTGATAAATGTAAAGTTCTGAGGTTAGGTAATGATGATAGAGTTACAAGATACGAGCTAGATGGTGTTGAAATTGCGAAGTCGGATTGCGAAAGGTATCTGGGAGTTATGATTAGTAAGAATTTAAAACAAAAGGATCAATGCATAAATGTTCGTAATAAGGCAAATCGGACACTTGGATTTATTAATCGCAGCGTTAGTAACAAGACACCTGGTGTGGTTCTCAAGCTATATCTTGCTCTAGTTAGGCCCCATTTAGATTATGCAGTCCAGTTTTGGTCGCCGTATTATAGAATGGATATAAATTCACTTGAACGTGTCCAACGTAGGATGACTAAGTTAATTCCCCAAATTAGAAATCTTTCATATGAAGAAAGATTAACAAAGCTTAAGTTGCATTCACTGGAAAGGCGAAGAGTTAGGGGTGACATGATAGAGGTTTACAAGTGGATGAATGGACATAACAAAGGAAATATTTATAGGGTATTAAAAGTATCAACACAAGACAGAACACGAAACAATGGGTATAAATTGAATAAGTTTAGATTTAGGAAAGACTTGGGTAAATACTGGTTCGGTAACAGGGTTGTTGATTTGTGGAACCAATTACCGCGTAACGTGGTGGAGGTGGGGTCCCTCGATTGTTTCAAGCGCGGGTTGGACAAGTATATGAGTGGGATTGGGTGGTTATAGATAGGAGCTGCCTCGTATGGGCCAATAGGCCTTCTGCAGTTACCTTTGTTCTTATGTTCTTAAGATCGTATTACTTCCACAGGGAACATAATTAATCATTCTGCCTATTGGCCTATTCAAAGCAGCTCTTTTTTTTCCATTTCCAGCCAAACTTTCAGGAGAATTAGAAAATCAATTAAGCTCTGGTGACACACTATTACTCTCTCATCTATCCTTATCTCAACTATGGTATTTGTGCTTGGGGTTCTACTACCCAAAATCATTTACGTCCTCTAATTACTCAACATAAAGCTGCTATTAAAACAATATATAACTCTGGCCCCAGACAGCACTCGGTACCCTTACATTTTTTAATATGTTAGATATCAAGTCACTGCACATCCTCTCATGTGTACTCTATATACAGTATTTAAAACTCTAAACTGCAATGTCAATCCTGACCTTAAAAGTTTCCTAGAAGGTTGTAACAGAACCCATGAGCACCACACCAGAAACAAATAGCTATTTGATATTCCAAGAGTGCGACTTAACCAAACTAGAAATGCTCTACATCTCAAGGGACCTGGAATGTGGAATGACCTTCCCCATCATGTCAAAGACTGTACCTCTCTCAACCAGTTTAAGAGTACAACTAAGAACTACCTAATTAACTCCATGTAACCTACCTTTCCCCCTAAATGTCAACCCATGTCTTGCTATTTTAAAGAATGCTGTTTGTTGACCAACTTGTACAGTTGCTGATTTTTGCCATGTTATCCCCCTTATTTTTTTTATTTCTTTTTATCAACACAATTTATACTTTACTCCAAATTACTATTAAGTTTTAGTGTAAGTGTGTTTTTCCCCTACACCTTGTGTGAAATGCTATGCGTATTAGTGGCATTTTGTATTGTATGTACTAGCTTTATCTATAAATCCAACAGTATGTTCGTAACTCTGCATCTATGTATGTACTTTTCCTGAATAATATATTATTACATATTATTATTATTATTATTATTATTATTATTACATACATTATTTAATATATCTATAAGGCTCTCCCGGGTGCTGCATATCGTCTTCTTCGAGGCTTATGGATCCCTAAAACTAACCAGAGGTGGTACCCTCTGTATATATTGTTATAAAAATTTGATATATGTTCGTTAGTTCAAAATCGCTAAATCTTCTAAAGTTCTTCACCAATTGCTTTGAAATTTTGCCACGATGTTCCATTTGCATCCGAGCGGATTTTTATATACATACTATATAGATGTCACGTCTGTGATGGGAAAAACTGTTTTTTTTTGTAAAACTGTGTTTTTCATATGTTTTTCATGTGAAGGAAATCTTCGAAACCTCTTTACCGATTGTTTTGAAATTTTGACAAAACGTTGCATTTGAATAGGTGCGTGTTTTTATATGCCTACTATATACATGCCTCACATGTGACAGGAAAAAACATGTTTTTTTTTTTAAACAGCACCATCGGTTGAATGTCAGAGCAACACACACTGTAATCTCCGAAAGTTCTTCACCGATTGCTTTGAAATTTTGACACAATGTTCCATTTGAATACAAGCATGTTTTTATATTCCTACTATTTAGATGCCACACCTGTGACAGGTAAAAACATGTTTTTTTAAAAAACAGTGCAATCTGTTGCACGTAAGAGCAACACATGCAATACTAAATATGTTACAATTACATTTCAATGTTTACGATTGCATACATAAAAGGAATTTTCATAGATTTCGATTTATTTTCATTTTCATTTAATTATTTTAACCCCGCCTCCTAGGCCTCCCTGGTTTTCAACTAATCAGATCCATGCTTGACCATAAGGGTCTATTGCTCTTGACAGAAACTCAGACGTTCCCACGCTCACATCCAGGATCCCGGCCCAGGGAGTAAGACACCAACCACGCAACGAAAATTGAGACTACGGTTTTATGGCCCTGAGTGGACTGCTCCTCGAATTCGTCACTGGTTATAGCAAAAGGCAGGGAAGTGGGGGTAGAGAGGGGAAAATGAGTGGGAAATGGAGTGGCAAACAGAGAGGGCCAAGAGAGGACCTCTTGACTCAGGGTTATGACTAGTGAGGGTGGACTGTGACAAATGGGAAGGATGAACAAGGGAGGAAGAGGCAAACGAGGGAAGGGAAGGGAAGTGGGAGGGGAAGGAAACAAGGGAGGGAAAGGTGAACGAGGGAAGGGAAGGGGAAGGGGGGAAGGGGAAAAAGTGGAAGGGGAGAACTACGCACCGACGCTGGCCTGCTGCACGCACTCCAGTTGGTGGTAATTTCTTGATTTGGTGTACCAGAAAGGCCTCCCTGTAAGCGAGCCTGGGTGCAGGAGCATGGTCCAATATTGGGTCCCGAATGGGTCTTTGTATGCCAGGGGTTATTTTGTCAAACTTATCTAGTAATTGTTTCACAACTTGAAAACTAAATCAACAGAAATATGGTTTTCTACCTGTTTTCACAAGATACATGTTGTAACTGTTCAGCATTGTTACGTCAATAAGGTGGAAAATCATCTTCTTGGTCCACTTCACTGTTTTCCGTACACACACTACAGCACCCACCATCATGTCACATTTATCGACCAAACGCATGTTGATGTTGTAGTCCATCACACAATCTGGCTTATATATTATTTGTTTTGTTGTTCTGTTCACCTTGCCACTGTCCACCATTGTACCAGGGTGAATGGTGGTCAACATGTTCACTTCACATCTGTCTTTTCACCGCACTGAAAGCATTGCACCACTTTTTCTTACCTTGCAATCACCTACTTGCATAGCAGTGTCAAACACAGGCATTTCCCTTCGTTTTGGCTTTACTGTTCCACACACTCCAGTCTTATTATCAAGCAAGAACCTGGTTAGTAAGGGACTGGTATAATAGTTATCAGTGTTCAATATGTGGCCCTTGTTCAGATATGGTGCAAGCAGTGCCTTCACCACACTACCTGAGAAGCCATGTTGGTCATTAGCAGGAATGTCTACATTTGTAGCCGAATACAGTATCATCTGTAACACCAATTCCTGATTCACAGTCACAGAGCACAAAGAATTTCAATCCAAATCGGTGAAGTTTTGAGGGAATATACCGCTTGAAGGCAGCAGTATATTCTTCTTTGGAAAGCACCAGGGGTTCATCAATAAGCAGCTTCTGAGCTGGTACGTAGTAATCTTGGAACTTTCCAATCATGTCATTTAGCACGTGCCTCACCCCTCCAAAGCCTATCATCCTGTCTCTCGTCTGCATTATTTGCAAAATGAAGACACCGTAGGAGTAACAGAAATTGATCTCGGGGCATATATTTCCCAAACAATGGTAATTACCTAAGTGTAATTACCTAAGTGTAGTTACAGGATGAGAGCTACGCTCGTGGTGTCCCGTCTTCCCAGCACTCTTTGTCATATAACGCTTTGAAACTACTGACGGTCTTGGCCTCCACCACCTTCTCCCCTAACTTGTTCCAACCGTCTACCACTCTGTTTGCGAAAGTGAATTTTCTTATATTTCTTTGGCATCTGTGTTTAGCTAGTTTATATCTATGACCTCTTGTTCTTAACGTTCCAGGTCTCAAGAAATCTTCCCTATCGATTTTATCAATTCCTGTTACTATTTTGTATGTAGTGATCATATCACCTCTTTTTCTTCTGTCTTCTAGTTTTGGCATATTTAATGCCTCTAACCTCTCCTCGTAGCTCTTGCCCTTCAGTTCTGGGAGCCACTTAGTAGCATGTCTTTGCACCTTTTCCAGTTTGTTGATGTGCTTCTTAAGATATGGGCACCACACAACTGCTGCATATTCTAGCTTTGGCCTAACAAAAGTCGTGAACAATTTCTTTAGTATATCGCCATCCATGTATTTAAAAGCCATTCTGAAGTTAGAAAGCGTGGCATAGGCTCCTCGCACAATATTCTTTATGTGGTCCTCAGGTGATAGTTCTCTCTCTAGAACCACCCCTAGATCTCTTTCTTTATCAGACTTCTTTAAAGATTTCTCACATAATATATAGGTTGTGTGGGGTCTATGTTCTATTCCATATTCCATAACATGGCATTTATTAACATTAAATTCCATTTGCCAAGTGGCGCTCCATGTACTTATTTTGTCCAGGTCTTCTTGAAGGGCATGACAATCATCTAAGTTTCTTATCCTTCCTATTATCTTAGCATCATCAGCAAACATGTTCATATAATTCTGTATACCAACTGGTAGATCATTTATGTAGAAAATAAACTTCACTGGTGCAAGAACTGAACCCTGTGGTACTCCACTTGTGACATTTCTCCAGTCCGATACATTGCCTCTGATCACAGCCCTCATTTTTCTATCAGTCAGAAAATTTTTCATCCATGTTAGAAGCGGACCTGTCACTCCTCCAATATTTTCCAGTTTCCAAAACAACCTCTTATGTGGAACTCTGTCAAAAGCCTTTTTTAGGTCCAGATAGATGCAGTCAACCCAACCATCTCTTTCCTGTAATATCTCTGTTGCTCGATCATAGAAACTGAGTAAATTCGATACACAGGATCTTCCAGATCGAAAACCATACTGTCTGTCTGATATTATATCATTTCTCTCCAGGTGTTCTACCCATTTAGTTTTAATTATTTTTTCCAATATTTTGACTATTACACTTGTCAATGATACCGGTCTATAATTAAGGGGGTCTTCCCTGCTTCCACTTTTGTAGATTGGAACTATGTTAGCCTTTTTCCACACATCAGCTACAACTCCTGTATACAGGGATGCCTGAAAAATCAGTTGAAGAGGAATGCTGAGCTCAGGTGCACATTCTCTCAGAACCCATGGTGAAACTCCATCTGGACCAACTGCTTTGTTCTTATTTAGCTCCTTGAGCATTTTTTCCACTTCGTCTCTAGACACCTCCATGTGCTCTATGTTGTTCTCTGGAATCCTTATTGTATCTGGTTCCCTGAAGATTTCATTTTGTACAAACACACTTTGGAACTTTTCGTTTAATGTTTCACACATTTCCTTTTCATTTTCCGTGAATCTATTTCCCAGTTTCAACCTCTGAATATTATCCTTTACCTGCAATTTGTTGTTTATGAATTTATAGAATAGACCTGGTTCTGTTTTACATTTGTCTGCAATCCCTTTTTCAAAATTTCTTTCTGCCTCTCTCCTCACTGCCGTGTAGTTGTTTCTCGCATCTTTGTATCGCTGGTATGTTTGGGGGTTCGGCCTCTTCCTGTATTGATTCCATTTTTGTGTCTTTTGGTCTCTGGCCCTCTCGCACTTTCTGTTGAACCAATCCTGTTTCCTAGTTCTGCTTCTCTGTTTTGGTATAAATTTTTTTGTGCCTTTATCATATATTTCACAAAACCTGACATACATCTCATTCACTTCCTTGTTGTTGGTGTTGGAACAGTGTTGTCTTTGCTCCAATAATGGGATATTACGTGTTTCACACAATGTTTTATCAACATACAAATGGCGAAAAACACATATAGTTCACCTACAGTCTCGTATCTTTCCAACGCTGTAATCGTGGAAATTCTGATCCATCCTCACCTTCAATGAAATCAGCCGCAAGTCTGTTCGTTTTATGAACAATATGTTCCATGAGCAGCTCATCGAAATATGCAGTGAAGAATTCCATTTCACTCATTTCGTCACCAGTATCAGGGAAAAGATCTGTAATTCCCACATCTCTATTTTCAAAGTCGGGAATTTGTGGAACAAAATCTTCCCCATCACTCCACACAAACAAACTTGCTGTCTTCCGATTGCCATTAGCTGCACCACGGCGAGGAATCCGTGCAGATGCGACGAAACTTTTACTGGCACTAGCAGGTGTAGCAAAACTATTCTCCGATTCTACATCACTAAAACCAGAGAATGATTCACCTGCTTCAGACTCGTCGATCATATCATCATAATCTGGTAATGGAACACATGAACTATGTGCTTGAGCGCGAAGTGGTGTTGAGTAGTAGCGGGTGACTCGTGGTATCCTCACCCTCGTGGCACCACCATGTTCACTCTCACCACCCGGTGTTTTTATATCCTCAGGCTGTGTATAGTCCTCATCTATATCTGAGTCGTCAATATCAGTTTCGTCAATGTCTTTGAACAATTCATTGGTAATTTTGTCTTCGGTCAATGACTGCGTGACGCAGTGCGGAGCTTTTCAACCTCCTTAAGTGTTTGTGTTCTTTGTGATTATTGTTACACCTTTTGCCACTTTATCACTCATAATTTCCATTTTCTTAGCAATTGCAGAGCATATCGTTGACATACTTTTGCCATACAATCTAGCAAGTTCAACAGGCCGCATATCATTTTCATATTTATGAATGATCTCTTGTTTTTGTTCTATGGTCATCCTATGGGCACCTGACAGCGGAGTGGACAGTGCTTCGGATTTGTAGTCCTGAGGTTCCGGGTTTGATCCCCGGTGGAGGCGGAGACAAATGGGCAAAATGTTTCTTTCACCATGATGCCCATGATGTTACCTGACTGTGTGTGGTGACTTCTGTTATTGCCTGAACTCACCATACCAGCTTAGATGAACAGTTATGGTGAACAAAACATGTAGATACTTATGTACAGTATAACATCTGTATATATTGAATAAAAGCAAAAACAGTGGTGGGTGGAGATTGTTGGCGAGTGAGGTGAGGATGGGAGTGGCAGCCAGTGGCTGGCTGGCAGGTGTGGTGGCCACTCCTTGTTGCCTTTTGACTCACCATACCAACTTAGTGGTTCGTTATGGTTACCAAAACATGCAGATACTTATATATAACCTGTGTATATAGTGTAATAATAGCAAAACTATTTGTTTGTTTTATAACATAATAATAGAATCACTAATATGCACACCATAATTTTCAGGATAGCGATGGTTCACACATTTTATTATATAAATATATCACACTACATACCACTGAATATTATTACTGCAAAAAACTAAGAAAAAATAAATCACATTGAAATAATTAGGTAATAATATCTTTGTGGAAACTCCCACCTGACAGCTCCGGTGAAGCAGACCACCTCCGACACTTACTGTGTCAACGCCTCTTTTTTGCCAGACTTCCCCGCCCTATTGCAGCCAAAATATGTCGCCTATGATTTTTTTATTCTTTTTCCTGTTATCAGGGAACACATATAAGACGAAATAATTTTTTGCAATTTTTTGTTGTGCCTGGCGGTGTTGCAGGCCAAAAAGAGCCCTTAGCGGTTTAAGGGTTAAACGAATTCTGAGCACCAAGGCAAACAACGAGTACAGAATCAAATTTTTCCAAGAAATTGAGTACGAATACCGAAAAATACGAGAACAGGGGCATACGAGAACCGAGGTTTCACTGTATTTCCCAAAAATTGGTATTGGAACACAAAAGTCTTTGCTCCAATAATCTGTGATGTGTTTTACAATGTTTCATCATCATACATGTTGAAAGAAACATAATTTTCACCTACAGTAGTATCTTTCCATTGCTGTAAGTGTGAAAATTGTAATATTTCCTCATTTTCAATGAGTTCAGCCACATATTTTTAGTTTCTTGAACAACATGTTTCATGAGCAGCTCAGCAAAATATGCAGTAAAATAGTTCATTTCGCTCATGTCCTCACCAGTAAATGGGAAAAGGTCTATAACCCAAATATCTGTATTGTCAAATGCAGGGATTTGTGGAACAAAATCTTTATCATCACTCCATACAAGTACACCTGGGGCCAGACTCACGAAGCAGTTACGAAAGTACTTACGACTTGCTTAAGTGTGACAGTCAACCCCAACCATCTCTTTCCTGTAAAATCTGTGTGGAAAGTGAGAAAATTATAGAAAGTGAGTAAATAGTTACACAGGATCTTCCAGATCGAAAACCAAACTCACTGTCTGATATTACTGTATATTGTTTTTCTCTAGGTGTTCTACCCATTTAGTTTTAATTATTTTTTCTAATATTTTGACTAGTGTTTCCCGGAGGTGTCGCGGGCCGCCTTTAAGCAGCCAGAGTTGTCATGAATTTATTTTTGGGGCATTATTTCGTGTCTAGGCATATTTTACTACAATTTTTTTTCACTCAAATTGTTTTAATTAATATACTGTATGTCACTTGATGTGTCACTTGATGTTGTATTATAATACAAGTTGCATACATTATATACACACTCGCTAGTGTCACAATGATGTGCACACAATTGTTTTTGTTTACTGTAATATGTTTTCAGATTTTTCATCAATATATACACACACTACTCAATATGTACAGGTTTTTGCACCGTTATTGAGCATTTACAAGTCCTGGAGACAGTAGTAGTCGTTGAAGCAATTGACGTGACACAAAGGGACGGAACACACTTCACACCATGTTTATACTAGTTTACATTTTTGTGGTCTTGTTTATGTGGTTTTACAAACCATGCACTCACCCTGGGCTATTGCATGCTTTCCAGATGGTGGCAAATATTTTAGTCTGTACACTTGAAAGGCCTTTGTGTAAGTGAGCCTGGGTGTAGCAGCATGGTGCAATACCTGTACTGGGCTCTGAATGGGTCTTTGTATGCCAGGAATGTCTTTGGCAAACTTTTTTAGTAACACCTCCACAGGCCCCGGGTCCTGTGGAGGAGGACCTTGGGGCTGGGGAGGGGGGCTGACTTGGGGGCTTTGGGCCATGCTGGATTCCGCCTGGGTTTTACTGCCCTCTGAGCGGGGCTTACTGTTACAAGGGGTAGGATTTTCTTCTCCCTTTCTGCGTACTAGTTGGACTTTGTGTCTGCCCCTCCCCTGGTTCGGTTCAGTGTTCCCCCGGGAGGCTTTGGTTCCGTCTTTCCGGAGGTTTTCGACTTATCGCATCCAACCTGTTGCGGTGCGGGTGGCCCTTGGGGCAAACTTCCTGCATGACCCAGATTATGCCTCAGCAATGAATCCCTCGGCTTTCAGGTTTGGGACTTCTTTCCCTTTCTGGCTCCGTTACGAGGTTCCGGAGTCGTCCTGGCTGGCGGAATGTCCTGTCTTTACCTTGGGGGCCTGGCACTCCTGCCGTTCCCGCATGCTTGAGTGGCAGGAGGCTTCGACGGTGCTGCAGGTTTTCCTGGGGGGGCGACTTAGAGCACCTCAATGAGTGCTTGTTCGCTCCTGCCCTTCCCCGGGATATTGGTGTCGTTCAGCTCCATGTGCAGGTTCCCTCCCTTTCCGCGGCGCAGGTGGTGGAGGACTTGCACGCCCGGGGCCTTTTGGCTTCGGCCTTGCATTTCTTTTCCCTCCTCGAGCTGTCTTCGGACTGGCTCAGGGAGGATGTGGGGGTGCTTGGGGCTGTTCCTGGTTCTGTCGCCTTGGCCGCTCACTCGTCGGCTGCCTTGATGAAGCTTTTCACGCCGATCTTGCGGGATGCGGTTGCGCTGTTTTATGCTTCCCAGCTCGCGTGTTGGCAGGCGGTGCTTGCCGCCTCTGTGGAATCTGCTTGGGCCTTGGCTCTTAGTATGTCTTCACCCTTTTGTCCTCTCCTGTTTGAGGCTTCCGCCATTGCGTAGTATATTCTGGCTGCTTCAACTTCTTGCTGTCCTGTGTCGGACTTACTGGTTCTCAGGGGATCCCGTGGTGGGCCTTCCCTGAAGGGTTGTGCCAAGGCTCGGGGTTCCTCTCATCGTGGTAGGCCACTGGTGTCGGGTTCGGGTTCGGCTCCTCCTACGGGCCTGCCTTCACCTGGTCGGTGCGATGTTTGCTCTGTGCGAGATTCTGGATCTCGTAAGGGGTGCCGGCCCTTTTGCAGTTCGCCCCATTCACAGGGACATGGGGGGAATGCTTGCACTGTTCACTCATGCCTGGTCCCACGATTCGTGGGCGTTTCGGGACGTTTTGAACGCCCTCCGGTGGCGTTGAGTGGCTCCCCCCCCCCACCTTCTGGGGGTTCGGGGCTGGCGGAGAAGACCTCTTCCCCTGCGCTCTGTCAGGTCGTCTTGGAGTGGGTTCGCCTTGGGTGTGGTCGAGTCATACAGCACCCACTATCCCACTCTGCCCAGTCATACAGCACCCACTAGCCCACACTGCCCAGTCATACAGCACCCACCAGCCCACACTGCCCAGTCATACAGCACCCACTATCCCACTCTGCCCAGTCATACAGCACCCACTAGCCCACACTGCCCAGTCATACAGCACCCACCAGCCCACACTGCCCAGTCATACAGCACCCACCAGCCCACACTGCCCAGTCATACAGCACCCACCAGCCCACACTGCCCAGTCATACAGCACCCACCAGCCCACACTGCCCAGTCATACAGCACCCACCAGCCCACACTGCCCAGTCATACAGCACCCACCAGCCCACACTGCCCAGTCATACAGCACCCACCAGCCCATACTGCCCAGTCATACAGCACCCACCAGCCCACACTGCCCAGTCATACAGCACCCACCAGCCCACACTGCCCAGTCATACAGCACCCACTAGCCCACACTGCCCAGTCATACAGCATCCACCAGCCCACACTGCCCAGTCATACAGCATCCACCAGCCCACACTGCCCAGTCATACAGCACCCACCAGCCCACACTGCCCAGTCATACAGCACCCACCAGCCCACACTGCCCAGTCATACAGCACCCACCAGCCCCCACTGCCCTAGACATGACATTTCAAATGAAGGCAAAAGAAGCTCGACTAAAACCTTGCTGAAGCAAAATGTCTAAATTAGGGTAGGAATGAGGAAGAAATATCTTGTTTACAAGGTTATAAGAACCTGGAAGCCTGTGAAATAGTACAATAAAAACTTACAAACAAAATCATTACTTGGAAGGGTAGTAGAGGTAAAATGGAGTGGGAACAAGTTAATGAAAATCATATACAGATACAGTATACTATTATAGATAGTGGGAGATTAAAAATTCTGGTGCTAAATGATCTAATACAGCATAAGTTGTCAGAGTTTTTCACACTAACAGACGAATGTTGAAGATAATATTTTGAATGAGGGGGCTGCTTAATTTGGAGATGGGACAGAAAAATTTGAAAAAGTGGAGGAGTGTCTTTGCTGGTGAAAGAACACCTGAAAATAATATACAGTAATTTAGTAGTTGACAATCCAAGAGACGGTGACATAATGGCACTGGGGATTTGGAATCAAACGATAAACTGAGAATCATAAATGGCTGCAGTACACGGGGAAGCAACACATGGAGAAAGGAGCTGGATGACAAGTGAGAGGGCCTCATAATGATCATGGGGGACATTATAGAATGAGCAGATAGCTGGATGACAAGTGAGAGGGCCTCATAATGATCATGGGGGACATTATAGAAAGAGCAGATAGCTGGATGACAAGTGAGAGGGCCTCATAATGATCATGGGGGACATTATAGAAAGAGCAGATAGCTGGATGACAAGTGAGAGGGCCTCATAATGATCATGGGGACATTATAGAAAGAGCAGATAGCTGGATGACAAGTGAGAGGGCCTCATAATGATCATGGGGGACATTATAGAAAGAGCAGATAGCTGGATGACAAGTGAGAGGGCCTCATAATGATCATGGGGGACATTATAGAAAGAGCAGATAGCTGGATGACAAGTGAGAGGGCCTCATAATGATCATGGGGGACATTATAGAAAGAGCAGATAGCTGGATGACAAGTGAGAGGGCCTCATAATGATCATGGGGGACATTATAGAAAGAGCAGATAGCTGGATGACAAGTGAGAGGGCCTCATAATGATCATGGGGGACATTATAGAAAGAGCAGATAAAGATGAATCACAATTTTTGGTACTTGGTCACTTCAGCTTCCAATCAATAGGCTGGGAGGCCTGTGAAGCAAAGAGGGGGAGGACACAAGGAAGTCACATTAACGTGTTGTATCAATGAAAAGATTGGTAGGAGCTTTGAGGAGGATGTGAACCCATTCACTAGGTACTGTACTCCCAAGCTAGCGCCCTACACCACTACTCCACGACATAGGGGCCTCGTAGCCTGGTGGATAGCGCGCAGGACTCGTAATTCTGTGGCGCGGGTTCGATTCCCGCATGAGGCAGAAACAAATAGGCAAAGTTTCTTTCACCCTGAATGCCCCTGTTACCTAGCAGTAAATAGGTACCTGGGAGTCAGCTGTCACGGGCTGCTTCCTGGGGGTGGAGGCCTGGTCGAGGACCGGGCCGCGGGGACACTAAAGCCCCGAAATCATCTCAAGAAGATAACCATGGTCAAAACAAACTTTTTACCATACGTGTAGAAATAAAGGGAGGAGGCTGGGGCATTATATGTTTTGAACCCTTGGGCTGCTTCATTAATATAATGAGTCCGTCCATTTGTGGACCATCAATCACAAGAGTAATAGTACTACTGTATATGAGTTTTGTATTTACAAATTAGATTAAAATATAGAGAGATATACATGATTAAATAATACTCCATACTCATTGGATATACAGAATTTCATCCAGTATTTCATAACTGAAATTTTATTATGATATTTGCTGGACCTAAAATTTTGATATTGTTCCTTTATTTTATATCATTACAGTATTACATTATTCATTATCTGTTATTAGAAAATTCTCAATAAAGGAATGATTCCAAATAGTCTGAATTTTTTTACTTTTCCTAAAGCACTATGATATCACAAACACAAAAATTCTTCTGATTAATGAGTTTTATATAATAATAACAAGGCTTTTCTTCCTTTTAGGTTATTTTAGGTGCATTCTAGTGCATTCGATCATTGATGTCAATCACACTGTGACCCAACCTACTGTATTAAATCAGTTGATGTACGTCGCAGCCTCAGGGTTAAGAATACAGTAGAGTGACGTGTGTGTTCTGGTGCTACTCTGAAGCAGAGACAGTTACGTGTGGCATGCAGTGTCAAGCCTACAGTATCACAGTGAGTGATAACCCGTGTGTCATGTTGCAGCAGGACTAGAACCTCCGCAGGTTCCTGACCGATAGCTGTACACTGTTTATATTTATTCAGATGGGGTATTTGATTGAGAATTGTTAACGTGGATAGTGCAAAGATTACAAACGTGAAATTTATCAAATTAAGCTAATCTACATAAAAACAAACAATTGAAAACATGTTAATTAGAGGAATCGTAATGCCAAAGGTACAATAATTAGACCAGCACACTTTTTCATCTGAAATGCCTACAAAAATCAATATAGTAGTGAACTCATCAGTTCCACAACAGTATCATGAGTGTTGGTGCATTCTAGATGGTGTGCTGCCTTTTGCTTTTAACCATTTCCCAGCAACTGTGGAGTAATGTCGGATCAAGGTGAAAACCAATACCTTTTATGTATGTAGAAAACCATGTATGTAGGTCACCCTTGTGCCTGTATGGTGGCCTACATACATACCGGCATGTAGCGTGTATGATAGGTCATACCCGCCCATGTACAAAAAATAAAAAATATATAGCGGAAAAATAATTTTTTGTTATAGCATTATTAATTTATATGCAAAATATAAAAAAAAATGCGAATATAATTGAATATTTATTGTCTCACTGGGTGGAGGGCCTATGCAAGGCTGTGCCTGTTTTTTTTTATTTTTTTATTTATTTTTTTTTTATTTTTTTTTTTATTATTTTCTACCACAGACGTGGCCAGACAATTACAATGCTAACCAACATATATACATTTTCTTCTGTCCTCCATGGACAGGGTTAGAGATGTGTTAAACATATAGTTCAAGGGTTTATTGAACAATCAACCACAAAAGACGATTCGGTGCTTTTAAAATGCTAAGCTAACCTACATACGTAAATACATAGATACACAGATTTACGTATTTACGTATGTAGGTTAGCTAAGCATTTTAAAAGCTGTGCCTGGTACTTGTCAACGCCCAGTGCTCGACTTTGCTGACGCTTCCTGTTTCGTCTTCGAATGGTTCACTGATTGTTTTATCACTTGTTTTTCTGTATTTACATCCACAGAGAGCTATTATATCCATATTTGCATCACCTTACCTTGAGGTTACCTTGAGGTGTTTCCGGGGCTTAGCGTCCCCGCAGCCTGGTTGTTAACCAGGCCTCTTCGTTGTTGGACTGATCAACCAGGCTGTTGGACGCAGCTGCTTGTAGCCTTACGTATGAATCACAGCCTGGTTGATCAGGTATCCTTTGGAGGTGCTTATCGAGTTCTCTCTTGAACGCAGTTAAGCCCCTTATGTGTAGTGGAAGCGTGTTGAACAGTCTCGGGCCTCTGATGTTGATAGAGTTCTCCCTCAGAGTATCCGTTGCACCTCTGCTTTTCAACGGGGGTATTCTGCACATCCTGCCATGCCTTCTGGTCTCATGTGATGTTATTTCTGTGTGCAGGTTTGGGACCAGCTCCTCTACTATTTTCCACGTGTAAATTATTATGTATCTCTCCCGCCTGCGCTCAAGAGAATACAGGTTTAGGCTCTTTAGTCGGTCCCAGTAGTTTAGATGTTTTACTGAATGGATTCTAGCAGTAAAGGATCTCTGCATGCTCTCCAGTTCAGCAATTTCTCCAGCTTTGAAAGGGGTTGTCATTGTGCAGTAGTACTCCACACCAGTGTCTTGGAAAGTAGCATCATTGGTATAGCATCTCTTAGTGTGAAAGGTTCTTGTTATCCAACTTGTCATTTTTCTTGCAGTTGTGACGGCTACTTTATTGTGTTCTTTAACCCTTAACCCTCAAACCGCTAGGGGCCCAAATGGAATTCACACCCACAGGCGCAACAAAAAAAAAAATTCCAAAAAATTCTTTCGTCTTATAGAAGTGTTCATTTTAGTTCCCTGATCACGGAAAAAATAACAAAAAAATCGTAGGTGGCATATTTTAGCCGCAATAGGGTAGGGAAGTGTGGCAAAAAAGGGGCGTTGGCAGAGCCTTCGCCAGATGAGGTCTACTCCGCCCGAGCTGTCAGACGGCAGTTGCCACAAATATATTATTACCTAATTATTTCAATGTCTCTGATTGATTTTTTCTTAGTTTTTTTGCAGTAATATTATTCCATACAGTGAATTGTGGTATATTTATATTATAAAATGTGTGAACCATCGCTGTACTCAAAATTATGGTGTGCATATTAGTGATTCAATTATTATGTTCATAAAACAATAAACAAATAGTTTTGCTGTTGTTACACTATATACACAGGTTATATATAAGTATTTGCATGTTTTGTACACCATAACGAACTACTAAGTTGGTCTTGTGAGTCAAAAAGCAACGAGGAGTGACCGCCAAACACCAGCGAGCCACTCACTCCCTCAACACCACCTCATTCACCCTCATTAACCTCCTACAATACTCTTTCTGTATTTATTCACTATACACAGACGTTATATATACGTATTTACATGTTTTGTTCACCATAACTGTACATCTAAGCTTGTATGGTGAGTAAAGGCCACAAAGACGTAGCTACTCACACAGTCAGCTGATCGGCGGCCGCCCTCAAGGCCAGACGCACTAATATTTGTCCTTCAACAATACTGTTTGTGGCGTTATTATGCTATATACACATATTATATATAAGTATCTACCTGTTTTATTCACCATACCTGAACAAATAAGCTGGTATGGTGCCCAAAGACTATTGTGGTCACCAGTAAACAACATAAGTCGCCCACCGCCCTCACCAAAATGGCGGCTCCCAACCTACTCCTCTTGCTGTTTATACCCTATATACACACGTTATATATAAGTATCTACATTTGTGTTCACCATAGCGAACCACTAAGCTGGTATGGTGAGTGCAGTCAATAAATGGTGGCCACACACAGTCAGAAGACGACGCCACAACCCTCCCTCGCACAGCCTTACGCCTCCCTCCATGGAGCACAGCGCTAAATATCAGCACAATCCTGCTATTATCAGAATCCTGGTCAGTTTTATCACAGTCAGGGGGCTTCAGTAATACTCTCACTGCTAAATAATAGCAGTATAATATATATTATGGTATTTGTAGGCGATGCTGTGGTCACAAGCTGAACAGCGGTGCTGTGAGCTCGTGCTGCGTGCGCCAGCCTTGGTGGCTTGCTCAATACTGACGCTCTCACACCCAAGAATGTTGGCCTGGATTTTTTTTCTAGGTGGCATCTGGCAACTATCGGTCGTGGCTGTACTATAGCTGCCCCTATCCCAGGCGGGGAGTTTAAATTATAGCGCTAGACACGAAATCATATATAAATGATGTGCGCGGTTTCGGTTTTGTCACTGATATCATTTATATATGATATGCGCGGTTTGAGGGTTAAGCTGCTAAGGGGTCCTGAGGAGATTTACACCCCTGTGCGTAAGAAAAACAAAATAATTTTTTTTTTCTTCTAAAAATATTAATTTTTGTTCCCTGAGCACGGGAAAAAAAAAATCGTAGGTGACATTTTGGACGCAATAGGCCGAGGAAGTTCGGTAAAACGTGCGTGTTGACAGAGCAGTCGTCAGAGGCGGTTAGCTCCGCCACAGCTGACAGGTGGAAGTTGCCACAAAGATATTATTACCTAATTATTTCAATGTCTCTGATTTATTTTTTCTTAGATTTTTGCAGTAATATTATTCAATAGTGTGTAGTGTGATCGATTTATATAATAAAATGTGTGAATCATCGCTATACTCAAAAGTATGGTGTTCATATTTGTGATTCAATTATTACGTTCATAAAACAATAAACAAATAGTTTTGCTGTTATTACATTATATACACACACATTATATATAAGTATCTACATGTTTTGTCCACCACAACTATACAACTAAGCTAATATAGTTAGTTCAGGCACCAAGAGACGTCGCTACTCACAGAGTCAGCTGGCGGCTGCCTCCCTCACTCATTCAAGGTCAGGCGCACTAAAAGTTCTCCCCCAACAATACGGTATGTTGTGTTATTACACTATATACACATATTATATATAAGTATCTACATGTTGTATGCACCGTAACTGTACACCTAAGCTTGTAGAGTGCCCAAAGAGCATAGTGGCCACCCTCTACACAGTTAGACAAGTCATATAGATGACGCCACCTCCATCACCCAAATGGCTCCTCCCAACATAATCCTTTTGCTGTTATTACACTAATACACACACATTATATAGAAGTATCTACATTTGTGTTCACCATAGAAATCCACTGAGCTGGTATGGTGATTGCAGACAATAACAGGTGGCCACACAGTCAGTAAACGACGCTATCTCCCTCCCTCCCTCCCTCAGCATTACTCCTCCCACACAGTCACTGGTGGTGGAGGCTGACTCCATACACAGTTTCAAGTGTAGATATGACAGAGCCCGATAGGCTCATGAATCTGTACACCTGTTGATTGACGGTTGAGAGGCGGGACCAAAGAGCCAGAGCTCAACCCCCGCAAACACAACTAGGTGAGTACAACTAGGTGAGTACAGTGCTAATTATCACAATAATCCTGGTATTATCACAATTGTGGTCATATTTATCAGTCAGGGGTCATCTGTAATACAGTACTGTCATTGCTAAATAATAGCAGTTACATATTTATTTTGACATTTTTAGGTGATGCTGTGGTCACAAGCTGAACAGCAATTCTGTTAGCTCATGCTGCGTGTACCAGCCTTGGTTGTGTGCGATGTTAGTGCTATCAGTCTGTAATTTTTTGCCTCTGCCTTATTTCTGCCCTCTATGGAGTGGTGCTATCTCTGCTGTTTTTAGTATGTCAAGGATAAAGCCAGTATCTAGGATTTGTTTCCAAAGAATGTGAAGGGCCTGCGATAGTGTTTTTTTAGTCTTGATGAATATGGTGTTCCAAGAATCAGAGCCTGGTGCAGAGTGCATAGGCACACTGTTTGTGGCTTCTTCAAAATCCAGTGGGGATAGGGTGACATCTGATATATGATTTGATGTTGGTATCATATACATGAAAAATTCATTTGGGTTATCAATCTTTAGTGTTTTGTGGCTCGCTGAAAATAGTCGTACTGCTTCCTCAGAATCTCGCTAATTCATTTCCCACTATTTTTTATGGGGAAATTTGCTTCGGTTTACAAATTTTCGTGTTACGAACCATCTCCAGGAACGGATTAAATTCTTAAACCGAGGTACCCCTGTAACTGTACTAGCTAAGTTCTTCTATTTCAAGTGCCGTATGTTGAAGTATGAGGATGATGATAGGGGCTGGATGTGTGAGGTTTTCCAAGCAGTGTTCTATTTTCATTAGTTGGTCTTTAAACTGCTGATGATTTGCCGCCAGTGACTTATATACAGGGACAATAGATACATTTAAGATCTCTATTTTGATTATCAGCACTTCTACCATATCATTTGTGGTGTTTAGCAGCTCAGTAGAGATGAGTGTGTCTTTGATGTAGAGGCTGAACCCACCCTGTAGTCTGTGTTTGCTGTCACATCTGAAAAGATTGTACTCCGAAATCCATATTTCACCATCGTGGTAGTCCTTGTTGAGAGTTTCCGTTAGGGGAAACTCCGGGAAAATCACACATGTAAAATCCAGACAATCACACATGTAAAACCCAGACAATCACACATGTAAGACCCAGACAATCACACATGTAAAACCCAGACAATAATTGTTTAAATTGTCATATGACAATAACCACATTTCCCTAGTAACATTGATGATGATAACCACATTTGTACCATGAAATAGTAGCAAGATTTTTCTGTGGGGAGCCCCATTGGCTCCCTGAAGCTATCCAGACTGATATGTGCTATTTTAGTTTGGGGTCATCAGTCATGGAAGTTCTATGCCTACCGGGAAACCACGAGCCAGAACCTGGTCCTGTCAGAGAGGTGCAGGGAGTAATGGCCTATGAGCACTCTACATTTACAGTTACAGTATGTCACACTTGCCATCGACCGGGAAGGGCACCCAGAAAGATAGGCGAAACAAAACAAACCACAAGCTGGTGAAAATTGCTACTTAAATCAGAACAAAAGCAAAAGAACTCCCCTAAAAGAAAAACACAAGCAAATAGTCATCCAACTAGCACGCCCGCTCAGGCGAGCCGGCTGCTCACCCCACCTGTTCTTGACTGGTGTGCTTGGTGGTCAGACGTCATCTCTGGCCTCGCTTACCTGTTCTGGCATTTGCCCTGTGTGGCTGTACAAGCTGTGTGTGTGTGGTGTGGTGGCCAGGTGTTCTTTTGTACTCTGGGCTGAGGGTACAACCAACCTAATGCAACCAACGTGCTAAGTTGGTTGCCCACCCGGATGCCCCCGAGGCTGCACCATTTTGGCTATAAGGACCCGGACTTAGGGGGTGTTAGTCGCTTTGACTTTGGTTCAGTAAGTGCTCCCTGGTCCTTCCTCTGTTGTTTGTCGTGCCCCCTCCCCATCCTGCTTCTGGCTCCCAAACGTCTGAGGGATTCAGAGTTGTTGCAGAGTTTAGTTGGTAATGAGACTTGGGGCAGCTTCAGGGGGCTGACCTATTCAGGTTGGGACGGAAGCATTCAAGCCAGTTCCTCCTGCAGAGGCTTCTTGGTCCCACCAGCAGGTCCCCTCCTTTTCTGCCTATTCCCTGGACTCTGCCTTTTCTTCAGGGGTAGAGGGTATGGAGGACTACTCTGTCCTGGGTCCAGAGTTGGGGGATCCCGGGGCTGAGGAGGAGTTGACCTGGGGGGGGAAGGGGGTCTTGGGCCCTGCTTGGGTTTTAGTGCCCTCTTTGCTGCTGTTGTTGCAGGGGGAGGGATTTTCTTGACTTCCTTGCCTGTATGAGTATGATTTGGGGTCAGCTCCTCCCCAGGTATGGTTCCATGTGCCCTTGGGTTCCTTGGCTCCTTTCTTCCAGAGGTTTTCTGCTTCTTGGATCTCGCCTAAGGAGGTTCGGGATGAGCGTGCTGTGTACTATTAAGTCCTCATCTTTTGAGGTCGGCTCGTGCCTTCTACACAGGAATAAATAGTCACCCAGATCTATCAGAAGTAAATCATATCTTAGGGTCTGATCCCCCATAAAGCCCTGTGATGGCATAGTAAGACTCCAGGTACTCATAAGGGAGGGACACGAAAACATAAAGTAAAACTTATAATCCTATACTGTACTATCAGATCTTGAGAATTATTATATAACAATATCAACTGACTAATGATCACACGTAAATGTTATAGGTATATGCGTAATATAATGGCTTACAAACATGTTTACTTGTCTAGTCAGATATAGTAATCAACCAAGGACAGGAACAAAAGAGAATACACTAGACTTTAGTAGGAATTACATGTTCACAGAACAGACTACCACGAGCTACTGAGTTCTGCTTCCAACAACACTGTCCACACCCGCCTCTGGCTACTCCTCCCAGAGTTTCCAAGGTTGGATAATAACTCTTTACTAACACACTACAGACTGAAGTACTCACTCTCAGACACAATCACACTTAACATAATATTTCATACACTCTAAAATGATAACTAAAAGCATAAATAAGCTCAAAGAAATTAAATAAACAATTACTTCTAAAAAGGGTGCAGGAAGCTGGCAACATACACTGGACAAGACTAGTCCTCACTCACATCTTACACGTACGCTTAGTGTCCACTTCACGTACACTTCCCAGGCAAAATCCTGCTCTCTCAACTGCCACATCCTACCATAAACATTATACATTTCTCTCATATACATCCTACAATCTGAGATGGGTGTATGAGATTTGTTACTGTGAGGACCAGGTAATTTACCTGGGTTGTAACATAGCCTCACCTCAGAGAGAAAAATGTAATTAATTGAAGATTAATTGCATTTTCTTCTAAAATAAGTACAAAACTAAGTACATGAAGCATCAAAGATTGTAAAATAGAAAAGTTTGCAAAGAGCTTCATACTAGCAACATCATAATGAAGATGTAGAAAACAAATGCACAATGAAATGTAAGTAAACACATCTGATGAACATGCAGTAAATCAGGGATATAATATATATCAAGGTATAGCTCCTGGCAAAAATGGAAACCCAAATATAAGTTATTGAGCAACAGATCAAAATTGAACATACTAAGTCTCACAGGAGAATTCTCGGTTAAAAAGTTTTTCTCCGATCATGTCCTACGCCACTGTCTGTATACAGTATCCACTCAATTTAACGGCCTCTTTTATACCGATCTGCCGGTATTAACGACCGGTTTGGGAGCCCAGTATCTGGAGCCTGCTATACCGGTCTGCGGTCGATATTACCAACGGTCGGTATTGGGTTTGTTGTGGCATCAGCGTCCCCTCACATGGCGACCAGGCCGCCACCAACCTGGATCGTCCAGAGTCATATATTACATCTTAATTTTCTTTTAAAATGATTCACTTTAATGAAGAAAATTGTAAATTATTATTAATAAAATATTTTGAAACAGTTTTTATTAAGCAAAAGTCTTTGTTTTCTTATTAAATACCTTTTATAGTATGTATAGGCACTAGGTATTTTTTTTCCCACGGACCTAGTATGTACTCCACCGGGCCATGTGTTCCCATTGTTTACCGTGAACTCGCGCGGCTAGCTTCAATTGTGAAGGATATTACTGTACTGTAATTGTGATCTTTTTAATTTACAAAATGCCAAAAGTTACCCAAAGGAAGCGCCTGATGGTTGCACAGAAGCTGGAGTTAATTAAGAAACTTGATAAAGGATATTCTCATGCACGAGCAGCAGCAGAGTTTAACATCGGGAAAAGTACAGTAAGTGACATCAAGAAACAGAAGGATACTCTATTAAAATATGTGAGCACAACAGAGTGTTAATTAAGCCTAGACAAAAAGATACTGTACAGTGTAAATATACAGTAGAAATAATTGTCAATAGTGAAGTAGAATTAGAACTCATGTGAATTAGTAGTAAGGCTAGCTGTTGTGTGAAGTGAGTGCCTGAAAATAAGTGTACTGTACATACAGTATGTACCCTATATACAATATAAACAATATAAAACAAGCGCTGCAGAGGATGACGTAATCATCACAGCTTCGTAATCTTCAGCTTCATTAAAAGTAAGTCAATTTACCAATTTTATTATAGTATTACAAGATATTAATTGTTTTTTTTTCAACAAAAGCTACATATTAGTCTCTGCAAATGTATATTCTATCGTCAGCAGAGAAAAGGCGAGCTCAAAATATTTCGTCTTGGCTAGCTCTCAGTGACAAGGCTCGATCGCCATTGTTATGGCATGGCCGCCACAGCCTGTGTCGTAACATTAAAAATACATTACCTGCACTGTTCAGGGTAAATCAAAACACATCTCTAAAATTTTATTAAGACAATATTAACTCACTGATTGATACATGAAATATTTTTCAATACAAAGGAATGAATCAATTTTTTCCCACCCATCTGGACTTGATCAGAGCGTGTTCACACATCATCCATGCAGCAGCCAGCAACTGACTTAATCGTCGGCCGTGCACTAAATTGGAATGCAATTACACAATGAACTTTATTTAATTTTAGTTATACAGTATAAAATATATCCTACCTGAATGTTACTTGAAAAATTACCCGACCCGACTTAACTTCGGAAATAACGGAGCTCCGTAAATAACGACTAGGGCTCAGCCCCATATAGGCTGTTAAATTGAGTGGATACTGTACTTCAGGATATTTACACCTGTACACTTGGGATTTTCTAGGCATTTATCCCTCCAGGTCACTATCTTGCTCTGTTCACCTGCATGCTGTAATACTTCACGCTCCTATCTCTACATTTATCATGATGTACATGAGCATTACTGTCAATGCACTTACACCAATTAGGTCTAGTACATCTGGCTGCACTGTCAAACTCATATTAGTCCTATACTGCCAAAATATCCCTCTTATGCATGGTAAGCATTTCACAACACACCAATATAGCAAGGTAAGGTACTTATTCAACACCTTCCCAGGGACTACATAATCTAGAAAACTAGTTTAATTCCCGCAAGTGTATACATTCTTAAGAGTTTTGTTTACACATTTCCCACAGGTTATTACTCCTTTTTTCTAGAGTTGAACCACTTAGGTGAAATTGACTGGATGAAGGGTAGTTGAAGGACTACTTCTGGATAATGAGGTAAATCTGGTAAAACTCCATCAGAAACAGCTGGCCTCCATCACTCTGGATCTTCTGTGGAACATACAGCCTAAACAAGACAATAGGAACTAAAAGTAGAAGAAACAGGGTTAGACCACACTGACACATCTGAACCTTCTTTACTCTGAGAACCACCAACAAGACTTCCAACCAACCAGAACCACAAGGAACAGTGCAAGGAACATCTGTCTGAACTGATGACCAGACCAAAATCAGTTTCAGACCAGATTTGATGACCAATATCTCTCCTTGCAACATTAGAGAGGACCCTGTTTTAAATCAAAGTTTGGGAAGCCCCAGTGTGTCTCAACATAACAACTGGCTTCCATTTACCATTTTTACAGAAGATTTCCCTAGAAAACATGTAGGGGTGATAATTTGCTATACATTTGGGATCTACATTATTCTTTGCACAGTATATCTATTCTACACTCCCTTACACATAATGAGACCAGTAGGTCTTAAATCAGGATGCAGCTGAAAGCAAGAAGTAATAACATGACCTCTTGCAATGAGTACAAAATCTGGTATCAGGGGGTTGACCCTGTCACACCAACTGAAGATTTATTAATTACATTACTGCGGTGTTGCTTCCCAAATGTGGTTTCTTAATCTTAGGTTTAGCAGGAGAAGAATTCATGTGAGTAGCAGGTGGGTTATAGCTTGGTTTGGTCTGGTGAACATTAAATTTATGAGCATGAGTATTAAGTCTACTATTAAAAGGATTTGATGGTACTCTAAAAGGCACCTTTGTGAGCAACTCGTGTTCATCAGCAAGCTTGGCGAGCTCATAAATGTCAGATGTATGCTTTTGTTCCGCTATATAGGTTAATAATTTATCTGGAAGACAAGATACCATCTCTTCAGTAATAAGGTTTTTAAGAGTCTCAAACTCTGTAATTGAAAGTGATTTAAGCCATCTCTCACAGTAATTCACTTTTAACCTAGTAAAGTCAGATATAGTCTGATCATGTGCCCTTTTTGATCCACAAAATTTTTGTCTATGTGCCTCTGGATTTAATTGCATTTAAGATACTATGTTAACAAAATCAAAATTAAAACTGTTAGCATTAGGAAGTGATTCAAAAACATCCTGAGCATTGCCCCTTAATTGACTTTGCATGATTGCAACCCTTTGGTCCACAGGCCAAGTCATGCTAATGGCTATCTTGGTGAAATGAGCAAAAAAGATCTTAGGGTCTTCCTCATTAAATTTAGGTAACTCTACATATTTATTCATTCTAGACTGAGGGTGGATATTGTCTGAAATGTTACTAGTGTTACCATGTCCAGCTGCAATTCTTTCTGCTTCTACTGTTTCTATCTGCCTCCATACTTTGTTGAACCTCTGTTTTTGTCTAGCTTCCTCTAACTTAAGCTGAGCCTCTATGTCTAAATGTCTCTGTTTATTTTAAGCCTCTATTTCTAACTGTTTCTTTTTAGTCTCTATTTTAGCTAGCTTTATCTGAGAATCGAATTCAAGATGCTTTAATGTTAATTGGTCATTTGACCCTTCAGCTAATTCCTCTAGAACGTCTTCTTCAAGTTTACCATCTTCCATCAGGTGTGTAACAATCAGCTTTACTAACTAGGCCTACACCATTCTGTTATTAGCTCTTAAATCTAATTTACCTGCCATATAAATTAACGCTATTGTGCTCCCGACAGAAGGCTCTTTAACTTTCCCCCTCGTGTGCAGAGTATTTCGGGTGACTGCGCTGCGACACTGAAAAGTGTACTGTATACGCTTTCGGTCTGCTCACCTTAATTTTCCATGTATGTATTTAAATTTGGTATCAATTTGATCACAAGAGAATGCCCTAGAGGAATATATATATATATAAAATTTCACCAAAGCTGATGTGAGACCCCCGCACCAAATAAAAAACTATGGCGATCGTTAGCCGTGAGCGCCAAACAGCGATGAAATATTTATGCTCTTTTTCAGGTTTGTTAACCCCAGAATTGTTCTACGTCGTTAATTTTGGTATCACTGTGATTAAAATAAAATTCTGCATACAGACATATGAAAATAAAGTACAGTACAAAACATGGGCGTGCCCTACACGCAAGACCGTGGGAAGTTGCCCAAGTGTTACCCGCTACCGCACGCCCAACTGCACATCGGCTACATCCCTACTGAAAAGTTTATACACTTTTTATGTTTTTGACCGTAATTTTCGCAACCTGTCCTCTTAAAAAGAACATCGCTTTTGGCCGTTTGCCCGTATGGCCGAATTTGGACGTAATTTGAAAATGAAAAAAAATTGAAAATAAATTTGGGATTTTTTTTTTCAACAACAGTAAGTTAAGGGTCCTCTGATAGGTTAGGTGGGCAGGAAATTCTCATAAAGTTTCAAAACGTTATGAAAAACGTGAATTTAAAGTGTCCTCTTATAACCTCTGCTCGTAGGCGGGACAACTCAAATAGAAAACGGAACAGAACGTCACTTTTGTGAGTCGATTTCATTTCAAGTTACGTCCAAATTTAGCCATATCGCGCATACGAGCCAAAAGTGACGTTATTTTTAAGAGGACGGGTTGATTTTCGATGTACATGTTTCATTTTGGTATCAATGTGTTTTCAATGAAATGTTCTAGAGGAACATGTATAACATGTCACCAAAGCTAACGTGATGCCGGCACCAAACAAAAAACTAAGTCGTTTGTTAGCCGTGCACGGCAAACAGCGCGAACATGTTGCTACTCTTTTTAGGTTTATCAAGTCCAAACTTGTTCGACATTGTTCTTTACTGTATCATTGTGATCACAACAAAATTCCCTATACAGACATATGCATATAAATTAGACAACATGGGGCGCATAACCCGCAACGACCCCTAAAGTCGCCAAAGCCTTACCCGCTAGAACACACTCATTGCCACACCCGCTACACCCAATACACCCGACAAACACATACAGTTTGCTAACAGAAGTTTTTGTGCTACATTGTTCATTGTGGTATCAAATTATTCACAATAAAATGCTCTAAATAGAAAGACAAATATGTGTGTGATGTAACAGTGCAAGTATTTTGCACTCTTTCATGTATAATTGTGAATTATAATTGTGAGTTATAATTGTGGGTGCGTGCGTGTGTGTGCGTGCGTGTGTGTGTGTTGGTGAGGTGGCGTGCGGTAGTGGAGGAGTGGGCCGGCCTGGCTTGTGCTGATGGCACTATTGAACAAAGAGGGGCCTTGTGTACTGCAGGACCTGCCTGGGTCCTATAAGGGTTAGTTTTGCTTCTCAGGCCTTATTTGGGCATGAGGAAGAGAGTACACAGCTTCCCCCACGTTGGGGATGGCTGGTAGATTTTGTTAGCAACCGCCTTGCACAGAGAGAAGGTGACCAGCCAGTCTTCCTCACCCTGACGGGTGACACTCCAGGCACCCTCAGGGTGTATCCGTCTGAGTTGTGAGGTAAGAGTGTCAGTAATGCATTGTCTTGATTGGGTGTCTTTGTGGTGACGAGCTAGTGGAGTCTGAACCATTTAGCCATGTATGGTGTGGGCGTGTATGAGTGGGTGATCCCCCCCCCCTACCCCTTTTAATTTGGTCAATATTGTGTTAAATAGTAGGATGTCAAAGTGTTAATTGGAATAATTTGAGAAAATTTGGATTCAATAAATATCTGTGTAGAATAACAAACTTGACTTTTGTTTAGTCCTCTTTTTGAATCAATGTCCACTCAAGTAAGAGTTAAGGCTAGAGAGATATCTAGATGAAAAAGTGAGAGATAACTAAATTAAGCAGTGTTCCTGTCGCATTGTTTTAAGTGGAAGTGAATTTAGATTCAATGACAGGTGGTGGCAGCAAACTTCAGAACATCTTAGAATAACATCATTCATAGATCATAGATAGAAACAAGTTCAGTCTACTCTCCCTACTCTTCTTATTCCTCCTACATCACTCTACTCCTCCTCCTTCATTCTCTCCCTCCTGCCTCCCCTCTTCCCGTTCGCTTCCTGTTTTCTATTCCCGCTCGCCTCTTCTCCACCTCAGTTCCTGCCTCAACCTCCCCCATGTTCTATCCACCCATCCCCTCTCTTCTCTTCCCTCCTCCTCTCTCCTTCTTCCTTTTTACTTTGTTTTTGATTTTCTACACAATCCAACAAACCCCCCCCCCCCCCCCCCCGTTACAGTGAAAGTATCCACGTCTTCCACGTCTGCCTCTCGGGTAAGTCCCTATTTCCTTCTCTGGTGATGTAGCTCCAGGAAGTCATTGGGACTCCCCACAGAAAACCAGCATTGAATGTAATGAAACACCATTTTCTGGGTGAGCCCCAGAGGCTCTATGGCAACCCTCCCTCCCTCCCCTCCGGTTGGTGATTTCGCTTCCTTTTTGATGCTTAGCATCCACACTGGATGGCTTGGGTAATCAGTGTGGGGAAGCTGCACGGACAGGTGTGATGTTTGCTTGTTTCCTTAAGTTGTAGGGCGAGTTCTGCCTCCAGGTTCGGTTTTTGGTCGCAATTTCTTACCAAGTGGGGTTTGTTTCATTATGCCTACCTTTCTGGGTGCCAACCCCGGTCAATGGCAGACATGGAATACCCCCAATTACATTGGGGCTTCTGTATGCCATTGCTGCCTTTGCCACTCTGAGGGGACCAGGTCCACCTTCATCTTCCCTTCCTGAGGGAAGGACAAACCTTGTCCTTCCCCTGCTGTAGTTCATTCTGGTCATTCCCCCCCCCCCCATCCCTTCCTGCTTCCAACTCTGAAGCGTCTGAGGGTTTCGGAGTCGGGACAGGGTTTAGTTGGGTTAGAGACTCAGACGGTCTCGTAGGATGCCCCTTATGGAGTGGCAATGGTGGCATTTGAGCTTGTTTATCCTGCCGAAGCATATGTGGTCTGGCCGGTGGGCCTCTTTCCTTCCAGCTTTTACGGCTGCTTCGGCTTTTTCTTGAGGCTGAGGCTTTGGGGGGATGGCTCGGCCCTGGGACCTGCTGTTGAGGTTCCCGGGGCAGGGGAGGGGCTGACATGGTGGTCTTGGGCCCTGTTGGATCCAGCTTGGGTTTATGTGCCCTTGGGTTTTTGTGGCCTCTGAGAGGGGTTTGTTTACTTTTCTTTTCTTCCCTCCTTGTATGAGATGGATTTAGTGTCAGTCCCTTCCTGGGTTCAGTTCCGTGTCCCTTCGGGTCCATCGGTCCCATCCTTCCGGAGGCTTACTGTGGCTTACCTCCTGCATGACCCAGATTAAGCCTAGATAATAGATCTTTCTTCGTTCAGGTTTGGATCTTCAGTACCATACTGGCTTCGTTGTGAGGTTCAGGAGTCGTCTTGGCTAGCGGACTACCCTATTTTGTCATTGGAGGCCTGGTATATGTGATGTCGGTCCCGCACGCTAGAGTGGCATGAGGCTGGGACATTGGTCCAGGTTTGCCTTGGGGCGAGTTTGAGCACCTCACTGCATGCTTGTTCACCCCTTCCCTTCCTTGGGATGTTGGCATGGTGCAGCTTCACATGCAGGGTTCCCTCTCTTTCGGCTGCACTGGTTGCTGAGGTATTGCGTACTCGTGGCCTGTTCGCTTTGGTCTTGTGGTTCTTTTCCCCTACTGAACCAGCCAGCTACGTGGCTGGTTCAATTTTTTCCTTGAGTCTGGTCATTTTTACTCGAGTCTATGACCATTTGTATGGTGGGCAGGTGGCTTCTTTAATGGTGTTCCACCTGCGTGCTTCGTCTCGGTGACAGTATGAAGTTTCCTGGCGGTCCTTCTGTTATTTCTTGTCCCTTCATAGCTGTACTGTACTTCTGTCTCTGATCGGGTGGTTTTGTCATTCCTTTCATGGAAAGGAAAGACAAAACCACCCGATCTTTTGTCTTTCCAAACCACCCGATGGTTTTGTCTTTCCTTTCCAGGACTGTCATCTTATTCTGAATACTGTTGCCTCGTATCATGCGGCGCTGGCAGAGCCTCTGAAGCTTGCGTTCGGCATTGATGTTATTTCTGTGCCTTTCCGCAAGCAGTCTCGTGCGTTGTTTCACCTTCAGCCTGCTCATGCGCCGCCTGAGCCGTCCTGGTCATTGGATCGGGTGCTCTCTCTTCCATCTTCTCCTTGGTTTCAGGTGGCCCCTTTGGTTCAGGATTGTTTTCCAAGGCTTTTTTCCTATTGGCATTGGCCTCTGGGGGTCGGGTCGGGGAGCTTCATGCTCTCCTCTAGCACAGGGGTTTCTGCTCTTTTGGTCCTCGTGGTAGGTTTGTTTATTTGCAGCCATCTTCTTTCCTGGCGAAGAATGAGACGGCTGCTTTCTGGAGGGGTTCTTGGGTTGTTGATGCTTGGTTGGTTAGGCTGGGGGTGTATCATGTGTCGTGTCCAGTTGTGGCTCTCTGCCGTTACCTGCGCGCCACGGCCTCTGTGGCTGGGGACGCACTTTGGGTTGACCCGGTTTCCCTTCTTCCCTGTTCCAGGGTTCGGGTCTCCCAGGTCGTCCTCAGGGTTATTTGGTCCAGCCGGCCTGCTGTCTATCCTTATGCCCACGACGTTCATAAGCTTGCTACGCTGGCTGCCATCTTCGGTAACATGTCTTGGGCTGACATTCGGGCACAGGGCTTTTGGAGATCGAACAGGGTCCTGGCCGCTCGCTACCTTTTCAATGTTCCTGGGCCTAGTCGGGCCTATGTCGCTTTTGGTCCACGGTTGCAGCCGGTTGTCTCGATTTCCAGTTGAGGTGCGAGTGTCTCCCAGGTAAGTCCCTCTTGCTTTTGTCTTTTGGTACATAGCTCTGGGAGGCGATGGGGCTACCCCCAGAAAACCAGCGTTGAATGTAATGAAACGCCATTTTCTGGGTGAGACCCGGAGGCTTCCCGGCAACACTCCTTCCCTCCCTCCCTCCGGTCGTCGGTTTTAGGTGTGTTTTTGATATCCAGCCTCAGAACTGGAGGTGTGGATAGCCGGCACGGAGGTCTGGGGCTTCCCTTTTCCCCTTCTGGGGAAGGGGGAGCTGCGCAGACAAGCGGCGCTGCGAAGTTGTGACGTGGTGACGTCATGCTCATTTGCTCGTTTTCGTTTGGGGAGTTTTGTCCACTCCTTCGGCTTTCAGTAGCAATTTCTTAACTAGAATAGGGGTCTATTTTGGGGCACTTACCTTTCTGGGAGCTGACCTGGTCGATGGCATACATATAATGCTTCCAACCACATGGTGGTTTCTGTAGGACATTGCTCCTCATGCCTCTCTGAGGGGGCCAGGTTCTGGCTCATGGTCCTTGGTAGGCCTAGAACTCCATTCACATGACTGATGCCAAAGTCTAATATCCATATCAGCCTGGATAGCTCTGGGGAGCCTCCGGGTCTCATTCCACATTCAACTTTTTTTGTCTTGTTTTTCTGTGATCAGAGTCTGCATTTAACATTATAAGAAGATAAAATAATTTTTTGCAAAGAATCTATTTTTGGCACACCACGGGAATGTCACATTTTAAGGCCGCACAGCACGGTGGTTAAGGCAATATTTACATTAACTTTAGCAAGATATTATATTAATGTTGCACATTTCTTAACTTAAAATAATGCTTTAAAATTATTAAATATTATAGTACTTTATGTTCAAAAGTATTTTTTTTTTACACAGATGTATATTAATGACACTTTTTTTTTTCAGCCTGATAGGGAGTACGAAACTTTTCTGTCTGACAACATGCGAGCACCTGTGATCCAGGTGTTGGGCAAGCCGCCCCATGACTACAAGGGGGGATCCAGCAACTACAGTCACTATGACCATTCCCATCACACTCACAATTGGGAGAAGCGGGGTGTGGGGCGGTACCATGATGACTGGGAGAAAAGGGGAAGTTACAGTGGTAGTGGAGGCACAGGTGGTGTACTCCGGATCAATGAGGGGACAAGGAATGCCATATTCTTAGGGGATGCTGGACGCCCACCTGGACGAATAATGGATGGTGACGGGGTTGAAGGAGAAAGCTCTCAAAATACTGGTGTCGGGACACCAACACCAGTCATACTCTCTCGTGCTCGTAGCAACAGTGAGCAGCGTTCCACTTCACCAAATCCTACCATAATTACTGCTAGGTAAGTTGACAAAAAAAGTAAACATTCTTCCTGTTACGTTGGCTAGAGAAGGTTGAAGGATCAAGGGCACAGCATAAACATACAGAATCAAACACTTCAGTTTAATTAAAACATTGAAGTTGAATTCCAAATCATGAAGAATACCATGAAAATTTAAAAGGAAAATATATTGGGAAATGTGGCTTTGCCTCCCGCCCCTATTTTCACCTTTCAATTTCCTGTTGAATGCCCTTATAAGATTTTATTTTATAATGAAAGGAATATTTATTTTTAGGTGTTCAAAATTTTTATGGAACAGAAGTGTTAAATAGACGAGGAAATATCCTTTGACCTTCTGTACCTGTAATCTAGAGCATTCATTTGTAAACATTTTTTCACCAAATTCATAGTTATAACAAGGTCTGTAACCAGATTGGTGTCTAAGTAGGGATGAAAACAGAAAACCAGAAACACCACTAGACAGAATTGAAGCTTATGTGGAAGAGGTAAAAAATATCTGGATATCAGATATCAGATATCAACATGGGTACTAAAGGAAGCTGCAGGGAGCTTGTGCTACCCATTAACTATAGCATTCAACATCACATTTTTCATAGGAGAGCTACTGGAAATCTGGAAAAGCCAAGTGTTGTTTCAATATCCAATAAAGACCTGGGAGTAAATGTAATGCAACACTTACCAGAAACACATGTGAACAAGTTAGCAGTGTATTGGAAGTTAGCAAACATTAGAACACCATTAAAGAAACTAAACATGGAGGTTTCAAACCCATACATTGCATATATTAGACCATTATTCGAGCATGCAGCACCACCATGCAACCTGCACCACATGAAGCACTACCTCTATGTGCAATATCTCCAAATGGCATATGTAAGACAGGTCACATCCTATCAAGGAGGTAAAGTGCTCGTGTGTTGATACACAGCTCGCAACCCATCCTCCGAATTGACAGTACGATTTAATACTAAGTGTAATAAGTACACTTTCTTACTGTCATAAACAGTGCATAATTGCACTTATGGGGCTGTTACATTTACCCAACTCCCTCCCCCGATTTAATTCTCCTCGTTTTCTGTTAAGACACTCAGAATTTTAGGATGAAGTTTTCAATTTCAATTTGCAATACACAAGTTTTAAATATCGGGAATTTCTTTTTCAGGTTTATTAAACAAAATAGATTTTATACAAAATTTTAAAATATCCTGAGTTACTTTACAATTTATTGATATATTTTAGTTTTGTTTTATTAGTTTTATAAAACTGTAATATCAATATAGCTATAGGTTAAGTACTAATTTTAATTAAGAAGCAATAAAATTATCATCTTCAAAAACTAAGACGGTTAGGTGAGGTTGTGGTTTTCTATTCAGTTTTTCAGGTAAACCCAAATATTCACAATATATTTGACAGTACGATTTAATACTAAGTGAAAATAAGTACAATTCCTAACTGCTATGAATAGTACATAATTGCACTAATTTGTCTTCTTACATTTACCACCCCATTTTTGGAGGACGGGCTGCAGCTCGTGTGTATCAACACACGAGCTGTATGCAGTTGCTGTATTCCATTGAAAATCTGCCTATAACTGAGTGTCCACTGACCTGTCAGAAATGAGTTGCACAATAAATCTCATTTGCATAGGATGAACTCCAATTTGTTGCGTCTTGAGATAAGTTGCAATTAAGTATAGTGCCTTTATCAAATGTCTTCAGGCATTATTTTGCTGTTGCAGAGATTTTTCTGTTAATTTAACGAGTTTTCAGCACGTAGAAAAAGTAGTGTTTCTTAAATTTGCTTCTCCTTACCACCCCCCCCCTACCTCCTTCTTAAGTATATTACCCTGCAATCGGGTTTGACACAAGGTCCCAAACAGTGAAGCCTCTAGTAGAACTGGAAGTCTTTATAAAAAAAATCTTAGTTCTTCCACAGTAAAATTTTATCTTGGTAATAAATATTGTTTCAGGAAGGACTCAGCCCCTACTGTGAGCCCTGGATCTACTTCATCTAACCAACAATACCAAATAGCATCAAAGCCTCTTATGATGGAAGGTGAGTTGTGTTTAAAACAATTTTTTCTGTGGGGGAGCCCCTTCGGCTCCCCCGGAGCTTATCCAGGCTGATATGCTAATGTCAGACTTTGGCATCAGTCATGTGTATGGAGTTCTATGGGCCTACCGGGGACCACGAGCCAGAACCTGGCCTCCCTCAGAGAGGCAAGGGGAGCAATGGCCTATAGAAACCCCCCGTGTGGTTGGAAGCATTCTATGTCTGCCTTCGACCGGGTTAGGCACCCAGAAAGGTAAGCGTCCCAAAACAAACCCCTATTCTGGTGAAAATTGCTACCACAAGCAGAACAGGTGGATAGAACTACCCAAAAAGAAACGAGCAAACGATCACGACATCACACGTCGCTGCACCGCTGTCTGTACAGCTCCCCCCCTCTCCGGGAGGGAGAAGGGGAAGCCCCAGACCTACCGCGCCGACTATCCACCATCAGTTCTTCGGCCGATGCTAGAGGCTGAGATCGTGTGTTCTGGCTCCGGTGGTTGTTTCATCACTGTACCTAGAGTGTGGTGACTGTCTTCTAGGTGGTGCGTGAGCCAGGAGTGATTCTCCAGTACTCGGGCTGCATGCGCCTAGGGTTTCCTTCCTTAGGTGCCCTGTAAGTACAGTACTGCCCTTGGAGCTTGGAGCCACCTTCCACAAGTTCCTTGGGTTCTTCCCCTGCTAGGCCATTTACTGTTTGGTTTTCTGCCACCCCTTGTGTGGTAGGGTGTTCTGTCTCCCTTGTTTGCCTTGGGATAAGGGGCGGTTTGCACTGGTGGGGCCCAGGATACTGCGCAGGTTGTTTTCACCAATCACATCGGCCAGCTCTGTTCCGCGTGGGTATGCTATTCTCTTGCAGGGTTTTCCTTTTTTTTTTTTTTGCCTGGTGGGGGGTGGATTCTGCCTTGGCTCTTACCCCCAGTGTACTGAGTACTCTTCCTTCTTCCGGTGGTTCCCCCTGCTAGGTCCTTGTGATTGTACGCGTCCCGGGGGTTAAGTTCTTAGAAAGTTGTTTGGTAGACTTGGGGACCGGTTTGCAGTACCCTGCCTGGGATTACCTGGGTGAGAGTCCCTGTAGGTAAACGCTCAGGACCCTGGGAAACCCCAAGGAGGAGCGTGGGTCTGATGGATATGGCCCGGAGCCCCCCCTCCCTCGCTTTGTGCGGGTTCGAGGGTTGCTCTGTCCCTTTGTCTCAGGGTGACTCACTGTTTCGCCTCCGTTTGCTGCCTGTGGGGTCGGTGACACCTTTGGTCCAGAGCCCTGCGAGGTTTGTTGCTTGTTTGTGGCTCGATTACCCAGTCTTATGCTGACTATGCGGATGCAAGCAACACGGGCGTTGCAAGTTGAGTGTCGGTGGTGCAACACGCTAGGTAGTTTGCTTCCCGGGAGCCCCGGGGCTGCCCTGTTTTGGTTGGTGTGACGGGACTTGGGAGTGTTGGATGCTTTGGTTTTGTTCCTTCCGTGCCCTCTTGTCTTTCCCCCTGCTATGGCCCTCCCCCCCCCTACCTCCCTGCATCCGGATCCTTACCGTTTGTGGGTTCGGGGCGGGGCTTCGCTGGTCTTTAGACTCGGGCAGTCTTGGGGATTCCCCCTTCCGGGGAGCGACAGAGGCATTCGAGCCTGTCCCTCCAGCTGTGTTGTATGAGTCTGCCAGTGGGCTCCTTTCTTTAGTTCTTGTCTGGTTTCCCGGGCTTTTCTTTTGAGGCTGGGGCTTTGGGGGAACGGCTTGGCCCCAGGACCTGCCTAGTGGGTTCCCGGGACTGGTGGGGGGCTGACGTTTCGACCCCGACTGGGTTTTTCTGCCCTCTGGGTGGGGCTCGCGATTACGAGGAGTGGATTTTTTTCTTAAACCCCCTCCCCTCTCCATACATGTTTTTGGGAGTCAGCCCCTCCCCAGGATCAGTTCCTTGTCCCTTGGTTCCGTTGAGTCCGTTTCTCTACCCTTCTTCTGATGACGGGCCTTCACAGTTTTGTTCCCCTCTTCTCAGGAATCTGCATGACTTTTGGTCTCGGGTGCGACTTTGTTTTCCGTGCCTTCGTGCTTCGTGCCTGCTTCTTTATGTTCTAGAAGCATCGGGTTGGTTTTTATTCTTCCCATATTCTTGGAACGTCTGTCGTCTTCCAGTCCTTTCTGGGGCTTGTTGGTCCTTCTCCAAGCTTCTCTGTTTTCGATCCTGCTTCGTTCTTTTTTGTTTGTCTCTTGTCTCCATGCACAGGGTTGCCAGATTGGGCTCCTTGTAGCCCAAATTGGAAGCTGTGCTATGTTTCTTTTTGCTCCTTCCTGCTCTTTTCGAGTATGGTTGGCGGCTGCTCTGTGTACTCTCATATGGGATTCGGTCGTTAACAACACTATTTTGTCTCTCTCTCTTTTTTTTTCTCTCTTTCGTGGTTTCTTCTTCAGCTTACGACTTCTGGTGACCCACGTCTGGCATCCTTGCTGCACATGCGCCATGGTTGTTTGTTTTGATATGGGCGGTGTGCACATGTGCTGGGGTTTTGCGTCCCTTTTTCTCTTGGGTGCTTCGCTTTTCGCTCTTCTCAATTCTCTAGTCTGTGTCCCGTAGCTCTTGGGGGCGTTCTGGAGAGGACGCTCTTGGGGGCGTGCTGCTATGGGGAGGACGCTGTGTTATCCCTGCGTATGGGTGTGTGGCTCCTCTTTCGCCTCTACCCTCCTCTTCTCCTGCATTGTGCAGCTCTGCCTTCTTCCACTGGCGGTGCTCCCAGAATCTTCTCGGCTACGTTGTGTTGACACGTTCGTGCCTACGTTCTGCAGGCGAGTTTACGCGGTCTGGCATCTTTTTCGGCCAGGTGCTGGTTCGTGTTTTGGGATACGTATATCCAAACATCGGACCACAGATGACTGAAGCAGGCCTATTGGACCGTACGAGGCGGCTCTTATTTATACCCCACCAGTCCCACTCTTATGCATGTCCAGTCCATGCTTGAGTCCAGATAAGGGCCTCACCTCCACCAGGTTACGAGGTACAGTGGTGGGGGTGTATGTTATGGCGTAAGTGTTCCTGTCTGGATGTTTTGAGGGGGCATTTTACTACTGTTTTCATGCTGTGGATGTGTGTTGGGGATTGGTTGTGGATTTTTATTTGGCCTTTCTGTGCTTCCTGGGGTTTTACTTGTTCATCTGAGTTAATGGTTGCACGGGGGTCAGGGCCCGGTTTTTCGTAGTCTTATCTGGGTCACTCTTTCCTTGCACGTCTTGCAGTGCCTGGCTTAGACCTTCCATATACATTGGTTTCTCTGTATGGTACTTACCTCATTGTCCTTACGTAGTTGTGTTTGCGGGAGTTGAATTCTGGCTTTTTGGTCCCGCTTCTCACCTGTCATTCGCTCACGAGCAGGTTCCTGGGCCTGCTGGGCTCTTATCATATCTGCACTTGAAGCTGTGTGTGGTGTCATCCTCCACCACATCGCTTCCTCATGCGTTCCGCTTGTCTTCTACCCTGACACTGCGATACTTCTTTCCCATGTCTCTCTGGCTTGTTTGGGCTCTCATTCCACCGGTGTCCCTTGGTGCGCATGCCCCTGGGGTCCCGTAGTCTGTCTTTCAGTGCCTTATCCCTTCCTATGGGACTCCTCAATGTGGTGATCATGTCCTCGTCGTTTGTACTCCTTGGTTTGGGTACTGGTCTGGTGGCATACCTTTACACTTTTTTCCTGTCTCTAGAATCATGTGTCAGGACTGTCGTCTCCGATCTCCTGGCGGGCTCGCGGGTGTTGGGATGCTTTTCTGTACTGCGGACGTTCCATCTCCTCCTTTGTCGGCTTAGGTTTCCGACTCTGCTGGCTCTGTGATGGTCGCACCCGAGATCTTCCCGCGGCTCCGCCTCTTTCTAGGCTCAATTGGCCCATGGCGGGGCCGATTCGGTTCTGCCTCGAGTCTTTCATCTTCTGTTGGTGGTCGGGTGGCTTCGTTGATGGTGTCCCACCTGCGTGCTTCTTCTTGGTGGCAGTGTGGAGTTTTTGGCGGTCCTTCCTTTTCCTTCTGTCCCTTCTTTGGTAGCTGCGTTTGTTGGCGTGGTCTTCTCTTGTGGAGGTTTGGGGCCGTCATCTTGCCCCATACTGTCGCCTCGTATCGTGCGGCGCTGGCAGAGCCGCTTCAGCTTACTTTCGGTATTGATGTTACTTCTGTGCTGTTTCACAAGCTGTCTCGTGCATTGTTTCCCTCCGGCCTTCTCTTGTGCCGCTTGAGCCGTCCTGGTCATTGGACAGAGTGCTCTTTTCTTCTCCTTGGTTTGTTGTGGCCCCTTCGGTTCAGGACTGTTTTCCAAGGCATTTTTCTGTTTTCTGTTGGCATTGACCTCTGGGGTGACAGGTTGGGGAGCTTTATGCTCTCCTCTGGCGTAGGGGTTTCTGCTCTTTCGGTCTTCGTACTGGTTTTGTTCGTCTGCAGCTGTTTCCTTCTTTTCTGGCGAAGAATGGGACTGCTGCTTTCCGGAGGGTCCCTGGGTTGTTGATGCTTGGTTGGGCCTGGGGGTGCATCATATTTTGTGTCCGGTGGCGTCTCTTCGCCGTTATTGCGCGCCACAGCTTCTGTGTCCGGGGACGCGCTTTTGGTTGATCCGGTTTCCTTTCTTCCCTGTTCACGGGTGCGGGTCTCCAAGGTCATCTGCAGAGTTCTTCAGGCCAGCCAGTCTGTGGTCTATCCCCGTGCCCATGACGTTCGTAAGGTTGCTGCTCTTGCTGCCGTCTTTGGCGCCATGTCCTGGGCTGACACTCGGGCATGGGGCTTTTGGCGGTCGAACAGGGTCCTGGCTGCTCGTTGCCTCGTGCACGTCTCGGGGCCTTGTCGGGCCTGTGTTGTTTTGGGTCGGCGGTTGCAGCCAGTTGTCTCGCCTTCGTGTTGGCTGCAGTTGTCTCGCCTTAGCAACGGCCGCCTCCCGGGTAAGTCCCAATGTTTTTCTTCTGTGGGTAGTTAGCTTCGGAGAGCCAAAGGGGCTCCCCCCAGAAAACCAGCGTTGAATGTAATGACCCAGTTTACCTGAATACATACAGGATTACAACCGGCTTTGGGATGTCATGCTTCTTGAGGTTATCTTGAGGTTATCTTGAGATCATTTCGGGGCTTTAGTGTCCCCGCGGCCCGGTCCTCGACCAGGACTCCACCCCCAGGAAGCAGCTCGTGACAGCTGACTAACACCCAGGTACCTATTTTACTGCTAGGTAACAGGGGCATAGGGTGAAAGAAACTGTGCCCATTGTTTCTCGCCGGCGCCCGGGATCGTACCCGGGACCACAGGATCACAAGTCCAGTGTGCTGTCCGCTCGGCCGACCGGCTCACTGCTTGTTTGCTTGTTTTTCTTTCGGGGAGTTCTGTCCACTCGTTTGACGATATTTGTTGTTAACCAGAAAAGGGGTTTGTTTTGTGGCGCTTTCCTTTCTGGGTGTCTGTCCTGGTCGATGGCAATTATAGAATGCTCCAAATCACATGTGCATTTCTATGGGCCATTGCTCCTTGTGCCTCTGTGAGCGGGGCCAAGTTCTGGCTCGTGGTCCCCAGTAGGCTAGAACTCCACCTACATCGACTGATGTATCCATATCAGCCATGAATAGCTCCGCGGAGCCTCCGGGACTAACCCAGAAAATGGCGTTTCATTACATTCAACGCTGGTTTTATGGTACAGCATTTAGAGGTTTAAGGGTTAATGTTTTAATACAGAGCACTTCACTGTATAATTCAGTGGAAATTGCAAAATTTTTGGTTTGTATTCTCAGCTGGTAAATTTTATTTGAATTTAGTAACTACTCCAGCTTTTCTAGTCATCATTCATGTGCTATATCCTTAAACACATTTGCAAATTTTGTTTTTTATCAACTCTTAATTTTTCCAGTGCCTCTTATCAAACTTGTAAAAAATATAATAACCTAGTGTTCCTTTTATTGGTGTTAATGCAACAAACTCTTCTGTTACTACATACTGTACTTCCATCAACACCATGTATAAAAATTACAAGTTCTGCTGCATAGGTTACATCTACTCGTATCAATTGCAATAGAAAATGCAATTGAGGTGTTTACTTTTAAGTGACAAAATTCATCTGATAGTCTACTTAAGTCATAAATAACTGAAGTGTACTGGAGTGACATTCACAACCATCCTACGTTACAGGCTTACATGCACAACATTTTAGTGAACACAACACTACTTTTGTGTTGATTAATTTTTTTAAATTAATTTTCCAATTCATATGTTGCATTTTTAACATAAGAGTTGGATGGTTAAGGTGTGGGTGTAGCAGCGAGTGAGTTGCCTGCACATAAAAGGGCGATGGGCCACATGTTTGATGACCTCGCTTTAAAGTATTTGTAATAATTGATCAAAATATGCTATATAGATGTAAAACTGAATCACTTTTATCTTCACAGCTTCCCTCACTCCAGAGAGGGTTATGAAGGGCCCAGCGCGTCTGTTGGACGAGTCTCTCAGTCTGTGCGACGACCTCAGCCCATACCTGCTGGACCAAAGCAATTTTCTGGTTGTGGCAATGATGGGGATGCAAGGGGTTGGAAAATCTGCTTTGGCTTCTCTCTTTGTTGATTCCAGTGTAGATGTTCAAAAGATCAGGTATGATACTACTACTACTGCTGCTGCTGCTCTTGAACTGTGACCTACACTTCATATAGAGAATCAGTTCATTAAGAATATTTATGAATTTCTTATTGTTAGGTCATTCCTATGATGATTTATGGTTTTGTCATGTTATTTTTAATTACTTTGTGTATTTCTTTTACTACCTTGAAGTCCTTCACATATTGACTTGAAACTTAAAATAATCAAGTTTGGTTCATAAAGTGTGAACGCTTTTAAAAATTGAATAATGTATCAACCAATAATGGGGTTTTTGTGAAGTGTTTTGGGAACACTTGTTAATTGATAATAAAACTGAGCTTAAGTTCATTATTAAGGGGTAACCAAATAGTGTCTAGGGCAGCCCTTCCCTATGCACTCATTTGACGTTGTCTCTGCCCTGACAGTGATGTCTTGTAAATTTAGGAGTTTGCCCAAGAGGCTGTACTACTATGTAGTGTGCCTCACCCTGGGAAGTTCAAGGATCTTCGACTCCTCTGCAGAGCCCTATGGTTGGGAGCATTTGGGGATTGTTGTTGCAGGGTGCACTAAGGTTTGCATGCTTGTATATACAACATGTCATTGAAACCCTTTATAGTCGTGCTTATCCTGATGGCTACATTTGGTATCAGGTCTTTCTACAAATGTTCCTGGGCCTGCTTGGTCCTTACTTTCAGGGTTTGGCAAGCCTTGTGGGTCTTGGGTATGGCTCATTATAGTTCAGCCCACGGCAACATTATAGTTCAGGAAGCAACAGACCAGACAGTCTGTTGCTCGTCAGCTGTCAGGCCGGAGTTGCCACAAAGAAAGAGATAATTACCTAATTATTTCAATGTCTCTGATTGATTTTTCATAGTTTTTTTTGCTGTAATATTATTCAATAGTGTGTAGTGTGATATATTTATATAATAAAATGAGTGAATCATCGCTGTACTCAAAAATATGGTGTGCATATTGTTGATTCAATTATGTTCATCAAACAGTGAACTAATACTTTGTCGGTTATTAAACTATATACACAGGTTATATATAAGTATCTGCTTGTTTTGTTCACCATAACGAACCACTAAGTTGCTATTATGAGTCAAAAAGTAACGAGGAGTGACCGCCGTGTTCCAGCCAGCCACTCATGCCCTCCCTCAAGTCACCTGACTCACCCACATTCTCCTCCCACAATACTGTTTTTGCTTTTATTCACTATATACAGGCACTATATATAAGTATCTACATTCGTGTTCACCATAACGAGCCACTAAGTTGGTATGCTGAGTGGCAGTGGCAGTGGCAGCCCACCACTGGCTGCCACTCCCTCCCTCTCTCACCTCACCTGACTTGCCACCATTCTCCTCCCACTATACTGTTTTTGCTTTTATATACAGATGTTATATACAAGTATATACATGTTTTGTTCACATAACTGTACATCTAAGCTTGTATGGTGAGTAAAGGCACAAAGACGAAGCTACTCACACAGTCAGCTGGTGGCGGCCGCCCTCAAGGCCAGACGCACTAATATTTCTCCTCCAACAATACTGTTTGTGGTGTTCTTACGCTATATACACACATTATATATAAATATCTACCTGTTTTATTCACCATACTTGTACAAGTAAACTGGTATGGTGCCCAAAGACCATAGTGGTCATCAGTAAACAACATGATAAGTCGTGCAGACGACGCCACCTCCCTCACCAAAATGGCGGCTCCCAACCTACTCCTATTGCCATTTATACCCTCTATACACACGTTATATATAAGTATCTACATTTGTGTTCACCATAGCGAACCACTAAGCTGGTATGGTGAGTGCAATTAAAGGTGGCCACACACAGTCAGAAGACAACGTCACCATCCTCCCTCCCACAGCATTACTCCTCCCTCCATGGAGCACAGCGTTAAATATCACCACAATCCTGCTATTATCAGAACCCTGGTCAGTTTTATCACAGTCAGGGGTCTTCTGTAATTATATCATCGCTACATAATAGCATGAACAGGTATATTATGGCATTTTTAGGCGATGCTGTGGTCACAAGCTGAACAGCAGTGCTGTGAGCTCATTCTGCGTGCATCAGGGTGGGGGGGGGTATTTTTTCTTGACTTCATTTCAACACATATTGACCTACAACTTTCACATATTTAAGTACGAATGCCAAACAATGTTTATTAAATCATACAAGTAAATTCATGAATTAGAACCGCCTTATTCATTATCGATAACTTTGACTTCAATAATATCCATAACTAGAATTTCAACTTACTTCAGCATCTAAAAATCAAGTTTGTGACCAATTCTCACCATTTTTACATATAGTGTGCACAGCCGTCTTTTCTACAATCCATATTGAATGGATTTTTCATAAACCCTAAACTTTTGGAGTTGTTCACTTTTGTTGTCTAAATTTGCGCATATTTCAAATGCCATATTGACAATTTTCTTTTTACCGTAGACTGTACTGAAAACCTCTATTCTAAATATATGAAAATGAAGATTATGTGCTATTCTGAGAGCATAATAACACCAAATGAACAATAGATATTTTATATTTTTGCAGCCGAGTTCAAAATATGAAGTTTTCATTATTCAATTTTTTAATTATTTTTTATTACTGTATCTTTTCAAGTTTTCAAGTTAGGTTGGTATTATTTAGACAAAGTTGGAGCATTTGCCTAGTAGATTATGCACAAAACATTTAAAGAGTTTCAGCAAATTTTAAAATCTGAGCTAAATGTCCCACTTCATATAACGTTTTAACCCTTTTTAAGTGGGTTAAAACGTTTAACCCATTTAAAAAAGGGTTAACCCTTTTTTAAGGGTTATCCAGGTAGCAAGTTGCCAGAACCTTGAAAGACATCCAAAACCCCCCAAGCCCAAACATCAGTCTGTGACATAATGGAGAAAACAGCAGACAAAACCTTGGCCCTGAGAACCAAGGAAACTGGATTATGGAACAATGCATCAACTAAAGCACTACGGGTGGTCCATGCATGTGGTGACAGCCACAACCTGACAACAAATGATGCACCCCATAGCCATACAAGCCAAGCATCAATGACCATAGCACCCCTATGGAAGCCAAATGATTCATTCATCATCAGAAAAGGAGACAGCTGCAAACAGAAATCCCCCACGAGGGCTGAAAGAACAAAACTTGCACTTCTGAAGAAGAATGAAAAGCTACCTCCACCTGACAACCAGAAGAGCCAGCAAAACTAGATCCAGGTAGAACGTATCACAGATCAAATGGGCAACTGAGAATCGAGGAGAAGAAAAATACCAACACCCTATTGAGGTAGCACAATGACCTAGACGCAATATCTAGCTGGAGGTGAAAGACGCAAGGTACCTCATTAAATGGTGACAAGAGACATTGAGGCCAAATGCCAATAAGAGCAGCTCTTCCAATGCTGAACAGTAAGAGGCAACAGTATTGGACACAAGATGATCATCACTATAGAACAGTGCAAGAAAGATATGCAACTCACTTATGCACAAGTGGCCAAGGAGAAGGAAAAAATAGAAGAAGCAGTAAAGGAAGTCAAACACTGCAGCAACCAAGATAAAACAAACATTAGGCTGGAAGTGAGAAAAGAATTGGCATCTAACCCGAAGTTGGTGCAAAACACAGGTGATCGGAGTAAGTCCCTGATCATTTTTGGCTGCAAAGAAAAGGCGATAACATCTAGGTCAGAAAGAGCTGTAGAAGAAGCTAAAGTAGTAGATAAAATTGTTGGCCTCGTGGAAGGTCTTACAACCAGAGAGAATGTGTGCGACTACAGGAGAATAGGCAGGTACGTAAAAGGGAAAGATCGACCTTTGAGGATCACCCTAAACGGTGCCAAACAGATGGAAGAAGTACTAAGGAATGCTAGAAAATTGCAAAGGGATGAGGATGGGAAAGGGTGGTCGTTAAGACGAGATCTTTCAAAAGAAGATAGAGAGAAGCTGAAACTGAACCTCGCCGAGGCAAAACATTTAAATGAGAGCAGGAATGAAGAAGAAATAAATTCTTTTTTTCTACAAAGTGATAGGGGTAGGCAAACCAGTAAAGTGGTACATAAGGCAAACCAACGAAATCAATAGAGAGAGGGGGAGTGAAGAATAAGGAGAGGGGGAACAAGTTCCTGAAGATTGCATACACCAACATAGATGGAGTGAGATCGAAGATACTGGAGTTAAGTGATGTAATACAGCTGCAGACACCAGACATTGTTGCACTCACGGAGACAAAACTTGAAGATGTAATTTTAAATGAGGTCATATTCCCAAGGGGCTACTCAATTTGGAGACGGGACAGAAAAATTAGGAAAGGCGGTGGCGTTGCTGTACTGGTAAAAGAACACCTAAAGGTGAACGAAATAATGACTGCCAATCCACAAGAAGTTGACATAATAGCACTAGAGATCTGCCATGAGGATGATAAACTAATGATAATAAATACATATAGTCCACCGCCAAGCAGCACATGGTCAAAGGAGGAGCTAGATAGTAAACGTGAAGGTCTTATAACAATAATGAGAGAGATTATAGCGAGAGCGGATAACGATAGATCACGACTGTTGATAGTCGGTGACTTCAACTTGAAATCCATAGACTGGGAAGCATATGAAGCTAAAACAGAAGATTTTTGGACCTGTAAATTTGTAGACCTCATCCTGGAAACATTCTTGTATCAACATGTTAAACAAGCTACGAGGATGAGGGAAGGGGACGTTCCCTCCATGCTAGATTTGATATTTACCAGGAAGGAGGAAGAGATATTTGACATTCAGTACCTTCCTCCCTTGGGTAAAAGTGACCATGTCTTTTTGGGAATAAAGTATGCAATGCGTTATAAGCTGGAAGAAAATAAGGAGGTTGAAGCAGTTGAAAAACCAGACTTCACGAGAGGACATTATGGTGACCTTAGAAATTTTTTTAGTGAGTATAATTGGACAGACTTGATGCTAGGCAAGGAAGTGAATGAGATGTATGTCAAGTTTTGTGAAATATATGATAAAGGCACAAAAAAATTTATACCAAAACAGAGATGCAGAACTAGGAAACAGGATTGGTTCAATAGAAATTGCGAGAGGGCTAGAGACCAAAAGACACAAAAATGGAATCAATACAGGAAGAGGCCGAACCCCCAAACATACCAGCGATACAAAGATGCGAGAAACAACTACACGGCAGTGAGTAGAGAGGCAGAAAGAAATTTTGAAAAAGGGATTGCAGACAAATGTAAAACAGAACAAGGTCTATTCTATAAATTCATAAACAACAAATTGCAGGTAAAGGATAATATTCAGAGGTTGAAAATGGGAAATAGATTCACGGAAGATGAAAAGGAAATGTGTGAAACACTAAACGAAAAGTTCCAAAGTGTGTTTGTACAAAATGAAATCTTTAGGGAACCAGATACAATAAGAATTCCAGAGAACAACATAGAGCACATAGAGGTGTCTAGAGACGAAGTGGAAAAAATGCTCAAGGAGCTCGGTAAGAACAAAGCAGCTGGCCCAGATGGCGTTTCAACATGGGTTCTGAGAGAATGTGCATCTGAGCTCAGCATTCCACTTCACCTGATCTTTCAGGCATCCCTGTGTACAGGAATCGTAGCAGACGTGTGGAAACAGGCTAACATAGTTCCAATCTACAAAAGTGGCAGCAGGGAAGACCCCCTCAATTATAGACCTGTATCATTGACAAGTGTAATAGTGAAAGTATTGGAAAAACTAATCAAATCTAAATGGGTAGAACACCTAGAGAGAAATGATATAATATCAGACAGACAGTATGGTTTTCGATCTGGAAGATCCTGTGTATCGAATTTACTCAGTTTCTATGATCGAGCGACAGTGATATTACAGGAAAGAGATGGTTGGGTTGACTGCATCTATCTGGACCTAAAAAAGGCTTTCGACAGAGTTCCACATAAGAGGTTGTTCTGGAAACTGGAAAATATTGGAGGGGTGACAGGTAAGCTTCTATCATGGATGAAAAATTTTCTGACTGATAGAAAAATGAGGGCAGTAATCAGAGGCAATGTATCGGAATGGAGAAATGTCACAAGTGGAGTACCACAGGGTTCAGTTCTTGCACCAGTGATGTTTATTGTGAACATAAATGATCTACCAGTTGGTATACAGAATTATATGAACATGTTTGCTGATGATGCTAAGATAATAGGAAGGATAAGAAACTTAGATGATTGTCATGCCCTTCAAGAAGACCTAGACAAAATAAGTAGATGGAGCACCACTTGGCAAATGGAATTTAATGTTAATAAATGTCATGTTATGGAATGTGGAATAGGAGAACATAGACCCCACACAACCTATATATTATGTGAGAAATCTTTAAAGAATTCTGATAAAGAAAGAGATCTAGGGGTGGTTCTAGATAGAAAACTATCACCTGAGGACCACATAAAGAATATTGTGCAAGGAGCCTATGCTATGCTTTCTAACTTCAGAATTGCATTTAAATACATGGATGGCGATATACTAAAGAAATTGTTCATGACTTTTGTTAGGCCAAAGCTAGAATATGCAACTGTTGTGTGGTACCCATATCTTAAGAAGCACATCAACAAACTGGAAAAGGTGCAAAGACATGCTACTAAGTGGCTCGCAGAACTGAAGGGTAAGAGCTACGAGGAGAGGTTAGAAGCATTAAACATGCCAAAACTAGAAGACAGAAGAAAAAGAGGTGATATGATCACTACATACAAAATAGTAACAGGAATTGATAAAATCGACAGGGAAGATTTCCTGAGACCTTGAACTTCAAGAACAAGAGGTCATAGATTTAAACTAGCTAAACACAGATGCCGAAGAAATATAAGAAAATTCACCTTCGCAAATAGAGTGGTAGACGGTTGGAACAAGTTAAGTGAGAAGGTGGTGGAGGCCAAGACCGTCAGTAGTTTCAAAGCGTTATATGACAAAGAGTGCTGGGAAGACGGGACACCACGAGCGTAGCTCTCATCCTGTAACTACACTTTGGTAATTACACTTAGGTAATTACTAAACACCTCCTAAGACAAAAAGGACCTTAAACCACCAGTACAGATGGTGGAAACAGGATTAAGAGAGAGAGAAACATGAGAAAGGAGTACCAAGAAATTTCAAGCTGTCGCCATGACAAAGCAGCCCGTCCCCATAAGGTTTCCCAATGTCAAGAAAACTAAATTTAATGTGGCCTTTCCTAACCTACCAGAGGACCTAAAACAGAAAACAGGACAGTACGTCCTGTTTTCCCCAGATCTTTCTTCTATGTCATTGTGCTCGGGTATGCACTCTCCATCATGTGAAGGTTCTATGTCATTGTGCTCGGGTATGCACTCTCCATCATGTGAAGGTTCTATGTCATTGTGCTCGGGTATGCACTCTCCATCATGTGAAGGTTCTATGTCATTGTGCTCGGGTATGCACTCTCCATCATGTGAAGGTTCTATGTCATAATGTGCTCGGGTATGCACTCTCCATCATGTGAAGGTTCTATGTCATTGTGCTCGGGTATGCACTCTCCATCATGTGAAGGTTCTATGTCATTGTGCTCAGGGGTATGCACTCTCCATCATGTGAAGGTTCTATGTCATTGTGCTCGGGTATGCACTCTCCATCATGTGAAGTTCTATGTCATTGTGCTCGGGTATGCACTCTCCATCATGTGAAGGTTCTATGTCATTGTGCTCGGGTATGCACTCTCCATCATGTGAAGGTTCTATGTCATTGTGCTCGGGTATGCACTCTCCATCATGTGAAGGTTCTATGTCATTGTGCTCGGGTATGCACTCTCCATCATGTGAAGGTTCTATGTCATTGTGCTCGGGTATGCACTCTCCATCATGTGAAGGTTCTATGTCATTGTGCTCGGGTATGCACTCTCCATCATGTGAAGGTTCTATGTCATTGTGCTCGGGTATGCACTCTCCATCATGTGAAGGTTCTATGTCATTGTGCTCGGGTATGCACTCTCCATCATGTGAAGGTTCTATGTCATTGTGCTCGGGTATGCACTCTCCATCATGTGAAGGTTCTATGTCATTGTGCTCGGGTATGCACTCTCCATCATGTGAAGGTTCTATGTCATTGTGCTCGGGTATGCACTCTCCATCATGTGAAGGTTCTATGTCATTGTGCTCGGGTATGCACTCTCCATCATGTGAAGGTTCTATGTCATTGTGCTCGGGTATGCACTCTCCATCATGTGAAGGTTCTATGTCATTGTGCTCGGGTATGCACTCTCCATCATGTGAAGGTTCTATGTCATTGTGCTCGGGTATGCACTCTCCATGATGTGAAGGTTCTATGTCATTGTGCTCGGGTATGCACTCTCCATCATGTGAAGGTTCTATGTCATTGTGCTCGGGTATGCACTCTCCATCATGTGAAGGTTCTACGTCATTGTGCTCGGGTATGCACTCTCCATCATGTGAAGGTTCTATGTCATTGTGCTCGGGTATGCACTCTCCATCATGTGAAGGTTCTACGTCATTGTGCTCGGGTATGCACTCTCCATCATGTGAAGGTTCTACGTCATTGTGCTCGGGTATGCACTCTCCATCATGTGAAGGTTCTATGTCATTGTGCTCGGGTATGCACTCTCCATCATGTGAAGGTTCTATGTCATTGTGCTCGGGTATGCACTCTCCATCATGTGAAGGTTCTATGTCATTGTGCTCGGGTATGCACTCTCCATCATGTGAAGGTTCTATGTCATTGTGCTCGGGTATGCACTCTCCATCATGTGAAGGTTCTATGTCATTGTGCTCGGGTATGCACTCTCCATCATGTGAAGGTTCTATGTCATTGTGCTCGGGTATGCACTCTCCATCATGTGAAGGTTCTATGTCATTGTGCTCGGGTATGCACTCTCCATCATGTGAAGGTTCTATGTCATTGTGCTCGGGTATGCACTCTCCATGATGTGAAGGTTCTATGTCATTGTGCTCGGGTATGCACTCTCCATGATGTGAAGGTTCTATGTCATTGTGCTCGGGTATGCACTCTCCATCATGTGAAGGTTCTATGTCATTGTGCTCGGGTATGCACTCTCCATCATGTGAAGGTTCTATGTCATTGTGCTCGGGTATGCACTCTCCATCATGTGAAGGTTCTATGTCATTGTGCTCGGGTATGCACTCTCCATCATGTGAAGGTTCTATGTCATTGTGCTCGGGTATGCACTCTCCATCATGTGAAGGTTCTATGTCATTGTGCTCGGGTATGCACTCTCCATCATGTGAAGGTTCTATGTCATTGTGCTCGGGTATGCACTCTCCATCATGTGAAGGTTCTATGTCATTGTGCTCGGGTATGCACTCTCCATCATGTGAAGGTTCTATGTCATTGTGCTCGGGTATGCACTCTCCATCATGTGAAGGTTCTATGTCATTGTGCTCGGGTATGCACTCTCCATGATGTGAAGGTTCTATGTCATTGTGCTCGGGTATGCACTCTCCATGATGTGAAGGTTCTATGTCATTGTGCTCGGGTATGCACTCTCCATGATGTGAAGGTTCTATGTCATTGTGCTCGGGTATGCACTCTCCATCATGTGAAGGTTCTATGTCATTGTGCTCGGGTATGCACTCTCCATCATGTGAAGGTTCTATGTCATTGTGCTCGGGTATGCACTCTCCATCATGTGAAGGTTCTATGTCATTGTGCTCGGGTATGCACTCTCCATCATGTGAAGGTTCTATGTCATTGTGCTCGGGTATGCACTCTCCATGATGTGAAGGTTCTATGTCATTGTGCTCGGGTATGCACTCTCCATCATGTGAAGGTTCTATGTCATTGTGCTCGGGTATGCACTCTCCATGATGTGAAGGTTCTATGTCATTGTGCTCGGGTATGCACTCTCCATCATGTGAAGGTTCTATGTCATTGTGCTCGGGTATGCACTCTCCATGATGTGAAGGTTCTATGTCATTGTGCTCGGGTATGCACTCTCCATGATGTGAAGGTTCTATGTCATTGTGCTCGGGTATGCACTCTCCATCATGTGAAGGTTCTATGTCATTGTGCTCGGGTATGCACTCTCCATCATGTGAAGGTTCTATGTCATTGTGCTCGGGTATGCACTCCCCATCATGTGAAGGTTCTATGTCATTGTGCTCGGGTATGCACTCTCCATGATGTGAAGGTTCTATGTCATTGTGCTTGGGTATGCACTCTCCATCATGTGAAGGTTCTATGTCATTGTGCTCGGGTATGCACTCTCCATCATGTGAAGGTTCTATGTCATTGTGCTCGGGTATGCACTCTCCATCATGTGAAGGTTCTATGTCATTGTGCTCGGGTATGCACTCTCCATCATGTGAAGGTTCTATGTCATTGTGCTCGGGTATGCACTCTCCATCATGTGAAGGTTCTATGTCATTGTGCTCGGGTATGCACTCTCCATCATGTGAAGGTTCTATGTCATTGTGCTCGGGTATGCACTCTCCATGATGTGAAGGTTCTATGTCATTGTGCTCGGGTATGCACTCTCCATGATGTGAAGGTTCTATGTCATTGTGCTCGGGTATGCACTCTCCATCATGTGAAGGTTCTATGTCATTGTGCTCGGGTATGCACTCTCCATGATGTGAAGGTTCTATGTCATTGTGCTCGGGTATGCACTCTCCATGATGTGAAGGTTCTATGTCATTGTGCTCGGGTATGCACTCTCCATCATGTGAAGGTTCTATGTCATTGTGCTCGGGTATGCACTCTCCATGATGTGAAGGTTCTATGTCATTGTGCTCGGGTATGCACTCTCCATCATGTGAAGGTTCTATGTCATTGTGCTCGGGTATGCACTCTCCATGATGTGAAGGTTCTATGTCATTGTGCTCGGGTATGCACTCTCCATGATGTGAAGGTTCTATGTCATTGTGCTCGGGTATGCACTCTCCATCATGTGAAGGTTCTATGTCATTGTGCTCGGGTATGCACTCTCCATGATGTGAAGGTTCTATGTCATTGTGCTCGGGTATGCACTCTCCATGATGTGAAGGTTCTATGTCATTGTGCTCGGGTATGCACTCTCCATGATGTGAAGGTTCTATGTCATTGTGCTCGGGTATGCACTCTCCATCATGTGAAGGTTCTATGTCATTGTGCTCGGGTATGCACTCTCCATGATGTGAAGGTTCTATGTCATTGTGCTCGGGTATGCACTCTCCATCATGTGAAGGTTCTATGTCATTGTGCTCGGGTATGCACTCTCCATCATGTGAAGGTTCTATGTCATTGTGCTCGGGTATGCACTCTCCATCATGTGAAGGTTCTATGTCATTGTGCTCGGGTATGCACTCTCCATCATGTGAAGGTTCTATGTCATTGTGCTCGGGTATGCACTCTCCATCATGTGAAGGTTCTATGTCATTGTGCTCGGGTATGCACTCTCCATCATGTGAAGGTTCTATGTCATTGTGCTCGGGTATGCACTCTCCATCATGTGAAGGTTCTATGTCATTGTGCTCGGGTATGCACTCTCCATCATGTGAAGGTTCTATGTCATTGTGCTCGGGTATGCACTCTCCATCATGTGAAGGTTCTATGTCATTGTGCTCGGGTATGCACTCTCCATCATGTGAAGGTTCTATGTCATTGTGCTCGGGTATGCACTCTCCATGATGTGAAGGTTCTATGTCATTGTGCTCGGGTATGCACTCTCCATGATGTGAAGGTTCTATGTCATTGTGCTCGGGTATGCACTCTCCATCATGTGAAGGTTCTATGTCATTGTGCTCGGGTATGCACTCTCCATCATGTGAAGGTTCTATGTCATTGTGCTCGGGTATGCACTCTCCATCATGTGAAGGTTCTATGTCATTGTGCTCGGGTATGCACTCTCCATGATGTGAAGGTTCTATGTCATTGTGCTCGGGTATGCACTCTCCATCATGTGAAGGTTCTATGTCATTGTGCTCGGGTATGCACTCTCCATGATGTGAAGGTTCTATGTCATTGTGCTCGGGTATGCACTCTCCATGATGTGAAGGTTCTATGTCATTGTGCTCGGGTATGCACTCTCCATCATGTGAAGGTTCTATGTCATTGTGCTCGGGTATGCACTCTCCATCATGTGAAGGTTCTATGTCATTGTGCTCGGGTATGCACTCTCCATCATGTGAAGGTTCTATGTCATTGTGCTCGGGTATGCACTCTCCATCATGTGAAGGTTCTATGTCATTGTGCTCGGGTATGCACTCTCCATGATGTGAAGGTTCTATGTCATTGTGCTCGGGTATGCACTCTCCATCATGTGAAGGTTCTATGTCATTGTGCTCGGGTATGCACTCTCCATCATGTGAAGGTTCTATGTCATTGTGCTCGGGTATGCACTCTCCATCATGTGAAGGTTCTATGTCATTGTGCTCGGGTATGCACTCTCCATCATGTGAAGGTTCTATGTCATTGTGCTCGGGTATGCACTCTCCATCATGTGAAGGTTCTATGTCATTGTGCTCGGGTATGCACTCTCCATCATGTGAAGGTTCTATGTCATTGTGCTCGGGTATGCACTCTCCATCATGTGAAGGTTCTATGTCATTGTGCTCGGGTATGCACTCTCCATCATGTGAAGGTTCTATGTCATTGTGCTCGGGTATGCACTCTCCATCATGTGAAGGTTCTATGTCATTGTGCTCGGGTATGCACTCTCCATCATGTGAAGGTTCTATGTCATTGTGCTCGGGTATGCACTCTCCATCATGTGAAGGTTCTATGTCATTGTGCTCGGGTATGCACTCTCCATCATGTGAAGGTTCTATGTCATTGTGCTCGGGTATGCACTCTCCATCATGTGAAGGTTCTATGTCATTGTGCTCGGGTATGCACTCTCCATCATGTGAAGGTTCTATGTCATTGTGCTCGGGTATGCACTCTCCATCATGTGAAGGTTCTATGTCATTGTGCTCGGGTATGCACTCTCCATCATGTGAAGGTTCTATGTCATTGTGCTCGGGTATGCACTCTCCATGATGTGAAGGTTCTATGTCATTGTGCTCGGGTATGCACTCTCCATCATGTGAAGGTTCTATGTCATTGTGCTCGGGTATGCACTCTCCATCATGTGAAGGTTCTATGTCATTGTGCTCGGGTATGCACTCTCCATCATGTGAAGGTTCTATGTCATTGTGCTCGGGTATGCACTCTCCATCATGTGAAGGTTCTATGTCATTGTGCTCGGGTATGCACTCTCCATCATGTGAAGGTTCTATGTCATTGTGCTCGGGTATGCACTCTCCATCATGTGAAGGTTCTATGTCATTGTGCTCGGGTATGCACTCTCCATCATGTGAAGGTTCTATGTCATTGTGCTCGGGTATGCACTCTCCATCATGTGAAGGTTCTATGTCATTGTGCTCGGGTATGCACTCTCCATCATGTGAAGGTTCTATGTCATTGTGCTCGGGTATGCACTCTCCATCATGTGAAGGTTCTATGTCATTGTGCTCGGGTATGCACTCTCCATCATGTGAAGGTTCTATGTCATTGTGCTCGGGTATGCACTCTCCATCATGTGAAGGTTCTATGTCATTGTGCTCGGGTATGCACTCTCCATCATGTGAAGGTTCTATGTCATTGTGCTCGGGTATGCACTCTCCATCATGTGAAGGTTCTATGTCATTGTGCTCGGGTATGCACTCTCCATCATGTGAAGGTTCTATGTCATTGTGCTCGGGTATGCACTCTCCATCATGTGAAGGTTCTATGTCATTGTGCTCGGGTATGCACTCTCCATCATGTGAAGGTTCTATGTCATTGTGCTCGGGTATGCACTCTCCATCATGTGAAGGTTCTATGTCATTGTGCTCGGGTATGCACTCTCCATCATGTGAAGGTTCTATGTCATTGTGCTCGGGTATGCACTCTCCATCATGTGAAGGTTCTATGTCATTGTGCTCGGGTATGCACTCTCCATCATGTGAAGGTTCTATGTCATTGTGCTCGGGTATGCACTCTCCATCATGTGAAGGTTCTATGTCATTGTGCTCGGGTATGCACTCTCCATCATGTGAAGGTTCTATGTCATTGTGCTCGGGTATGCACTCTCCATCATGTGAAGGTTCTATGTCATTGTGCTCGGGTATGCACTCTCCATCATGTGAAGGTTCTATGTCATTGTGCTCGGGTATGCACTCTCCATCATGTGAAGGTTCTATGTCATTGTGCTCGGGTATGCACTCTCCATCATGTGAAGGTTCTATGTCATTGTGCTCGGGTATGCACTCTCCATCATGTGAAGGTTCTATGTCATTGTGCTCGGGTATGCACTCTCCATCATGTGAAGGTTCTATGTCATTGTGCTCGGGTATGCACTCTCCATCATGTGAAGGTTCTATGTCATTGTGCTCGGGTATGCACTCTCCATCATGTGAAGGTTCTATGTCATTGTGCTCGGGTATGCACTCTCCATCATGTGAAGGTTCTATGTCATTGTGCTCGGGTATGCACTCTCCATCATGTGAAGGTTCTATGTCATTGTGCTCGGGTATGCACTCTCCATCATGTGAAGGTTCTATGTCATTGTGCTCGGGTATGCACTCTCCATCATGTGAAGGTTCTATGTCATTGTGCTCGGGTATGCACTCTCCATCATGTGAAGGTTCTATGTCATTGTGCTCGGGTATGCACTCTCCATCATGTGAAGGTTCTATGTCATTGTGCTCGGGTATGCACTCTCCATCATGTGAAGGTTCTATGTCATTGTGCTCGGGTATGCACTCTCCATCATGTGAAGGTTCTATGTCATTGTGCTCGGGTATGCACTCTCCATCATGTGAAGGTTCTATGTCATTGTGCTCGGGTATGCACTCTCCATCATGTGAAGGTTCTATGTCATTGTGCTCGGGTATGCACTCTCCATCATGTGAAGGTTCTATGTCATTGTGCTCGGGTATGCACTCGTCCATCGATGTGAAGGTTCTATGTCATTGTGCTCGGGTATGCACTCTCCATCATGTGAAGGTTCTATGTCATTGTGCTCGGGTATGCACTCTCCATCATGTGAAGGTTCTATGTCATTGTGCTCCGGGTATGCACTCTCCATCATGTGAAGGTTCTATGTCATTGTGCTCGGGTATGCACTCTCCATCATGTGAAGGTTCTATGTCATTGTGCTCGGGTATGCACTCTCCATCATGTGAAGGTTCTATGTTCATTGTGCTCGGGTATGCACTCTCCATCATGTGAAGGTTCTATGTCATTGTGCTCGGGTATGCACTCTCCATCATGTGAAGGGTTCTATGTCATTGTGCTCGGGTATGCACTCTCCATCATGTGAAGGTTCTATGTCATTGTGCTCGGGTATGCACTCTCCATCATGTGAAGGTTCTATGTCATTGTGCTCGGGTATGCACTCTCCATCATGTGAAGGTTCTATGTCAATTGTGCTCGGGTATGCACTCTCCATCATGTGAAGGTTCTATGTCATTGTGCTCGGGTATGCACTCTCCATCATGTGAAGGTTCTATGTCATTGTGCTCGGGTATGCACTCTCCATCATGTGAAGGTTCTATGTCATTGTGCTCGGGTATGCACTCTCCATCATGTGAAGGTTCTATGTCATTGTGCTCGGGTATGCACTCTCCATCATGTGAAGGTTCTATGTCATTGTGCTCGGGTATGCACTCTCCATGATGTGAAGGTTCTATGTCATTGTGCTCGGGTATGCACTCTCCATGATGTGAAGGTTCTATGTCATTGTGCTCGGGTATGCACTCTCCATGATGTGAAGGTTCTATGTCATTGTGCTCGGGTATGCACTCTCCATGATGTGAAGGTTCTATGTCATTGTGCTCGGGTATGCACTCTCCATCATGTGAAGGTTCTATGTCATTGTGCTCGGGTATGCACTCTCCATGATGTGAAGGTTCTATGTCATTGTGCTCGGGTATGCACTCTCCATCATATGAAGGTTCTATGTCATTGTGCTCGGGTATGCACTCTCCATCATGTGAAGGTTTCTATGTCATTGTGCTCGGGTATGCACTCTCCATGATGTGAAGGTTCTATGTCATTGTGCTCGGGTATGCACTCTCCATCATGTGAAGGTTCTGTCATTGTGCTCGGGTATGCACTCTCCATCATGTGAAGGTTCTATGTCATTGTGCTCGGGTATGCACTCTCCATCATGTGAAGGTTCTATGTCATTGTGCTCGGGTATGCACTCTCCATCATGTGAAGGTTCTATGGCATTGTGCTCGGGTATGCACTCTCCATCATGTGAAGGTTCTATGTCATTGTGCTCGGGTATGCACTCTCCATCATGTGAAGGTTCTATGTCATTGTGCTCGGGTATGCACTCTCCATCATGTGAAGGTTCTATGTCATTGTGCTCGGGTATGCACTCTCCATGATGTGAAGGTTCTATGTCATTGTGCTCGGGTATGCACTCTCCATCATGTGAAGGTTCTATGTCATTGTGCTCGGGTATGCACTCTCCATCATGTGAAGGTTCTATGTCATTGTGCTCGGGTATGCACTCTCCATCATGTGAAGGTTCTATGTCATTGTGCTCGGGTATGCACTCTCCATCATGTGAAGGTTCTATGTCATTGTGCTCGGGTATGCACTCTCCATCATGTGAAGGTTCTATGTCATTGTGCTCGGGTATGCACTCTCCATGATGTGAAGGTTCTATGTCATTGTGCTCGGGTATGCACTCTCCATCATGTGAAGGTTCTATGTCATTGTGCTCGGGTATGCACTCTCCGTCATGTGAAGGTTCTATGTCATTGTGCTCGGGTATGCACTCTCCATCATGTGAAGGTTCTATGTCATTGTGCTCGGGTATGCACTCTCCATCATGTGAAGGTTCTATGTCATTGTGCTCGGGTATGCACTCTCCATCATGTGTAGGTTCTATGTCATTGTGCTCGGGTATGCACTCTCCATCATGTGAAGGTTCTATGTCATTGTGCTCGGGTATGCACTCTCCATCATGTGAAGGTTCTATGTCATTGTGCTCGGGTATGCACTCTCCATCATGTGAAGGTTCTATGTCATTGTGCTCGGGTATGCACTCTCCATCATGTGAAGGTTCTATGTCATTGTGCTCGGGTATGCACTCTCCATCATGTGAAGGTTCTATGTCATTGTGCTCGGGTATGCACTCTCCATCATGTGAACGTCACAACAAAATCAGATGATAAACAAAGAAGGAAAAAACTAAAAATCTAAAAAAAAAAGAATTTCCCCCAAACAAAATATTTTTTTGGTCATTGATGAAAGTAACTGATGATAACATTGTGCAGTGTATCTTTATGATAACAAAATAGAGCATAATAACATACCTACTCATTATTATTTGTGTTATTATGTACCTACTCATTATTATTTGTGTTATTATGTATTACTAATGCTATAAAGGCACCAGGTGCATATCCACTTTGTGGACACTTTTTTTTTTTTTTTTTTTTTTTTTTTTTGAGATATATACAAGAGTTGTTACATTCTTGTACAGCCACTAGTACGCGTAGCGTTTCGGGCAGGTCCTTAATCCTATGGTCCCTGGAATACGATCCCCTGCCGCGAAGAATTGTTTTTTCATCCAAGTACACATTTTACTGTTGCGTTAAACTTCTTACTACAATTCTTCTTCTTTGTGCGCCAGACAGCTGCTTGCATCTCTTTATTACTGCATCATCCATCCAGTAAATAGAAGCTGTTCTCCTTATCAACAAAATGTTCTTCTTTTTTAAAAATTTGTCTAAAATCAATTTCTAAACATTTTCTGTGGAGAGTCCCTTCGGCTTCCCAGAGCTTACTAGGCTGATATGCTAATGTCAGACTTTGGCATCAGTCATGTGTATGGAGTTCTATGGGCCTACAGGGGACCACGAGCCAGAATCTGGCCAAAATAACAACGTACTGGAGTGAACGATATGGAAGGAAATGCAAGATTGAACCAGTGAAGAGCAGAGGTGCCATAGGCACAATCAGAGAACACTGTATAAACATCAGAGGTCCGCGGTTGTTCAACGTCTTCCCAGCGACTATAAGAAATATTGCTGGAACAACCGTCGACATCTTCAAGAGAAAACTGGACTGTTTTCTAAGAGAAGTTCCGGATCAGCCGGGCTGTGGTGGGTATGTGGCCCTGCGGGCCGCTCCAAGCAACAGCCTGGTGGACCAAACTCTCACAAGTCAAGCCTGGCCTCGGGCTGGGCTTGGGCAGTAGAAGAACTCCCAGAACCCCATCAACCAGGTATCAACCAGAAGAGGCAAGGGGAGCAATGGCCTATAGAAACCCCCGTGTGGTCAGAAGCAGTCTGTGTTTGCCATCGACCAGGTCAGGCACCCAGAAAGGTAAGCATCCCAAAACAAACCCGTATTCTGGTGAAAATATTGCTACCAAAAGCCGGATAGTGGATAGAACTTCCCTACACGAAATGAGCAAACGATCATGACGTCACACGTCACCGTGCCGCTGTCTGCGCAGCTCCCCCCTCCCGGGGGGGGGGGGGGGGATCCCCAGACCCCACACGCCGACTATCCACCCTTCAGTTCTTAGGCTGATGCTAGAGGCTCTGGTCGTGTGCTCTGGCTCCTGACATAGTTTCAGCACTGTACATCGAGTGTGGTGGCTGTCTTCTAGGGGTGCGAAAGCCAAGAGTTATTCTTCAGTACTCGGGCTGCATGCGCCTAGGGTTCCCTTCCCTAGGTGCCCTGTAAGTACTGCCCTTGGGGCTTGGGGTTAGCTTCCACAAGTTCATAGGGTCCTGTCCCTGCTGGCCGTTTTACTGCTTTGTGTTTTGGCTGCCCTCTGGGTACTTGGGTGAGTTGTCTCCCTTGTTTACCTTAGGGTAAGATGCAGTTTGCATCGGTTTGGGCGCGGGGTGCTGCGTAGCTTGTTTTCACCGATTAGCGGCCGGCTCTATTCCTCTATTCCTCTAGGGTACGCTGTCCTCTTGCGGGGTTTTCTTTTTCATTTTGTTTTTTGTTTTGTGGGGGGGGGTGGATCTGCCCTGCTTTTTGCCCACTTGTGCTTGACCTATTATGGTTCTTCTCTGGTGGTGCCCCTTGCTAGGTCCCCATGAGTGTACACGTCTCTGGGGTGCAGCTTTAGTGTGTTTTCTTGGTAGTTTTGGGTGCCGGTTAGCAGTACTGTACCCTGCCTGGGGTTACCTGGGTGTGAGTCTCGTTAAGCGCTCAGGGCGCTGGGAAACCCCTGGGGGCGTGTGGGTCCAATGGATGTGACCCCGGGGTCCCCCCTCGCTTCGTGCGAGTTTAAGAGTTGTTTGGTCCCCTTGTCTCAGGGTGACCCTCACTGTCTTTGCCTCCGTCACGCTGCCTGTTGGGTCGGGGACACTTTCGACCTCGAGTCTTGTGAGTTCTGCTGCTTGCTAGTGACTCAATTTGCCCAGGCTACTGATGATCTTATGAGGGTACAGGTGGCGCAGGCATTGCATGCGCATTTTAGGTTGTTGCAACGCTCTCGGTTTGTTGCTCACCCGGATGCCCCGTTTTGCTTATAGGGACCCGGACTTGGGGGTGGGGGGTCGCTTCGACCTTGGTTCAGTAATCCCCCCCCCCTCGTCCTTCCCCTCCTGTTGTTCGTTCTGGTCCCCTCCCCCCCCTTTCCCCTGCTTCCGGCCCCGAAGCGTCTTAGGGTTTTGGAGCCGGAGTAGGGTTTAGATGGTCATGAGGCTCGGGCAGTCTCGGGGGATGCCCCTTCCAATGTGGTGACGGAGGCATTCGAGTGTAGTCTCCCTGCCGAAGCCACCGGGTCTGACCAGTGGGCCCCCTTTTATTCGGCTTACACGGCTGCGCAGGCCTTGTCTTTTGAGGCTGGTGCTTTGGGACATGACTTGGCTCCGGGTCCTGCGGAGGAGTATCTTGGGGCGGGGGAGGGGCCTTGGGTCCCGCTTGACCCCGCCTGGGTTTTTCAACCCTCTGAGCGGGGCTTGTTGTTACAAGGAGTAGGGTTCTCTTTTACACCCTTCTGTGTACGAATTGGATTTGGTGTCTGCTCCTCCACGGGTTCGGTTCGGTGTCCCCCCGGGGTGCGTCGGTTCCATCCTTCCGGAGGTTTTGGCTTCTCGCATACAACCTTCTACAGTGCGGGCAGTCCTTGCAGCTTACCTCCTGCGTGACCCGGATTATGCCTTGGTGATGGATCTGTCATTGTTCAGGTTTGGGACTTCGTTCCCTTTCTGGGTCCGTTACGAGGTTCCGGAGTCGTCCTGGCTGGTGGACTGTCCTGTCTTTGCGTTTTAGCCTTGGCGTTCATTCTGCCGTACCTGCACACTTGAGTGGCGCGAGGCTGTAACAGTGGTTCAGGTTTTCCTGGGGGGTGCCCTGGAGCACCTCAATGAGTGCTTGTTTGCCCCTGCCCTTCCCCGGGATGTGGACGTGGTGCAGCTCCATGTGCTGGTTCCTCCCTCTTGACTGCGCAGATTGCTGAGGACATGCGTGCCCGTGACCATTTGGCTTCAGCCTTGCATTTCTTCTTCCTCCTGGAGCTGTCTTCGGACTGGCTTGAGTTGGATGTAGGAGCACGCGGGGCCGTACCTTGGTCCGGTGCCTTGGGCTTGGCAGCCCGCTAGTTGGCTGCCATGCTGAAGCTGTTTGCGCCGATCCTGCAGGATGCGGTTTCCCTGTTCTATGCTTCCTGGCTTGCATTTCGGCAGGCAGTGCTTGCCTCCTCCCTGGAATTGGCCTGGGCCCTGGCTCTCACGATGTCTTTGCCTTTTTGTCCTCTGCTTTTTGAGGATTCTGCCGTGGCGCAGAATTTTCAGGCTGCTTCGGCTACTTGTCGTCCTATGTCCGACTTGTTGGTTCTCCAGGGGCCCCGGGTGAGGGGGCCTTCCCGGAAGAGTCGTGCCAGGGCTCGGGGTTCCTCTCGTCATGGTAGGCCACAGGTGCCCGGTTTGAGTTCAGTGCTGCCTTCAGTCCCACCTTCGTCTGGTCCGTGTGGTGGCCGCTCTGTGCGAGGCTCTGGGTCTCGTAAGGGGCGCAGGCCCTTTCGCGGCTCGCCCCATTGACGGGGCTTGCGCTGTTCACTCACGCATGGTCCCATGATTTGTGGGCGTTTCCGGTCGTTTCTTTCGGCCTGCGGTGGCGTTGGGTGGCCCCTCCTCCTTTGAGGGGGTTTGGGGTTGGCGGGCCAGGCCTCTTCCCCTGCACTGTCGGGTCATCTTGGAGTGGGTTCGCTTGGGCGTGGTCGAAACAACGATGTCCCTCAGATGTGTTCACCGTGTGTTCCTTGTACCAAAATGGGACTGTGCGGACCTGCGGTTCACTCTGGACTAGTCCCGTCTGAAGCCCTGGGTTCATTGCCCCTCCTTCTGGATGACTACTCTGTCCTAGGTCCTGCTTCTGTTGGAGCCGGGCGCTTGGATGGTGTCCCTGGACCTCCAGGATGCGTATTGGCACATTCCAATTCATCCGGGGTTCAGGGACTGGCTCGGTTTTGTTCTGGGGTGTCAGTTACCGCTTTCATTGTCTCTCATTCTGATTGAATCTGGCACCTCGAGTGTTCACACGCCTTACCCAGGTCATGATGGCCCGTCTGCGTCTGTTAGGTGTTCAGGTGTTTGCCTACCTCGACGACTGGCTGGTCTGGGCTCCCAGCCGGTCTGCTTGTCTGCTTGCCAGCAATTTGGTTCTTTCCCAGCTCGCTGGGTTCGGGTTCTTGGTGAACTGGAGGAAGTCCCATTTGGTTCCTTCTCAGGTTCGAACATGGCTGGGTCTTGTGTGGGTCTCTCGGACCTCTTCCTTGTCTCTCCCTCCAGAGTCTCTCCTTCGGCTGTGGTCCCGCCTTTTCCTGTTTCTGGAGGCTCCCGGGTCACTCGGCAGTTGTTCGAGAGTTTTATGGTTTCTTCGGAGCCATCCCTTCCGCCTCTCTCGCATCACTGGGTTCGACCCCTGGGGGCCTTGTGTCGGTTGCTGTGTCACCGGCTTCCTCTTCGGGTTTTTCTGGATTCAGTGCCTTGGTGCCTACTCGAGCCCTCACTTGATGTGTTCACGGACGCGTCGTCTCTTGGCTGGGGCTTTATGACCAGTGCTCACCAGGCCGGCCAGGAGCTGTGGGGTCCGTCCTTCTGCCGAGTCCTCAGCACAGTACGGGAGTTTGCGGCAGTGTGGTTTGCCCTTCGAAGGGTTTAGGTTGCCCGCGGATCGACGATCCGGCTCAGTTCGGACTGCTCCCCAGTGGTTTCTTGTCTGAACAGCAAGGGTTTGATGCGGTCTTTTGCTTTTTGGGGCTGGTCACTTCGGGTGACTCGTCTGCCAAGTTCTCGGGGTTTGGCTCTCCTGGCTGTTCATGTTCGGGGAGTGTCCAACATTCTGGTAGACGGCCTGTCACGGTTCGTTCCACTGTCCACAGAATGGACGGTCGATGCTTACTCATTCATTTGGCTTTGCTTGACGTTTGTGATCGTGGCATCTTCCGGTATATGTGGCGCCCTTCCCCAACTGCGAGGCCGTCGAGGTCAATGCGTTTCGGCAGGACTGGTCAAGGTGGGGGTTTCTGTACATCTTTCCCCCGGTTCAGCTGTTGCTCCAGGTCCTGGCTCGCTTGGAGACTTACCAGGGAAGAGTAGTCCTCTTTGCCCAGCCTTGGTTTCAGGCGCTGCTTGCACGGTGGCTGAACCCAGAGGTTTTTCAACGGCTGCACCTCTTCCAGCAGATCGGTCCTGATTGTCACGTGTCTGGTTCGGTCTTCTCCTCGAGTCTTTGCACTTGGTATTTTTGACTCGGGTCTATCACCACATGTATGGTGATCATGTGGCGTCCTTGGTGTGCCACCTACGGGCTTCGTCTCGGCGGCAGTATGAAGTTTCTTAGTGGTTCTTTTGTTTCTTTCTCTTGTTTCGCAGGTATTCCTCGCTTTTGGTTTTGTCCTTTCTCTCGTGGTTATTTCAGGACCGTCATCTTATGCTGAATACTGTCGCCTCATATCGTGCGGTGCTGATCATCACAATATATTTTCTCTTGACTTCACTGCTAGTTGAAGCCCTAAACAACATATTTCCTGCATTTCCGGACTCACTAGTAGCACGATGCAAAAAATATGCACCGATATAAAACAGTGAGAGAAGGGGAGGGGTTTTGTACGCCGCGGGTAAACAAAAACAAACAGCGGCGCCACCGGCTACATTGGTGGCCAGCCACGGAACTACATAGGTGGTCACGGGTCAGATCACAAACGAATAGGTGGAATAAACGAATGATTGGGGTCGGATAGCAAGGTCGGGGAGTGTACAGCGTACTCTCTCACCCTTGACTTTCATCTTATCCATCATGACCCTATGTACACTACTCTCACAAATGTATTGTTAGAGACAAACGAAACAATTTTAAATAACTGGAATAAAGATGCGTTCTCCTTTTGTATGTTAGTGTGAAGAAACTATAGTTCGGTACTGATACTTGAAGGGCAGATTCCCTTTTATTTTCCTATGGTGATCTTATGACTTACAATATTTTAATTTTCTCCCCCCAATTAATTAAGCTATCTACCATTGAAAGAGTTTTATCCCTCTCTCCAGAAATAATTTTTTAACTACCACTTTATAATATTTATTGATTGTTTTCCTTATTCTTGACCTCTCTAGTTGCAATATTGTATAAAGGGTCTAGATACAGTTCCTGCACACCCACATGCATAGACATTTTAGTATAGCCAATTAATACATGTTTTCCTTTGAAGGTCATGCATGTTCCGACCAGAAAGCCTTGAACAGATAATTTCAGGCTGCCATGGAACCAATGGAATTGATGTTTACATAACAAATGAACGCCTTATTGTTTTGGACTGTCAGCCGCTCCTCTCTCCATCCATCATGGATCGCCTCATCACACAGGAGAAGAAGTTTACATCAGATTACAAGTATGTGAAAATGTCTCCTCGTAGTTTGTCAAATATTGTATGCAATTATTACATAAGTGTAATTACCTAAGTGTAGTTACAGGATGAGAGCTACGCTCGTGGTGTCCCGTCTTCCCAGCACTCTTTGTCATATAACGCTTTGAAACTACTGACGGTCTTGGGCTCCACCACCTTCTCACCTAACGTGTTCCAACCGTCTACCACTGTTTGTGAAAGGGAATTTTCTTATATTTCTTCGGCATCTGTGTTTAGCTAGTTTAAATCTATGACCTCTTGTTCTTGAAGTTCCAGGTCTCAGGAAATCTTCCCTATCAATTTTATCAATTCCTGTTACTATTTTGTATGTAGTGATCATATCACCTCTTTTTCTTGTCTTCTAGTTTTGGCATATTTAATGCCTCTAACCTCTCCTCGTAGCTCTTACCCTTCAGTTCTGGGAGTCACTTAGTAGCATGTCTTTGCACCTTTTCCAGTTTGTTGATGTGCTTCTTAAGATATGGGCACCACACAACCACTGCATATTCTAGCTTTGGCCCAACAAAAGTCGTGAAGTTTCTTTAGTATATCGCCATCCATGTATTTAAAAGCAATTCTGAAGTTAGAAAGCGTGGCATAGGCTCCTCGCACAACGTTCTTTATGTGGTCCTCAGGTGATAGTTTTCTATCTACAACCACCCCTAGATCTCTTTCTTAACCCTTGTGTTGCTCAGGGTTAATTAGCATTTGTCACCCACAGGCACATACAAAAAAAATATATATATATATTTTTTCTTCTAAACCTGTCAATTTGTCTTCTCTGATCATGGGAAAAATAATAAAAAAAAATTGTAAGTGGCATATATTGCCACTCACAATTTTTTCTTACAAGTCTGGCAAAAAACGCAGGTGGTGACTCAGCATGTGTCCCAGACGGTCTGTTGCTCGCCAGCTGTCAGTCAGGAGTGGCCACAAAGAGATAATTACCTAATTATTTCAATGTCTCTGATTTATTTTTCGTAGTTTTTATGATGCAACCTGCCTCCCCTGACATCATTTTATCATCCTTCAACCATTTATCACTGGAAACAATGGGTAAGCAAAATATAATACTGCACAACTGTTTACACTTTGGTGAATCATAGTTGATGACAGTGGCTGTCATCAACTATGACAGCTCGATCTCGGTGATCGTTTGAACGAACAATTCCTGCTTAATCGGACATTTGTATGTTCCACTGAAAATTTTGTACCGAATTCAATTTGTTCTGATCTTCTGGGAATTCACTACAGTGGGGTTCGTTAGAGTCAGGATGCAGTGTATTTCTCTTTCCTTATTTCTTTTTCTTTCCCCTTGTTTTCTCTTACGATCCCTTTTGTTCCTATTACTGTCCCCCTTCTTATTCCTATTAATATCCCTTTTATAACACCTTTTGTACTTTTTGCCTTGCTTTTTCTTCCTCTAAGATTTTCTTCTCACCTCTCTCTTATTTATTGCTTTCGCCTCCTTCCCTCATCACAATCGACTTAAGAATGGTTCGGGACGGACCGAAACGTCGTCGTCTCTTTACTTTCTAGTGTGTGGTTTGGTCAACATATTTCAGCCACTTTATTGTGACTCCTTGTCTGCATTCACTATCACTTCAAGATGATATAACTAGGGGTTTGAAATGGTCAAAAGATTGGCAGATGCAGTTTAATGCTGACAAATGTAAAGTTTTGAGGCTAGGTAATGATGATAGAGTTACAAGATACGAGCTAGATGGTGTTGAGATTGCAAAATCGGATTGCGAAAGGGATCTGGGAGTTATGATTAGGAAGAATTGAAAAAAAAATATCAGTGCATAAATGTTCGTAATAAGGCCAATGGGACACTGGGATTTATTAATCGAAGCGTTAGTAACGAGACACCTGGTTGTTGTTCAGCTATATTTTGATCTGGTTAGGCCCTATTTAAATTATGCAGTCCAGTTTTGGTCACCGCACTATAGAATAGATATAAATTCACTAAAAAGCATCCAGTGTAGGGTGACGAAGTTAATTCCCAAATTAGATACAGTACCTATCATATGAGGAAAGACCGACAAAGCTTAAATTAAATTCTCTAGAAAGGCGAAGAATTGACAAAGCTTAAATTTAAATCTGGAAAAAGATGAAGAGTTAAGGGTGACATGATAAGAGGTGTACAGGAGGATGAATGGACATAACAAAGAGGATATTAATGGAGTTTTAAAAGTATCAACATAAGACAGAACACGAAACAATGGGTAAAAAATTTTTAAGTTTAGATTTAGGAAAGACCTGGGTAAATATTGGTTCGGTAACAGGGTTGTTGACTTGTGGAACCAGTTGCCACATGGCGTGGTGGAGGTGGGATCCCTTGATTGTTTCAAATGTGGGTGGACATGTATATGAGTGGGATTGGGTGGTTATAAATAGGAGCTGCCTTGTATGGGCCAATAGGCCCACTGCAGTTACCTTTATTCTTATGTTATTATTATATGCCAGAGTGCTGGGAAGACTGGGAAGACACCACAAGTGCATAGCTCCCATCCTGTAACCACTTTTAGGTAAGTACAAACCCCACACACCCCAGATTAGTCCCGGAGCTGAGTGGTATGAGTTACGAGGAAATACTGTGTGAGATGCACCTCACGTCTGTTGAAGAGACCAGAGTTAAGGGAGACATGATAACCACCTACAAAATTCTCAGAGGAATTGACAGGGTGTACAAAGACAAACTATTTAGCAGTTGGAAGAGGAGGATGGTTTCATCTTCCAACATGTTTGAAGGAGACATACAAACACAAAATATACAAACAAAGGGACAGTGATCAAAACATAGTGCTCAAATGAGCCACAGAGACATTAGAAAGATTTTTTCAGTGTCAGAGTAGTTATCAAAGGGAATGCATTAGGCAGTGTTGTGGTGGAGGCTGACTCCATACACAGTCTCAAATGTTGATATGATAGAGCCCAATATACTCGGGAACTGTACTCCAGTTGATTGACAGTTGAGAGGTGGGGGGACCAAAGAGCTGAAGCTCAACCCCTGCAAGGACAACTAGGTGAATACACAGATTGCTTAATATATGTGTACATGATTGTACTGCATTTGTGCATTGGCATGGCCATTGGCATGGCCATTGGCATGGCCATTGGCATATGTACAAAAAAGAGCTGTGATATCAAACAAGTTTCTGTAGTTGCTTGAGATAAGAGATTGCGGCATTTAATATACATCTTGGACCACTTCTTGCCTAAACTAGTTCCTTTCTTTACTTTCAGCTCAACAGAGAACCTTATGGAAGTGGAGTCACTGCAGGTGCTGACACTAGTAATGAGTATTGCACATGTGGTCATCATGGTTCAAGATAGTGCTGCAGATCCTAATCTTATTCGTCTCCTTCAAACATGTGAGATGATGAAACCCTCCTCCTCTTCCACACCATCTTGCTCATCTTCCAATGCTTCATCACCATCAGTCAGTGAAGATACCCAGCAGTATTTCCCTCACGTGGTCTTCGTTCATAACCGAGCTCCGCCACATCACTTCACACCTGCAACTTTGAAAAAATTGCAAGTGAGTTCATGAACAGTTAATAACATGTAAAAATTAATTCTAACAAAACTAATTTGTAGAATTGTATTTATTCTTTTTAATGTTAATTAAACTCTGAATTTGGGGTTAATAATTTGGAAGTAAGCTTTTAGATATTAGAACAGGAACTTATCACTTATCCAAATATCAGCAAAGGTAGTTAATAGACAAAAAATATGTAAGAGATGTAGTTCAAAGTGAAGGTTACAATGTATATGTCAGGGTGTGGAGTGTGTATGGATGGCTGAGATATTGGAGCACTTGTGTATGAGTAGACATTAGTGTCATCATTCTACTTTATGAAGAAAATACAGAAAAGTATTTTAAAGAATAAGCCTGACTGGTATGACACTGATCTTGTAATTTTAAGGCTTAAAATTGAATCTGCTATGATCGAAATGAACAAAAAGGAATTGTGTAAACCTAGTAATCATGTTCTGGGGAAAGTTAAATACCAGTTTTTTCTTTAGAGATCCCCTTTGGCTCCCTGGAGCTATACTGAGCTGATGTGTATATACTATTAGACCATGGCAACAGTCAACTGATGGAGTTCTAAAGTTACCGGGGACCAGCGGCAGAACCTGGCCCCCTTAAGAGAGGCATGAGGAGCAATGGCCTATAGACACCCCAATGTAATTGGAAACAGTGTGTCTGCCATCTACCAGGTCAGGCACCCAGAAAGACAGGAATTACAAGACAAACTACAGCTGGTTAAAAATTGCAAACCGAAAGCCGAACTAGCAAGTAAAACTCCCCAATTGAAAATAAGTAAACAAGCATGACGTCACCACAGTCACCGCGCTGCTGTCTGAGCAACTCTCCCTTCCCCAGATGGGGAAGGAGTGTTTAAACTCTCCCTTCCCTGCTTGTTCTTTCTTCAGTCTCAGACCTCGCACACCGGCTACCCAACATCAGTTCACAGGCTGTTGTGATTAATGGCGGTCGATTGACTCTGGTTCCATCCTTTTGAGCAGTGCTGCATAACAGTGTTGTTGTTCTGTGGTGGTGGTGTTTGAGCAAGGAGTAACACAAGAGTACTGGGGTTGCATGCACCTAGGGCCATCTTCCCTAGGTGCCCTGTAAGTACTGCCCTTGCAGTTTAGGTGTACCTTTCATGAACCGTTTGGGAGACTACCTCCAAGTGATTCTGTTGCTGCTCGGTGATTTCCCGCCCTTGGGGTTCAACTGGGGTGGCTCTTACTTCTGTTTACCTTGGGTAGAAGATAGTATCATCACTGGCTGGGGCATAAGGTATTGTGCAGCTGTCTGATATACACATAGCGACCAGTTCTGTTCCCCCTGGAGACGACTTTTTCTTTTCTGGGGGGAGCCCCGTCGGCTCCCCGGAGCTATCCCAGGCTGATATGCTAATGTCAGACTTTGGCATCAGTCATGTGTATGAAGTTCTTAGACCTACCGGGGACCACGGCCAGAACCGGGCCCCCTCAGAGAGGCAAGGGGAGCAATGGCCTATAGGAACCCCCGTGTGGTTGAAAGCATTCTATATCTGCCTTCGACTGGATCAGGCATCCAGAAAGGTAAGCGCCCCAAAACAAACTGCTATTCTGGTTAAAATTGCTACCAAAAGCCGAACTAGTGGATAGAACTCCCCAACAAAAAACGAGCAAAGTAGTGTGACGTCACACATCGCCGCGCCGCTTTCTGCGCAGTTCCCCCCTCCCCGGGAGGGGGAAGAGGGAGCCCTAGACCCTTCACGCCGGCTGCCCACACCTCAGTTCTTGAGGCTGATGCTATAGGCAAAGGTCGTGTGCTCTGGCTCCAGTGTCGCTACAGCACTGTGCTTCGTGTGTGGTGGTTGTTTTCTGTGGGTGCGAGAGCCAGGAGTTATCTTCAGTACTTGGCTGCATGCGCCTAGGGCTGCCTTCCCTAGGTGCCCTGTAAGTACTGCCCTTCGAGCTTGGGGCCACCTTCCATTGGCTCCTCGGGACCTGCCTTAGCTGGTCCATTCTACCGTTCGGTTTTTCGGCCGCCTGTTGGGCTCTTGGGTGTTCTGTTCTCCCTTGTTACCAGCAGGTAAGAGGCAGTTTGCACTGGTAGGGGCGCAGGATGCTGCGCAGCTTTGTATTACCGACATACCAGCCGGTTCTGTTCCTTGAGGTTCGCTGCCCTCTTGCGAGGTTTTGTTTTTCTTTTTGTTTTAGCCTTGTGGGGGGTTCTGCCCTATTAATCCACTGGTGCTTGCCCTTCCACTGTTCTCCTCGGTGGCACCCCCTGCTAGGTCCCCGTGAGTGTACACGTCCCTGGGGTTCAGCTATAGAAGTTTGCTTGGTAGTTTTGGGCGCCGGTTAGCTGCACCCTGCCTGGGACTACCTGAGCGCGAGTCTTCTTAAAGTAAACGCTCAGGACCCTGGGAATCCCCTAGGGGGCGCGTGGGTCCGATGGATGTGACCCCGGAGTCCCCACTCGCTGTGTGCGAGTTTGAGGGTTGCTCGGTCCCCTTGTCTCGGGGTGACCCTCATTGTTTTTGCCTCTGCCACGCTGCCTGTTGGGTCGGTGATACTTTCGACCCTGAGTCCTGTGAGTGTTGCTGCTTGCTTGTGACTGAATTTACCCAATCCTCTGATGATTCTATTCGGGTACAGGCAGTGCGTGCATTACAAGCTAGGTTTCATCTATTGCAACGCACTCGGTTGGTTGCTCACCCGGATGCCCCGGGGCTCCCCCGCTTTGCTTTTCGAGACCCTGACTTGGGGGTAGGGGGGTCACTTCGATCCTGGTTCAGTCCACACCTCCTCATCCTTCCCCTCCTGTTGTTCCTTCTGGCCCCCCCCTTCCCTCCTGCTTCCAGCCCCGAAACGTCTGAGGGTTTCGGAGTCGGAGCAGGGGTTACTTGATCTCGAGACTCGGGCAGCTTCGGGGGATGCCCCTTCCGGGGGGGCCGAAAAGGCTTTCGAGTCTTGTCTCCCGGCCGAAGCTTCTGGGTCTGACCAGTGGGCCCCCTTTTCTTCCAGCTTCTACGGCTGCTCCGTCCTCGTCTTGTGGGGTTGGTGCTTGGGGAGAGGACTCGGCCCCGGGTCCTGCTGTGAATGACCTCGGGGCTGGGGAGGGGCTGCCTTGGGGGCCTTGGGCCCCGCTGGACCCCGCCTGGGTTTTTCTTCCCTCTGAGCAAAGACATCAGAAATGATATGGTGGAAGTGCTAATAATAAAAATAAGAGATCCTAAATGTAGTTATTGTCCTTGTATATAAATCACCGGAGGCAAATCATCAGCAGTTTAAAGACCAACTAATGAAAATAGAGCACTGATTGGAAACCCTCACAAATCCGGCCCCAAATATCATCCTTCTTGGGGACTTCAACCTACGGCATCTGAAATGGAAGACCATAGCTGATACGGTTGTATCAGAGAGAATTCCAGGAAGTAGCCTAAATGAACAGTCCCATGCAAATGACCTCCTACAGATGTGCGACAGGTTTACCTTAAACCAGCAAATAGTAGAACCAACTAGGAAGGACGCTAGACCTCATTTTCACTAATAATGATGAATTGATCAGGGACATATTAATTACAAATACCTATTACTCAGAACACAACTTAACACTATCGGTCACCGGGCAGGTGCGCGATCAACTTAGGGGTCATGCACCCAACGTGCGGGCGAGCGTGCGGGTAAACGCGTGGTGACACCTAAATTTTTATACTCGTTTCAGCTTTCTCACCTTAATTCTCGTGCTACGTCACTCGTTTTGGTATCATTGTGTTCGCAATTAAATTCCCTACAGGTGTGTAGAAATATAATGTCCAAAAGCCTGGCGTGACTCCCAACAGCAAAGCCTAAAGTCGGCAAAAGTTACCCGTGAGCGCACAAAATCAGTAATACAGTATATGTATACTAGTTTCATTTTTCTCACCTTAATTCTCGTGCTACGTCGCTCGTTTTGGTTTCATTGTGTTCACAATTAAATCCCCTACAGATGTGTATGAATATAATGTACAAAAGTTTGGAGTGCCTCCGCAGAAAAGCCTAAAGTTACCTGTGAACGAGCACCAATTTGTACACTGCAACCTAATGTGTATACTCGTTCAGTTTGATAACATCAATTTTCATGTTACGTCTTTCATTTTGGTATCAAATTGTTCGCAATAAAAAGGTGCGTATTTTAAAACTAGTCCCATAATAATAGAGCAATAACTGGAATTTTAACAAATATTTTAATTCTGGAAGCTCATCATCACAAAATTATTTATATCTTTCCAGTGTTCTGACATAAATTTTTGTGTTACATCTTTCATTTTGGTATCAAATTGCTTGCGACGTAAAGCGCGCATTTTAAAACTAGTCCCAACAGAATAGCACAATAAATAGAATTTTAACACATTTTAAAATTTTGACCAAAAACCTATTTATAATCATATAAGTGTTTGGACATCGTTTCATGTTACATCTTTCATTTTGGTATCAAATTGTGCGCATTCTAAAGGCGCTTATTTTGATACTATCCCGAGGTCGATTGGATAAAAAATGAATTTTATACAAATATTTTTGTAGTGGACGCAAGTCCGGTCCAAAGTTAAGATTCAAGAGAAAAATAATGGACGAGAGTCCGGTCCAAAGTTACCGATAGTGTTAATTGAAGTTCTGACTAGCATGGGGAATAAGCCTTCAAAACCAGACCCGATTCCCGATGGAGGAGATTTCAGCAAATTCAACAGATAAATAAACAGATAAACTGGGAGCAAATAAACCAGGACGTCACAGAAATAAACTGGGAAGAACAGCTAGAAAATGTAAACTTGAACCAGTGCCTGGAAAAAATAAGCTCAGTAGCACTAGAAATATGTTCAAACCGCATACCCCTAAGAAAAAAGAGGAAGAGATGCAAACTGGAACAGGAACGTCGTTCCCTCTACAGGCGAAAAAAACGAATCGCGGAACAACTTGAGAGTCGCACCCTATCTCAAGAACCGCGAAGAAGGTTAGGAAGAGATATAGAAACAATTGAACTAAAGCTACAAGAATCATACAAAACCAAAGAGAGCAAAAGGCCATCAGTGAAATAGAGAGAAATCCAAAATATTTTTTCTCCTATGCAAAATCAAGATTAAAAAACACATCTAGTATCGGGCCCCTGCGAAAGGGAGATGGAACTTTCACCGATGACAACAAAGAAATGAGCGAGTTACTGAGGAAGCAGGACGACTCTGTTTTCAGCGAGCCACTAAACACACTGAAGACTGATAACCCAAATGAATTTTTCATGGATATGATACCAACATCAAATTATATCAGATGTCACCCTATCCCCACTGGATTTTGAAGAAGCCATAGACAGTATGCCTATGCACTCTGCACCAGGCCCGGATTCTTGGAACTCCATATTCATCAAGTACTGTAAAAAACTGCTATCGCAGGCCCTTCACATTCTTTGGAGACAAAGCCTAGATACTGGCATTATCCCTGACATATTAAAAACAGCAGAGATAGCACCGCTCCATAAAGGAGGAAATAAGGCAGAGGCAAAAAATTACAGACCGATAGCACTAACATCGGACATCATAAAAATCTTTGAGAGAGTGCTAAGTAGTAAGATCACAAAATACATGGAATCACAGCATCTCCATAACCCCTGGACAACATGGTTTCAGAACAGGGCACTCTTGCCTATCACAGTTGCTGGACCACTATGACATGGCACCAAATGCCATGGAAGACAAACAAAATGCTGATGTAATTTACACAGATTTTGCAAAAGCCTTTGACAAATGTGACCATGGTGTTATTGCACATAAAATGCGTTCAAAAGGAATTATCGGAAAAATATGCCGATGGATCTACAATTTCCTAACTAATAGAACCCAATGTGTAATAGTCAACAAAATAAAATCTGGACCATCAACCATAAAGAGCTCAGTCCCCCAGGGTACTGTGCTTGCTCCACTACTTTTTCTCATCCTCATATCGGACATAGACAAGGACACAACCTATAGTACTGTATCATCCTTTATAGATGACACTAGGATTTTTATGAGAGTAGACAACATAGAGGACACGGCAAACCTCCAATCAGATATCAATCAGGTCTTTCTATGAGCTACAGAAAATAACATGGTGTTTAACGAAGATAAGTTTCAGCTCATGCGCTATGGAAAAATAAAAATATAAAAACGGAAACCACATACAAAACTCAGTCAAATCATAACATAGAACGGAAAGGCAATGTAAAGGATTTGGGTGTACTAATGTCGAAAGACCTTACATTTAAAGAACACAATAAAGTAGCCGTCACAACTGCAAGAAAAATGACAGGTTGGATAACAAAAACCTTTCACACTAGAGATGCTATACCGATGATGATACTTTTCAAAACGCTAGTGCTCTCTAGAGTGGAATACTGCGGCACAATGACAGCCCCTTGTTCAAAGCTGGAGAAATTGCTGACTTGGAGAATGTGCAGAGATCCTTTACTGCTAGAATCCACTCAGTAAAACATCTAAACTATTGGGACCGACTAAAGAACCTAAATCTGTATTCTCTTGAGCGCAGGCGGGAGAGATACATAACAATTTACACATGAAAAATAGTAGAGGGGCAGGTCCCAAACCTGCACACAGAACACATGAGACCAGAAGGCATGGCAGGATGTGCAGAATACCCCAGTTGAAGAGCAGAAGTGCAACAGGTACTCGGAGAGAGAACTCTATGAACATCAGAGGCCCAAGACTATTCAACATGCTTCCGCTACACTTAACACTTTCGCACTATCGGCGTTCAGAAAAAAATCATACCCTATGTGCTTTCGGCGGTTCGCGCGCCTACGCGGTAAGACCGAAAAAGTGTACACTCTTTTGACTGTCCTGACAATAATTGAAGGCGCACGTATTTAAATTTGGTATCACTGTGTTCGCAATAAAATTGTCTATAAGAACATACCTATAAAATGCCGCCAAAGCATAAGGACTATCAACACCAAATAAAAAACTATTCAGATCACTCGCCGAGAGTGCCAAACAGCAACAAAATGTTTCCACTCTCTTAATGGTTGCGAAGCCTACCGTTGTCCTACATCGCTAATTGTGGTATCATTGGAATCACAATAAAATTCTCAATACGGACATACACATATGAATGTTTAATCAAGGTATTTGCCCACCCGCAAGAGAGTGGGAAGTGGACGAGTAGTTAGCCGCGAGCGCAATGGCGAAAACACATGCGGGAAATCACGCTTGGAAAGTTTATACATTTATACGTGTCCTGACCTTACTTTTCTATGTACGTATTTCTTTTTTATAGCAATGTGTGCGCAATAAAAAAATTTATAAGAGGAAAGGTATAAAAATTGTACAAAGCATGTGTACGAGAAGTGCCAAATATAAAACTACATCGCTCAGTATGCGTTCGCGGCAAAAACGAACGCAATGTTTTCGTTCGTTTGATGTTTCTCATGTTTATACTTGTTGAAACACTTTATTATTTGTATGACAGTGATCGCAGTAAAATTTCCTACACAGACATATACATAACACATACAAATATTTCCCACGTCTTGGCAATATCAACGGCTAAAGGGAACCCACTGCCACACGCCCGCCACACCCAGAGCCACACCCGCCACACCCCCAAACATACTTTGTGTTTTTTTCTTGTTACTCATAGAAGTTTATGTGATATAATATTCATTCTGGTACCAAAAAATTCGCGAATAAATTCTCTACAATACGTATATAATATAATATCTTATGGATGATAAAAAATTCCAAATAGGTGTACTTACCATGTCTATGTTGATTGAAGATCAACAGTTGAGTATTTTTTCCTCACTCCACCATCTTCAGGCTTCAGATCCTGAAGTTGCTCAGCTGATGTTTCTTAGGTGGAGTGAAGCTGTTGTCGGTGGTTATTTTTTCTCCACCCAAAATATCTTTCTTCGGTGGTACCTTGTGTAGCAAAGCACAGCGCACAGTGCCACATCACAAGTTTTACATCCAAGTCTCACGTCCCTCCTTATGTCAGACTTGAAACAAACACGGCATCTTTTTTTTTTAGGCAGGTTCACGATTTCGTGCGTCAACTTCTAGTTCACACGTTGTTCTGAATCGAAAATTCGTCTATTTCTTGGATGAACTGGAGTAATATTGTCTTCTTCAGGAACAACTACACTTGTAGCAGAATCTTCTGTAATATCCGTAACGTCTAGTGGTTCTATGTCATCCATGTCCATTTCAGAATTTGTTGTCGACGACTGGGCTTGAGGTGTTGAGGTGAAAAGAGGCCGCCTCGCACCAGATGGGCCGGGTGTTGAAACTGCCGCGTCAGCAGGAGGAGCTGCGCTGGCATCTATGTCGGGAACATGTGGTATACTTGTTGTTGTTGGCCAGTCCTCACTGTTCCACGCCAATAAGGCTTTTATTCCTACTGCGTGAAACTCTAATAGTGTTAGTTTTTTTGTATCTGTTGAGTAGTGGTTATACAATGCGTATGCATTGTGCATGGCCATTTGCAGAAAATAGAAAGTGATCTTCTTGGTCCATTTGTGGGTTTTTCTTGCAAACTCATAATATTTGACCATTTGATCGAAATGATCAATACCTTTCATGAACTTATTGTAATCAACTATGGCCTTTGGTTTGTTCATTTTCACAATTTCGAGTCCAGTTCTCCCGTCACGTTTACGAACGCGTTTCCTGCGCTGTACTTGAGTAGTGTCGGCATTGTGGATATTGGTGATGACAGAGACGGGGCGCTTGTCCTTCCATACTATAACAAAGGTGTTATCCTTACGCATGTGTAGGGTCGTGTCTGTTGCCATTTTACCCTTTACCAGTTGTTGCAGATCCTTGGGGGCGCCACGTTAGAGTCTAAGTGTGCCACATGTGTAAACACCCACTTCACGTAATTTTTCTGTTAGGGTCACTGAGTTATAGTAGTTATCCATATACAGATGATAACCCTTGTTGACTAGGGGCGCCATCAACCCCATGACGGTTTCCACTGTCGTTTTTCCAATTCCACAATACACATCAAATTTATATATGTAGCCTGATGTCCCTTCGGCCAACATATAAAATTTTACACCATATTTATCAGGCTTGTTGGGATTGAAGACCTTGAAAGAGAGGCGGCCACGCCATGGCCTTGTACCCTCATCGAGACTCAATTCTTTTTTTGGGATATATACAGATGCAAATTTCTCGGTAAAATATTCCATTAGTGATCTAACTTTTATCAATCGGTCACTATTATTCACTGGAACACCTTTTTTATTATACATGTGGAAGAACTTAGAAATGTGTTGGAACCGAGCAGACGACATAAACAAGCTGAAGAATCGACAATGCCACATCTGATTCGTCTGCCAGTACATCCTCATTGTAGGCATCTTCACTATGCCCATCAGCATGCACAGGGCCAAATATCGGGCCATTTCCTTCACAGACACTGGTTTCCATGTTTTTCTTGCTGAGTCAGCCATCAGAAGTATGATGTGTGTGGCATACAAATTGGTTTCATACGCTAAGTATTCCACCACTGCTCTAGTAAAAAATAGTTGTAAAAACTGCAATGGAGTAGTAGGTATTGGAATTGTTAGGCCAGGGTTTGCAGAAAAGTCACCAACAATCGGAGGAGTATTGCTACGATTCCACTCATCACCCAGCCTAGCCCTCTTTGGTACCGGACACGTGCACTTTCCGCGTGGCGGGGCTGGGGCTTCTTCATCACTCTCATCCTCACTCTCATCCTCACTCTCACTCGAACTATCCTCCTCAGTTGAGGAAACCTCATATAGCACGTCACATTCAGGTTCGTCAGCCTCAATATCATCATCCTCAGACCCTGAAAACGCTTCAACATGGTCGGGAATCTTGGATGGAGTGAGCTTGACCCCACGATACAGATCGTAAATCATGGCGATCTTGTCTGCTTTCTTCGATTTCCTACCTCTTTTTTGCGTTCCACTGCTTGTTCCTGGTGCTGCATCCATGTTGAAGGTATTGAATGGGTTGTAGGTACACGAGAACGGAAATAAATGCGTAAAACAGGTCACGTTTGCTGCGAGAGGGGAGCGTAGTGTGGGCACTTGGGGTGTCAACAAAACAATGGGCCGACCACGTGACCGGGTAGGCCGAGATGCCATGTGGTCGGTGAGGGAGAACGGGAATTTCATGGCGAACAATTTGAGAGTATCCCCATCAAAATCGGTTAGAAAATGGAATTTATACAAATATTTTTTCGCCAGACTACACGCGTAGTCTGTTATGCGGAAACGTAAGAAAATTTGGTGACGACCTAGAACTCCTCAAATGCGCAAAAGTGTTAAGGGGCATAACTGACCGACCCCTCGCAGTGTTCAAGAGAGAACTTGACAAACACCTCCAAAGGATGCCTGATCAACCAGGCTGTGACTCATACGTCAGGCTGCAAGCAGTTGTGTCCAACAGCCTGGTTGACCAGTCCAGCAACCAGGAGGCCTGGTCGACGACTGGGCCGCGGGGTCGCTAAGCCCCGGAATCACTTCAAGGTGACCCTCAAGGTAAGGAGCGGGGCTTGTTGTTACAAGGAGTGGGGTTTTCTTTTTCCCCCTCTCTACGTACGAGTTGGATTTGGTGTCAGCGCCTTCCCGGATTCGGTTCCGTGTTCCCCTGGGTACATCAGTTCCCTCTTTCTGGAGGTTTTCAGCTTATCGCATCCAACCTGGTGTGGTGCGGGCGGCCATTGCAGCGTACCTCCTGCGTGACCCGGATTATATCTCGGAGATGGATCCATCCGAATTCAGGTTTGAGACTTCGTTCCGTTTCTGGCTCCGTTACAAGATTACGGAGTCTTCCTGGCTAGCAGACTGCCCCTTGTTTGTTCTGGATTCCTGGCATTCCTTCTGTCGTTCCCGCACGCTGGGTGGCGGGAAGCTTCCACGGTGATTTAGGTTTTCCTGGGGGGCGATCTTGAGTACCTGAACGAGTGTTTGTTTGCCCCTGCCCTTCCCTACGATGTGGGCGTTGTTCAGCTCCATGTGCAGGTTCCCTCCCTTTCGGCAGCACTCGTGGCGGAGGACTTGCACGCCTGGGGACTTTTAGCTTCGGCCTTGCAGTTCTTTTCCCTCCTGGAGCTGTCCTCGGTTTGGCTCGTGGAGGATCTGAGGGAGCTTGGGTCCATCCCAGGGTCTGGCACCTTGTCCTCTGTAGCGCGTTCGTCGGCTGCCTTGTTGAAGCTTTTCACGCAGATATTGCGGGATGCGGCTTCCTTGTTTTATGCTTCCCGACTCGCGTGTCAGTAGGCGGTGCTGGGTTCCTCCATGGAATCTGCTTGGGCTCTGGCTCTTAGGCTGTTGTTGCCTTTTGTCCTCTTCTGTTTGAGGAGTCGGCCGTGGCGCAGTTTATCCAGGCTGCGTCGTCAGCCTGTTGTCCGATGTCAGACTTGTTGTTTTTCCAGGGGTCCCGTGGTGGGTCTTCCCCGGAAGGGTCGTGCCAGGGCTCGGGGTTCCTCTCGTCGTGGTAGGCCACTGGTGTCGGGTTTGGGTTCGGGTTCGGCTCCTCCTTCGGACCCGCCCTCGCCTGGTCGGCGCGATGTTCACTCTGCGCGGGGTTCTTATATTAATTTATATTATATTATTATCTTATATATTATTATCTTATATTATATATTATTATCTTAGTTCTTATATTAATATATATGTTACTCTAGACAGTATTATAAATTAATAAATATCAGGCTTACATTGGTAATATTCACAGTATAGTATACTGCACGAGGGACAAATAAGCACTAGCACACTTCAGCAGTCTGTGAATATTACCAATGTAATCCTGATATTTATTAATTTATTATACTGCGTATCAGCTTTTACTATATTATTCCCCCCCCCCCCCCCCCCCCCCACCTTTACTCTAGGCTGATGCCATCCCAGTCTGTATAATTGTTAATGAATAAATAAATTGCTTTAATTGATTGCTCATGTCTTCCAGTTATCATTTATTGTAGAATTTTATTCATCTTGCATTTTTTTTTATCTTAATTACTTTATACTAGACAGTTAAATATTTGTGTTTTAATTCTGAAGTAAGTATCTCATATATGTGTTTTCACTGCTTCATTGCAAATTTTAAACTTTTCTTGTCCGGTCACTAATCAGGGAGTGTATCAGGAGGCATTTTCGGGGTCTTGCTTGGAGAGCGAGAGTCGTGTGGGCATCTGTAATAGCTTGACCTACACTCCCCTGGCACAGACCTCTTGTGGCAGTCTTGTGAACCTCTTCCTGTTGCCAGATTTTCATAATCAGCATCATAGTAAGTGAAATTATTTGTAATTCTTTATTTCCTGCTGTATTTTAAACAGATGTTCTCAATAGGTATATAAGAATAGTAGTGATGCATGCACTATCAAGCCACAATTATAAGTAGAGCTCTTTATTTTCCCATTGGTTGAGCATTTGTGCTCTTGGCTATATTTTCTCTACACGTTAAACTTTCTTTACCATCTACACCATAGACTTTTCATTTCACTTTCAAGCAAATGCTTTTATTTAATGATTAATTTATATATTTTTTTACTTGGTAGGCTCACCCTTTCAGAATGTAAGTTATAGTTTTGCCTCCATTTTTTTCAAACCATTTCCTATTTGAAGATAATTTAGACTCTGATATTAACCTTTAAGCCACTAAGGGCCTTTTAGCCTTCAACACCAACAGGCACAAAAAAAAAATCTTTCGTCTTATAAAAGTGTTTGTTCATTCGTGTTCCCTGATCACTGGAAAAGAAATTGTAGGTGGCATATTTTGTCCGCAATAGGGCGGGAAAGTCTGGCAAAAAAGAGGCGTTGACAGCAGTCGCCAGATGAGGTCTTCTCTGCCCCAGCTGACAGGCGGGAGTGGCTACAAAGATATTATTTCCTAATTATTTCAATGTCTCTGATTGATTTTTTCTTTGTTTTTATTATTCAATATATTATAATATTTCAATAGTGTGTATTGTGATATATTTATATAATAAAATGTGTGAACCATCGCTGTACTCAAAATTATTGTGTTCATATTAGTGATTCAATTATTATGTTCATAAAACAATAAACAAATAGTTTTACTGTTATTACACTATATACACATGTCATATATAAGTATCTGCATGTTTTGTTCACCATAACAAACCACCAAGTTGGTATTGTGAGTCAAAAAGCAACGAAGAGTGGCCTTCACTCGCCAGCCAGTCAGCCACTCCCCACCACTCCCTCACTCACCTCCTCACTTGCCAACATACTCCTCTAACATACTGTTTTTGGTTTTATTCACTATACACAGTCGTTAAATATAAATATCTACATGTTTTGTTCACCATAACTGTACATCTAAGCTTGTATGGTGAGTTCAAGCAATAAAAGACGTAGCTACACACACAGTATAGCTGGTGGCTGCTACTGTCACTGGTTCAAGGCCAGACGCACTAATATTTCTCATCCAACAATACTGTTGTGTGTATAGTGTAATAACACCACAATTATATATATATAGGTATCTATTTGTTTTATTTCACAATAACTGTACAAATAAGCTGGTATGGTGACCAAAGACCATATAGGCCACCAGTAGACAACATGACATGTCATGCAGACGACACCACCTTCCTCGCCATAATGGCTGCTCCCAACATACTCCTTTTGCTGTTACAGAGCACCACTTGGTTTCCGAACCCCTTGTGGACGAGACCCGTTGGTTATCATGTAAGTTCGTAAACGAGAAATGGAGGGAAAAATAAATTAGAAATGTAAAAAAAAAAAAAGGGTTGAAAAATTTATGAATAAACTCTAGGGGAAAAATTGACAGGTTCATAGCGTAAATGCGACTGTATTTTGTTTGTACTCACCAATAAGTGAAGTCCTGATCCGCTTTATGTTGATGATCGATGTTGATGAAGCATAGTTATTTACATGGAAGACATGGTGGTGGTGGTGGATGTTGATGGTGTTGGGTTGACTGAAGTTGTTGGGTTGATTGGGTCAACATGCAGCCCGTCCTCCAAAAATGGGGTGGTAAATGTAAGAAGACAAATTAGTGCAATTATGTACTATTCATAGCAGTTAGGAATTGTACTTATTTTCACTTAGTATTAAATTGTACTGTCAAATATATTGTGAATATTTGGGTTTACCTGAAAAACTGAATAGAAAACCACAACCTCACCTAACCGTCTTAGTTTTTGAAGATGATAATTTTATTGCTTCTTAATTAAAATTAGTACTTAACCTATAGCTATATTGATATTACAGTTTTATAAAACTAATAAAACAAAACTAAAATATATCAATAAATTGTAAAGTAACTCAGGATATTTTAAAATATTGTATAAAATCTATATTGTTTAATAAACCTGAAAAAGAAATTCCTGATATTTAAAACTTGTGTATTGCAAATTGAAGTTGAAATCTTCATTCTAAAATTCTGAGTGTCTTAACAAAAAACGAGAAGAATTAAATTGGGGGAGGGAGTTGGGTAAATGTAACAGCCCCATAAGTGCAATTATGCACTGTTTATGAGTTAGAAAGTGTACTTATTGCACTTAGTATTAAATCGTACTGTCAATTCGGAGGATGGGTTGCAACATGTGATGAGTCGGGTGCAGGTAATGCAATGTGAGCTTTCTTGGAAGTCATTGCAAAAGACTTTGATTGACATTTGTTTGTGACATCATCTGCTACTAGCTTCTTCGTCACCTCACGCCTCTGTTTGTACCACTCCCACACTGCGTTATCAACACTCTGCACCTTTGCTTTACTTACTACCTTTCTATTTCGTATTGCCTTACAACTTTCACTTTTAGAGACATAGTAAAAAATGATAGGTTTAGCCTTAAGAAGAGCAAAAACAGTACTTTTGCTAATGCCATATCCAGCGCACACAACACTTCTCGGGACACTGCTCTCCACCTTCTTAATTATTTCAACTTTCTTCTCAAATGTCATCACTGACCTCTTTCTTTTATGTATCCCACTTGTTGATGCTTTCACTGACACAATGTGTGCATTTGGAGCCGACATGGTGCACGGATGCTCTTTGATTGTGCAGATATATCCAACAAAGTCAGGGAACGAACACTCCAGCCTCGTGACAAATCAAAACAATGGGAACAATAGGCCATGAATCTGTGATGTCACAGGGTAGCAGGCACCAGAGAGGTGGCGCCCAACACGTTCAGTGGGCAAACTAAATCATCTCCCACCCACCACCACAGGCTGGTGCAACGCTCGTCTGGCCGCTCCCTCACCCGAACTTGGTTCGTGTAGGATAATTCCCACCCCGGCCGGCATGAAGCTTGGCAGACTGCTTCCTAACCAAACTTAGTTCGTGTAGCATGACTCCCCAACCCCAATCGGGAAACTGGAAGTTTCGGATGACTAAAGTTTGGAAACTAAGTGGTGCTCTGTATTACACTATATATACACATTATGCAATTGATGATCATGAAACACTGATCATTTGTATGCGGAAAATCCACACAGAGAAATGGAAGAGAGAGATGAACGTTTCAGCCGATCTGGGCCTTTGTCAACACCATTGTTGACAAAGGCCCAGATCGGCTGAAACGTTCATCTCTCTCTCCCATTTCTCTGTGGATTTTTCGCATACACATTACATATAAGTATCCACATTTGTATTCACCATGGAGAACCACTAAGCTGGTATAGTGAGTCCAGACAGTAAAAGGTGGTCACACACAGTCAGTAGACAATGCTACCTCCCTCCCCACCAAGATTACTCCTCCCACTACAGCGCTAATTATCACAACAATCCTGCTATTATCAGAATCCTGGTCATTTTTATCACAGTCAGGGGTCTTCTGTAATACTATCATTGCTAAATAATAGCATGTACATATATATTTTGACATTTTTAGGCGATGCTGTGGTCACAAGCTGAACAGCGATTCTGTGAGCTCATGCTGCATGTGCCATCCTTGGTGGCTCACTCAGTACTGATGCTCTCACACCAAGGAATGTTGCCCACGATTTTTTTTCTAGGTGGCGTCTGTTAACTATCGGTTGTGGCTGGACTATAGCTGCCCCTATTCCTCGCAGGGTATTTAAAATCATGTGCTAGAGCCTCAATCGTCTATACAGTACAACCTCGATACAATGCACTATATGGGACCAACCCCAGTGCATTGGAGCGTTGGATGTGTTGCAAGGGGTGACCTTCAGGAGGCGTTTGCGTCAGTGTCTTCTTTTTTTCTTGTACACAATAAAAATGCATTATCATATTATATACTGTACCTATATATTATTACCCTACTAAAAAATACTGTTACATTTGTTATTTACCTTATTGTTGAAGTTATGTCCATCTAGAAGTCTCGTGGAGTTGTGAATGCTGTACAGTAAATACTTACTGTAGTGTATTATACCGTTAACACTGTGTTGATTAACACTTTCGCGCTCTCCGCGAAGGTCATCGAAACAACCGTAAGTGCTCACGGCGTTTTGCCGCATAAGCGTAAAAACAAAAATGTGTATACTCTTTTTACTCTCATGACCTTAGTTCTCGAGCTACGTATTTCATTTTGGTACCAACGTGTTCGCAATAAAATTCTCTAGAAGAACATCAGTAAAAAAAAGTCACGAAACGTATAGGGATACCAGCACCAAATAAACAACTACGAAGATGACTCGCCGTGAGCGCCCAACAGCAACAAAATGTTTTTACTCTTGGGATTGTTATCACCTCCACACTTGTCCTACAGCATTAATTTTGGTATCAATGGACTCGCAATGAAATTCCCAACACGGTGATGTGAATATAAGCGTAGAATAATGATTGCGGCCCGCCCGCAAGAGTGTGGGAAGTGGTGAAATTGTTACCCGGTGTCGGTGATGGGACGACGCACGGCGCTTTGAAAGTTTATACTTATTTCATTCTCATGACATTATTATTCTATGTACGTCATTAATTTTTGTGTCAATGTGTTCGCAATAGAATGTTCTATGAGCCCGTAGGTAAAAAAGATCAACAAAGCGTAAGATAGAATAGCGCCAAATATAAAACAACGCTGGAACATATCGGTGAGAATCAAACACACACGAAATGTTTTTACTTTTGTTATGTTTGTGAACCTTTCATGAACTTATTGTACCATGCAGCCTATTGGTGAGAAAGAGAGCCTCATGGCGCGCAGTTTGAAACAAACCCAAAGTAAATCGGATAAAAATTGAATTTTATACAAATATTTTAAAAGAGGACATAAGTTTATGTCCACTATGCGGTGGCGTTAGGCGAAACAGGACTCCTCGGTGAGTCCGGTTAGCGCGAAAGTGTTAAGTAGTTCTGCTGTATGTTGAGTAGTACTACAATACAGTTTATGAAAACTATTGTGCACTAAAATTACTGCAACTTTAATTTTAACACATGTACACACTTAAATTTAACACTTGTTCTAACTGTTCTCGCCACACACGATGTTTTTAGATGTTTGCATCAGCTTTGCTGGTGCTCGCTGCTGCTGTGGGTTCAGCTGCTTCTGAGCTGGTGCTGGCTGCTGTTGTACCAGTGCTGGGTACAACTGTGCTCGGGCTGGGTATGGCTGTGCTCGTGCTGGGTACAACTGTGCTCGTGCTGGGTACGGCTGTTCTCATGCTGGGTACGGCTGTGCTCGTGCTGGGTACGGCTGTGCTCGTGCTGGGCATGGCTGTGCGCGTGCTGGGCACGGCTGTTCTCGTGCTGGGTACGGCTGTGCTCGTGCTGGGTACGGCTGTTCTTGTGCTGGGTACGGCTGTTCTTGTGCTGGGTATGGCTGTGCTCGTGCTGGGTACGGCTGTTCTCGTGCTGGTTGATTTTCTGCTCCAAATTCTTGCAAAATATTGCTTCATTTTTGGCATTAATAAGGCACTATTAGTAAGCCCCTGAGACATTTTGTTGAATAACAATACAGCTATAGTCAAAAATGGTAAATTCAACAATTATTCTTCCACCGGCAGTTAAATACTGTACATCAATCACAGACAAAGCTAAGGGCACTGGGTGCATACTGTACGAACGCAGACTAGGTCTATACGTACACCCTACAGTAGGCTGGTGTTTAAGCCAGATCCAGTAACATAAATTTCTCTCAAATATTCGATTTACATCAAATTATATATTTTTGGGTTATATATTTAGTTTAGCAACATTATTACGATAATAAGAGCTATAAAAAATACTTATTTTAGAACTGATTTATTAATTTTATTATTTCGAAGCCGTAGGTCACTGAACTGTGGTGACGAAATTGAATAAAACAAGCATGGTGTTTTGTTCAATTTCCAGTAACATAAATTTCTCTCAAATATTGGATTTACATCAAATTAACAAATCCACAAGGGCCGTGACGAGGATTTGTTCATTTGATGCATCACACAATTGTGATTTCTGTGTGTACATCAAATTGTATATTTTTTGGTTATATATTTAGTTTAGCAACATTATTACGATAATAAGAGCTATAAAAATACTGTACTTATTTTAGAACTGATTTATTATTTTTATTATTTCAACGCCATAGGTCACTGAACTATGGCGACGAAATCAAACAAAACAAGCATGGTGCCTTCTGCCCAATATTCACTAATGAAATTATGAAGGGTAGATACAATGAAAAAAAGAACTCCCAATGACCTGAACAAAATGGAAAAAAGTTCCTGCAAGTGGGTCATAAGTAATTCAAGCAATTGCAAAGTAATGGTACCGCGTGTCTGGCTTCTTGTTCCCAGCGCCTAGCTTTGTTAATGACTAAAGAGACTTTACCATCTTCTTCTTGAGGTTATCTTGAGATGATTTTGGGGCTTTTAGTGTCCCCATGGCCCGGTCCTCGACCAGGCCTCCTTCCCCAGGAAGCAGCCCGTGACAGCTGACTAACACCCAGGTACCTATTTTACTGCTAGGTAACAGGGGATAGAGTGAAAGAAACTCTGCCTATTGTTTCTCGCCAGCGCCCGGGATCGAACCCGGGACCACAGGATCACAAGTCCAGCGTGCTGTCCGCTCGGCCGACCGACTCCCTAGACCACTGTCATGTTTTTCTCCCACACCCCATCCTCTGAACATGTGTGAACTGTGGTTCTCCCTTCTCAGGGAGGTTTATTATCTCTAGCTTCATTGGTAATGCAGTGAGTCATATCTACCTTGGCTCTGGTACATCACCAACACTTCCTTTTAGTATTAGCTTTTATTGATGATATTTTCCTTGATAAACTTCTGAAATATTCCACAGAAAGCATAGTGTGTCTACAATGGGTATGAGAACACGACTGCCTTGGGCAGTGTGTGTCAGCCACATGGGGATATTTTTGTAATACCCCATGTAGCATGCAGGGAGCCGGTCGGCTGAGCGGACAGCACGCTGGACTTGTGATCCTGTGGTCCTGGGTTCGATCCCAGGCACCGGCAAGAAACAATGGGCAGAGTTTCTTTCACCCTATGCCCCTGTTACCTAGCAGTAAAATAGGTACCTGGGTGTTAGTCAGCTGTCACGGGCTGCTTCCTGGGGAAGGAGGCCTGGTCGAGGACCGGGCCGTGGGGACACTAAAAGCCCCGAAATCATCTCAAGATAACCTCAAGATGCTGCCATGTTTACATATAAGTAGCACTGTTTATATTTCAGTGGATGGAATGGGTTTATATAGCAGATGGTTAAAATAAAAAGTATTCTGATGGAAAAAAGGGGAACTTGGGTTGCTGTTCGTAAGAGTGGGTTTTCATAAACTGGGGACCTGCTATATTTTACTTTGATAAAAGAAATACTAATAACAAATAATAAAAGTATTCTGCATTTTCAGGTGCTGTAACTTTCGCTGAGGCTCTGAGTGAAATGAGGCGCCAGCTGTTGAGTGTGCGACGTTTACCCCTCACCCATCTTACTCTTACTGAAAAGTCCTGGTAAATATAATCAGTAACATCAATTATGTGTATTAATAATGTTTTATTTGATCTTGAAATATTCTTTATTCAGTGGGGAGTGCGAATAACAGTTAAAGTACAGTAGGATGGTGGATATTCAGTTTTCTGTTGAACAGAACACAGTAACAGTCAACCGAATAAAATCAAGTGCAAGTGCAGTTAAAAGCTATGTACTTCACGGTGCAGTCCTTGCACCACTGTTTTCCTTTATTCTCATATCAGATACAGACAAAAATACAAATCACAGTTTTGTATCATCTTTTGCAGTTGACACTAAAATCAGCGTGAAAATTACTTCTGTTGAAGACAATGTTAACCCTTAAGCTGCTAAGGGGTCCTGAGGAGATTTACACCCCTGTGCGCAAGAAAAACAAAAATTCTAAAAAAAAATTTCGTCTTCTAAAAATGTTAATTTGTGTTCCCTGAGCACGGGGGAAAAATAAAAAATCGTAGGTGACATATTTTGGGCGCAATAGGCCGAGGAAGTCTGGCAAAATGTGGGCGTTGACAGAGTGGTCGTCAGAGGCGGTCAGCGTCACCCAAACTGTCAGGTGGGAGTTGCCATGAAAAGATAGCTGAAAAGATTATTACCTAATTATTTCAAGGTCTGATTGATTTTTTCTTATTTTTTTGCAGTAATATTATTCAATAGTGTGTAGTGTGATACAATTGTAACACGGGTTAGGGTTCCTCTCTCTTTACTTCCTTCTTTCTACTCCCTCTACCCGTATTCTTACTTTTATTTCTAAACCAAGGGACTCCAAAACTTTTACCAAAGCCAACTCCACGCCACGTGGTCCTAAGACGATTGACCGACTTAGGATTCTACACCCAGTATGACGTGACCTAAGCTCTGAACAAAACCCTAGAGTCACCTCTGCTGCCACCACCAGACCAGTAATACAAGAGCAATGATCGAGGTCTGGATCGATCACGCTAATTAATCAACCTAGGGGCTTGATCCCCACTATAAACGATGACCTTGAGTGTGGAATAAATTACACGGTAATGATAATTCCGATTCGATGTTAGAATCGGCGCCCAATGCAACTCTGCCTCGTGTGGACCACGTGACCAGGACAAGTATACACACAAAACACATGGAAACAATAAAATGCAAATTAATAACAAATTTAATTTATTAAACGAAAACTAAAACAAAATCTAAATATGTTCACTCCCTATCAATTTAACACTCCCTACTTGACCTGAGTGGCAAATGAGACTATTTCTATACTTAACAATAGCAACTATACCTTGGGCGACCACAGTTCTAGGTGTTGGGCCTGTTCTTGGGGAGAGGTAAGATGTTTGACCTCTCCTAGCTGCTTCCGTGACCACACTGATTTTTCTCTTGTCTGGACTACCCCAGACAGAACATTGTATTGTTCCGCATCGCTTACCCAGTTACTTTAGCAAGGTTAAGTTATAACAATTAAACTCTGTTGTACTTAATTGATCCAGACTGGTTGAATTATTTTACTGAATTAAATTACAAACATCTAACGGCAGAGCTGTTCCCGATCCCCAAAATGGTTAATAAAACTTTGAGAAATATTAGACATGTCAACCCTGCTGACCTATGACCGCCGGTCACTCCGCCTCAAAAGTTAGATCTGATTCGTGACGTCACTGATGGTGACTTAAACTCAATAATTAGAATACTCTTGATATTGTATCCAGTACTATTATACAATACAATTTTAATGCAAAATGAATAAAGGCTAATTTTCTCTAAATTACTGAATACTATAGGATGATTCATTTTACGCAGCTATGAACAAAGCGTTGGTTATTTCCACCGCGAATTCCCCTGGGGGTCAGGTCACCATGCGGCTCAGCTTCCCATTCTCTTTTGTCGATAAACCACTCTGGATAATTCCTACAACAGCCTAGTTTGTTACAACCCCCCCGCACAAGCACTTAGTAAACCTTGTTAATTTGTTAAAATTCACGAGGTTTAGTATCCAAACCCACAATTCAACTCATGCCACAAACAAAAGCTAACCTAACTAATAAAATTTGACAAATAATAGTCCAACATCATAATGAACATGTTCATATTTCATAAATTTCTCAGCTGTCAACTGACAGCAATCTTCTAATATCAGGAAACATACATCCTACCCTTACTGACATAGCTAAATAACATGTCCCTACTCTACCATCAAAAACTAGCTATTAAACTCTCTTGGCTCTTCACTAGCCAAGTCCATGTGTCCTCTAGAGCCGGCCACACCGTGCTCAATCAAACATTAAAGTTATATCATCAGACTGAACTTTCAGTCATCCGGGAGCGTACTACGGAACTATCAAGTTCACATCCGTGTACTAACCACTCCCCATCAATGTCAACCTTGACATGTTAAGGAACACACCTAATGTTTATTACATGTATCTAAAAATAAAAAAAAAATTCCTATACTATATCACAGGTTTCAGCTGACTGTACAGCCAAGTGTTCTCACTCACTAGAAGTGTCAATGTTTATATTGGTCCGCCTCTCCTGTGTTCAAACATTCTGAAAAAAATAGCACAACATAATTTTCCATAACCGTTTGTTCTGGGCTGAGACAATTACACAGGGGCTTCGATTTTGATTACTGACCAATTTATAGTTAAATTTTCATATATTATACCAGAATTATTTTAAATCTGTTTTTCAACATTTATAAAGAATTGATTCTAACTCTGTTTTTCAACATTTAAACAAAAGTGTCCAGATGTTCTTTACACAGATGTTCAGAGCCAACTTTGTTGTTTGTATCAATTGTTCATATTGAGTAAACGGAAAAAAAAAATCGATGCTGCTGGATGCTGAATGTAGTCGCTGACGATGACGGTGTCGATCTTGCTTCTTCTCATGTGTAGACATCAATACCTGGTCCTCTTGTACTCCCATCCGGTACTACTGAATGACGACAGAGTGTAGTAGAGCTGAGTGCCAAGTGACAGCTGTAGAATACTGTTACTTCGGCCTTTATTCTTGCTCTCGACAGTCCACACGCCTTCATATCAATCACAGTTCACACGGCAGTCTTGATGTTAAACTTGACGGCGCAGATGACCACAGCAGAACAGGACTGGCTGTACCAACAGTGTCTCTTAGCAGGAGTGGTGTCAGAAGGTCGTAGAGGCGGGTTGCTTGTTTGCAGAACAGGTGAATCTCGTCTTCCATCATTGCTCACGTCATCTCAGGCGTTTCTTGATGTCCCCAGGTTACTAGGCCGTAAACACCAACTGTGTATACCCTCGTACCGCCGACTTTAGGCCAAAGGAGACAATTTTGCGACCTTCTATTGGCGAGTCCCGGTACTCTGTAGGGAAACCGTGCCTTCCACCTGTGACCGCCTTACTTCCGCTTTCTTGTTACTTCAGATGACGTATTCATTAATCTTCCGGCGAAATTCTTGAGTACTGCTACGTGCTTTCCATTTCTTGACCCCTCCTCCAACACTGCTGGAATGGCTGCAGTCTTGATGACGCAGCAGGTGGGTAGTGGTGATCTCGAGACAGCTACCCCGGCGTTGTATGGCACCTCCGGTGACTGCTATAATGTGGACAGCTCGCTGGCCCTGACAACCTCGTTAGTGACGTGAGGCGTCGGCCGGGTGACTCTTGGACAGTCACTCATCCCCAAAGTAACTGATGTATGGGTTACTGGGTCTAGTGGGGGGAGGGCTTTGTGTAACGTGCCTCCCCCCTCGGTCTTTACAGACAAGGGTTCACGTGTGGCTGGAACAACTGGGTCGGTGTACCAATCAGACCTGGGAACAGACAGACACAACACAGCGGAAGCATAGATATACTCTGGGTTTGGTGGAGGTGGAACCCCAGAGCACGGTAAAAGTTGCTACCTGAGTCAAGTATAGACATAGTACATCTCATTGCCTTTACAGGAAAATCTAATCAATACTAAATTATACTAACTAAGGAAGTTACTTTACTGTACAGCGCGAGATCTCGTCACCATAGGGTGGCGAGACTGCACCTGACTACTGATGAGCGATGACAGAGGGTCATCCTCATCTTCTGACTCGTCGGTGAAGCCATGAGTCAGCACTGCTGAGTCAGGAACTAGACCCGCTGAAGGCAGTTCTAATTCCTCTCTAGCATGATAATGTTTCAATTTATTTACGTGAATTGTCCTTTCCACCTGGTCCTCGAACACTCCTTTTATAACAAGATTAACCGGCCCCGCCCTTTTAATTACTCTATAGGGTCCTCGCCACCTCGGAGCTAGTTTCCTGCTCTGATTGGCGGGCGCAGCCTCATTCACTCTCAATACGAGGCTTCCTTCCTTCAACTCAAGAGGGCGCACTTTCTTGTCATAAAAATGAGCATACCGAGTCCGTGCCTTCTTGGACGCTTCAGCTGCAATATTCCATGCATTTCTCATTTTACCAAGAACCTCTGAAGGATAGTCCTCCCCGTATGCAACATTATGTCTGTTAAGCAGACCTGACGGGAAATTGCATGAATTACCAGTAAACAAATGAAGTGGTTGGGTGTTAATTGATTGGTGGATGGCAGTATTCAAGGCGAACTGAACATAGGGTAGGTGTTCATCCCAGGTGTTTGCATCATGTTCAGCAAGGATTGCAAGCATATCCTTGACTGAACGATTAGTCCGTTCCGTCATTCCGTTTGCTTGTGGGTGGTAGGCCGTTGTAAAAGCCGAAGTTGTCTCTAAAATCTTACAAACTTCTCTAAATATATTCCCATTGAATTCTTGACCCCGGTCAGAGACTAAAACTTTAGGAGGTCCGAATACAGTAACGAACCTACGCAAGAATGCATCTGCAACCGTACGAGAATCCTTCTGAGGTAATGCAACTAGTGTAGTGTATCTAGACAGATGGTCAACTAGCACCAACACGTATCTGTTACCCGCATGACTGTGGTGTAAATCAATCAGATCGGCCCCCACACGATCTAACGGTTCACAAATTTCAGGAAATTCCTGAAGTGGGGCTTGTACCTTAAGGGTACCTTTCCTCCTCTGGCAACGAGGGCACGACTTCACGAAATTGATTACCTCAGAAAGTAATCCTGGAAAATAAAATAGAGACTTTGCTTTTAAGTGGGTTTTAAAGATCCCCGGATGCCCTGCAATTTTTGAAGCATGCGCAAGCTTTAACGCTGATGACCGCAACGCGTCCGGAATAACTAGCTGAAATACTGCCCTATCATTCTGGCTATTAACATAATACAGGACGCCCTGTTTCATTTCAAAATCATGAATAGGTAAATTCTTTTTCTTTTTCGGGTATTTTCCTCCCTCTAAATACTCAATAATCTCTTTCCATCTAGGCTCGCTCATCTGGTATTCTCTCATTTTATCTGATGGAATGGTTTCAATGTTTTCATTAATTTGAACTGCCGCTATATTTCTACTTAGCGTATCTGGCACAACATGGGCTGGACCAGGCTTGTACAAAATCTGGAACGAGTGGGCCGAAAGTTCGTGAGACCAGCGTGACATTCGTGGGCATTTTGTTCGCTTCTTAAATATGTGTGTTAACGCTCGATGGTCTGTGTAGATTACAAAATGCCGCTGAAATAGGTAAGGCTCGAAATACCTAACTGATTCTACTACTGCCAGTGCCTCCCGATCCGTAGCTGAATAACGAACTTCAGGTCCTTTGACCTTCCTACTGAAATAGGCTACTGGATGGGGTAAATTATCCGCATCTCGCTGAATTAAGCACCCGCCAATAGCAATACCGCTGGCGTCAGTGTGCACTTCCCACTCTTTCTCAAAATCAGGAATAGCCAATACCGGTGTCGTGATTAGTTGGTCTTTCAGTTTGCGATAGGCCTCGTCATGTTCTGATTTCCACACAAACTTCGCATTTTTCTTTGTCAGATCAGTCAGGGGTGCTGAAATGCCAGCGAAACCTTCAATGTGACGACGAAAATATCCGGCCGCCCCCAAAAACCTACGCACGTCCTTTGCTGTCCTTGGAGTAGGCATGTCAGCAATGGCGCGGCAAGAATCTGGGTCAGGTCGGATACCGTCTGGGCACACCTGGAACCCCAGAAATTTGAATTTCTGAGCCGCCAGGGTGCACTTCTGAACATTCAGCCTGAAACCTGCCTGATCTAACAACTTCAAAGTCTCAGTCAAGTCCTGCAGGTGTTCCTCAAACGTCCTGGAATATATCACAACATCATCCAGGTACGCTAAAGAATGCCTACCCAGTACCGGACTAAGGATAAAGTTGATGGCCCTCTGAAACGACGAAGGCGCTGTCTTCAAACCAAACGGCATCCTACGGAATTGATAAGTGTGCCTACCATCCGAGAATGCTGTTTTTTCCCTATCTTGTTCTGCCACCGGAATCGCCCAATACGCCGATTTTGCGTCAAGAGTTGAGAAATACTTAGCAGCACCAAATTGATCTATTATCTCCTGTATTCGGGGCAACGGATACACATCACCCTTAGTTAGTTCGTTCACCTTCCGGTAGTCAACACAGAAACGATAACTACCGTCCGGTTTCCGAACTAGCACAACAGGAGAGAGCCACGGTGACGTACTAGGCTCTATCACGCCCTGTCTCAACATTTTCTGGCACTCCTCCCTGATAATGTTCTTTGCCTGTTCCGGCAACCTCCACTGTCTTGTGTACACAGGCAAATGGTCACCAGTTGGAATGGTGTGCTCGATCTTATCAAGGAGACCAATCTGGTCATCCTCTGTCGCAAACAGTTTCGGGAATTTTCGTAAAACTCCTCTCAGTGCCTTCCTATCCGCCTGTGCAACATGTTGCAAATCAAGTGCTGAAATTAATTTTTCTATTTCCTCTACATTCTGTGCAACATTTCTCGTCTCGTATTGTACTTTGGATGGTGTTTTAGTATTCAACATATTCAGTGCACTACATTGTGCAGTGACGGCTGGCGTCTCAGCTGACTCATGGTGAAAGATTTCTGTGTCCTCCACCATGGTTCCCTGAGATACCCTATCACCTGCCCTGAAGCGAAAAGTCTTATGTGAAAGATTGACAACTGGAATGAGTGCACCTTTATCGAGCACTACAACTAAGTGATGAGGAATTAATAAACTATCACATCTCCCAGCCACCTGAAGGGTGGTACCTGGTTGTATGTGACGTCCCACGGCTACTTTAATAAATTTAACAGAATGTGGTGGGCAACTCTGTTTGGTCAATGCATGCAAGGCGCATGACCTCTTAACTGTGTCTGGAAGAGACTTAAAAATCAATTTTGGAAAGTGCGCATTATATTTCAGCTTCCGTTTAATTGAAGCTACAACTGGGGGATGGTCGATCATCTCCACTGGGTAGGAAGTCTGTCCCAACTGCAACCTGCAGTTCCTAGCCCCTTTTTGAGCAGACAAGGAATAATCAAATCGCGACAGAAAATCAGTTCCCATTAAGATGTGACCAGGAAAATCAAGGTTCTCTACGATCGTACATGTGTGAGGCTGCAATGCCCCATCAATCTCAAAATTAACTGTACCTTGACCTACGATCTCAATCTTCTCCCCATTGACCGCTGTTAATGTCTTTGCGCAACGTTGAAGACGTGCATACTTAAAATTGCTGAAGGCTGACTTTTTAATTACCGTTGCCTGGCTTCCTGTATCAACAAAAGCTGTCAATCTCACACCTTCCACTTTCACCTCAAAAGTAGGCCTACCATCACTAGGAGCCTGCTTTCATGCTTTCGTAGGAGTGACTTCGCAATCCCTCTGTATATGCCCGCGCTTCCAGCAGGAGTAACACCTCCGCGGATCTCTGTTGGTACCCCGCGCAGGGTGGCTCGAACTTGCAGCTGAGGGCTGCTTCCCGCCTGATGAACCCGCGCCACAGTTCCTCGGCTTGGCTCCCTCGCCTTTACTTAACGCCTCTACGTATGGCGACAACTGAGTGCCCGGCGTCTCCGTGCGCATCTGCCTGTCTAAGGCTGTGGCGGCCTGGGGTTGGGGTTGAGGTATGGTGTGGGTGGCCTGGGGTTGGGGTGTGGATGGAGGTTGGGGTTGAGGTATGGTGTGGGTGGCCTTGGGTTGGGGTGTGGATTGAGGTTGAGGTATGGTGTGGGTGACCTCAGGCTGGGGTGTGGATTGAGGTTGGGGTGGGTATGGGGTGGCCTGGGGCTGGAATGGGTATGGGTATGGGTATGGGGTGGCCTGGGGTTGGAATGGGTATGGGTATGGGGTGGCCTGGGGTTGGTATGGGTATGGGGTGGCCTGGGGTTGGTATGGGTATGGGGTGGCCTGGGGTTGGTATGGGTATGGGGTGGCCTGGGGTTGGAATGGGTATGGAGTGGCCTGGGGTTGGGGGAAGGGTTGGTATGGGAACTGAGGATGGGGTTGGTATGGGAATTGAGGATGGGGTTGGTGTTGTTGTAGTGACGGATGAGGTGTACCTAGGTGGTCCCCAGTGGTGTCGGAAGAGGTGCTGTCCTCTACACTTCCACTTCCACTCCCACTGGTCCCCACTGACTGGTCATTATCTGGGTTAAACATTTTCTGTGATTCCTGGTGTGCCACGTCTCTTCTAAACTACCCTTTAGTACACCCTCGACCCGGACTCACTACAACCGTGATCTTACACAAATAAAAAAAAATCACAACTCTATTCTAAGAGAAAACTACTAAATTCCCAAAATAGGAAATACAACGATTTATCGAGAGAATCGCTGAAGTGAATCCAATGAATGAGTGTCTGCCCCGCACTCGTGTCTGACCGTGAAATATCCCGCAGTTCTATTGCTGAAACCTAAGTCCTTTACGTTAAAAAAATTAAAGAATCTAATTTATATAAAACAATTTAAATGATAACGCAACTAACGCGCAGCACTCGTGATGGATTAATAAAGAATATTTACTGTACTCGAATACTAAACGCGCTTGAAGTGAGCAGCGTGGCCCCTGATGACTGATGGAGCGGGACCAGCTGCGCTGAAAAAAAACTAAGTCCCGCGCTTTTTCGCTTAAACGCTGAAAAATCAAAATTTTTGTTCTGAAGGAAAAATAACTAGTTTTACGTTAATAAACCGCTCTAGCGATTAATATAGACACCCAGGACCTATAAATGCTTACTAAAAATTGAATTTTTATCAAAAACTGCGTTTTTACTCAATTGCTGGACTCTGCCAATTTTTCTGACTCCGAGGGAAAAAAAATTTCTATCACCCCAAATATCACAAAACTCCTTTAATTCACAAAAATTTGGGTTTCTCGTTCCCAGATATAAATACGTTATTATTTACTACTGACGTTGTATACAGAACAATACTGACACATCGGGCGGTTTCAACACTCATTAATTCGAATTTTCGTCAAAATCCGAGATTTTCACCTCAAATGGACTCTGACAAAATTACAACACGATTTTCTCGAAAAATAACTAAATTCGGCAAAAATGTAATTATCACTGTTTAATGTTTTACGAACCGAATTACGTCCCTTGCGCGCACTTAGAGAGTAATACTGGCCCCAGAATATACACAAAACATGAAAATTCGAATTTTCGCCAAAAAGTCAGATTCTAGCCCAAGCTGGACTTAGAAAATTTTCCACCTACGTTTCTACTGAAAACAGAGCTCTAAGTTTACAAACACAATTTTACCGTCTTACTGGTAAAAACTAGAAAATATCACTCGCATCGACTGGAGAATCCTAATGACGCCCAGATCATACACGTGACCCACGAATACAAATTAATTAGTTAACGAGTTTCCGACATCGACTTAGCCGAAAACTTATCCCAAAATACTTAGAAATATACCACGGACTCTATTAAGCATTTACACGCAACTTATTATCCCTTAAACTCCTTCACTTATCTATCGTGACCGACATATAGCCCTAAGTCCAGAGGATTAACTACACTCTAGCAACAACGCCTCTGACTTAGACTAATAGAACAGGGAATAACAAAACTTAACGTACGCACTTAGCCTAATATGCAAGAAAACGCTAAACACTTGGGAAAAATTTTAACCGGGGATTGAATTTAGGGGAAAAAATTAATCTAGAACAACGCAAATAAACGGAAATTACTTTATAAATTTAAGTATACTTAATTCAAAAATGCACTCGACTTAATCATATAATTGTCCTTACCGGCTCGCCGTACCACACCTAGCCTAGAGGCCACACCATCTAGGTTCCAACAGAGCGACACGCAGCTTTCAGCAACAATTATGACTAGGGACGACTCAACCTCCACTAAGTGTGCGATCACTTAGTTGTTGAATCGCTGCTAGGTAGGTTACTAGTCCGTCCCTCGGAGGCCGCAACGCCCTTCACGGATTACGTTTTTCCTAGCGTTTTGGGTCGTCTAATAACGCCCTCGGACTATCTATTGGCGTCCCTCAGATATATCCGCCCCCGACAGCCCTCAAGGAACTGCTGTTGCGAGTATGGTGGCTCCCAACACCTCTGAATTAATTGCAATGGGTCGAGTATGGTACCCAGTCCAATCAACTCGGAGCGGTCTCCTTTTCAATAAATCTAATTTTAATAGCCTAATCTTACTAACTAACCTTAATCATATCAGCCCGCATGACCCAAGATTCGCCAATCCCCACTCAAACGCACTTGTGGGGCGCACTGCTAATCCTGGCCCGCGGCTGTCTCCTTAGTATCCGCGCACGTGTTCGAACGGCTAGACGCGTGAGCCTTTCAACAATTTCAAACAAAATTGTTGAAACCACCGCTGTGCACCATTGTAACACGGGTTAGGGTTCCTCTCTCTTTACTTCCTTCTTTCTACTCCCTCTACCCGTATTCTTACTTTTATTTCTAAACCAAGGGACTCCAAAACTTTTACCAAAGCCAACTCCACGCCACGTGGTCCTAAGACGATTGACCGACTTAGGATTCTACACCCAGTATGACGTGACCTAAGCTCTGAACAAAACCCTAGAGTCACCTCTGCTGCCACCACCAGACCAGTAATACAAGAGCAATGATCGAGGTCTGGATCGATCACGCTAATTAATCAACCTAGGGGCTTGATCCCCACTATAAACGATGACCTTGAGTGTGGAATAAATTACACGGTAATGATAATTCCGATTCGATGTTAGAATCGGCGCCCAATGCAACTCTGCCTCGTGTGGACCACGTGACCAGGACAAGTATACACACAAAACACATGGAAACAATAAAATGCAAATTAATAACAAATTTAATTTATTAAACGAAAACTAAAACAAAATCTAAATATGTTCACTCCCTATCAATTTAACACTCCCTACTTGACCTGAGTGGCAAATGAGACTATTTCTATACTTAACAATAGCAACTATACCTTGGGCGACCACAGTTCTAGGTGTTGGGCCTGTTCTTGGGGAGAGGTAAGATGTTTGACCTCTCCTAGCTGCTTCCGTGACCACACTGATTTTTCTCTTGTCTGGACTACCCCAGACAGAACATTGTATTGTTCCGCATCGCTTACCCAGTTACTTTAGCAAGGTTAAGTTATAACAATTAAACTCTGTTGTACTTAATTGATCCAGACTGGTTGAATTATTTTACTGAATTAAATTACAAACATCTAACGGCAGAGCTGTTCCCGATCCCCAAAATGGTTAATAAAACTTTGAAAAATATTAGACATGTCAACCCTGCTGACCTATGACCGCCGGTCACTCCGCCTCAAAAGTTAGATCTGATTCGTGACGTCACTGATGGTGACTTAAACTCAATAATTAGAATACTCTTGATATTGTATCCAGTACTATTATACAATACAATTTTAATGCAAAATGAATAAAGGCTAATTTTCTCTAAATTACTGAATACTATAGGATGATTCATTTTACGCAGCTATGAACAAAGCGTTGGTTATTTCCACCGCGAATTCCCCTGGGGGTCAGGTCACCATGCGGCTCAGCTTCCCATTCTCTTTTGTCGATAAACCACTCTGGATAATTCCTACAACAGCCTAGTTTGTTACACAATAAACAAATAGTTTTGTTGTTATTACACTATGTACACAGGTTATATATAAATATCTGCATGTTTTGTTCACCATAATGAACCACTAAGTTGGTATTATGAGTCAAAAAGTAACGAGGAGTGACCGCCACACACCAGCCAGCCACTCGCTGCCACTCCCTCCCTCCCTCAGCAACACCTCACTCGCCCACATTCTCCTCCCACAATACTGTTTTTGCTTTTTTTCACTATGTATAGACGTTATATATAACGTCTATACATATTTTGTTCACCACAACTGTACAACTAAGCTGATATAATTAGTTCAGGCACTAAGAGACATCACTACACACAGCTGACAGCTGCCTCCCTCACTCATTCAAGGTTATACGCACTATAATTTCTCCCCCAACAATACTGTTTGTGGTGTTATTACATTATATACACACATTATATATAAGTATCTACATGTTGTATGTACTGTAGATGTACACCTAAGCTTGTAGGGTGCCCAAAGAGCATAGTGGCCATCCTCTGCATGGCTAGACAAGTCATGCAGACGACGCCATCTCCGTCACCCAAATCCCAACATAATCCTTTTACTGTTATTACACTAATACACACATTATATATAAGTATCTACATTTGTGTTCACCATAGAGAACCACTGAGTTGGTATGGTGAATGCAGACAATAACAGGTGGCCACAGTCAGTTAATGATGCTATCTCCCTCCCTCCCTCAGCATTATTCCTCCCACACAGCGCTAATTATCACAACAATCCTGCTATTATCACAATCCTGGTCATTTTTATCACAGTCAGGGGTCATCTGTAATACTTTCATTGCTAAATAATAGCAGTTACATATTTATTTTGACTTTTTAGGCAATGCTGTGGTCTCAAGCTGAACAGCAATGCTGTTATCTAATGCTGCGTGCTCCAGCCTTGGTGGCTCCCACTATGGCTCTCATACCGGAGAATATTGCCCACGATTTTTTTTAATGGCGTCTGTTTACAAGAGCCCTGAGGAAGCTGATGTGAACCCCGTGTAGCAGCAGGCCATTTGAATCGTGCCCGGCACCCAAAGACGTACATATACGCCATGCCCACGGTGGGACAAAGTTACTCCGAGCATATATATATACGCCATGCGCAGTTTAAGGGTTAAACTACAAGCAGACATTAATAAAATTTTCAACTGGGCAGCAGAAAATAACATGATGTTTAACAATGATAAATGTTGTACCAGGAACTCGGGCCGGGCTTGGGGAGTAGAAGAACTCTCAGACCCCCATCAACCAGGTATCAACCAGCTTCCATACATATATTATATCCCTCTCGTTTCCATTCCAAAGATTACATACATTGTGAGTGCTTTGAGACAGTCTCAGTAATTTGTGTTTTAATGTTCTCTGTATTCCTTCTATTTTGGAAATTCTCCTACCTTGAAAGGGAAGGCAAGTGTTTAGTAGTATTCAAGGCAGGACAGCACAAGTGATCTGAAAAGGTGCATTGTGGTGTCACCTCTAGATATGAAAATTCATATTCCAACTTATCACATTCTTGGCTGATTTTTCATTTGCTGTTATGCCTACTAAGCATTATTCCTGGACTCTTTACATATTTGTCTGTACTGAGATCTATTTGCATCTTTTATTCACATACAGTTTGTTCTCAACTCTTTCAAAGTCCAAGAAGTTGAAATTTATCACTGTTGAATATCATGTTTTCCCATTTCACATTGGAAATTATTATTGAGATAATATCTGTGGGGCGCCCCTTAGGCCTCCTGGAGCTATTAAACTGATATGCACTATCATGTCTGAGGCATCAGTCAATGGAGTTCTATCTACTGGGGACCACGAGCCAGAACCTGGGCCCCTCGGAGAGGCATAGGGAGCAATGACCTATGGAAACCCTCATGTGTTTGGGAGCATTCCATATGTGCCATCAACCAGGGTTAGGCACCCAGAAAGGTAGGCATAACAAAACAAACCCCACTTGGTAAGAAATTGCAACTGAAGACCGGACGTAGAAGTAGAACTCCCCCAAAACCTAAGGAAACAAGCAAACATGCAAATGTCACACACCGCCGCTGCGCCGCTTGTCCACACAGCTCTGCCCTCAGGAGGGGAGGGGGGAGCCTCAGACCCCCTCACCGGCTACTCACACTTCAGTTCGTTGGCTGAAGCGCTCTGGAGCGGTCGTCAACACTGACCTAGATTTCTTGGAGGGATTTGTGCCTTCGTGGATTTTCCTGCTCTTTATGGTGCAGTGTCCAGGAGTAACTTCAGTGTACTGGGGCTGCAAGCGCTTAGGGTTGCTTGCCTTCCGTAACCACCCTATAAGTACTGTCATTGGATTTTGGATTACTAGTGTTCCCTTCCCTAGAGCCTTGGGGACTCCACTTCTGTAGGGGTTCTTGCTGCTCAGCATTTACTTTGCCCTTGAGGCCAGCTGGGGTTTCGTGGTCTTTGTTTGACCTTGGGTAGGAAGTGGTGGTGTTACTGTTTGGGGTGCAGGGTGTTGCGTTGCACGCTTACCTATGTGGCGGCCATGTTCCTGTTCCTTCTGGTGGCGTTGTACAGTGTGTCCTCTCTTGAACGAACTATATGGGTCGAGGCCGATTCGTTCCAGTGCGGAATTCGTTCCATCCGTCCGGCCTCCCAAAAAAACTCCTCCTCCCCTCCTCCCCCTCCCCCCTCCCCCCCATTTTTTAAGCATAATTTATGTAATCTTACTAAATCTAAAATCTAGTTTCTAAATCTAGCAATAAATTGTTATTGTGTTTTAGTGTACTTACCAGTTGAGTTGTATAGTGCAGACTTTTAGCCTCAATACCCTGAGAGTGCCAGATATGATATGAATATAAATTCATTAAGGAACAGTAACTTTCCTAACAAATGTACATTATACACTACAGTCTGAACATAAAGTACAGACCACTAGAATCACACTACTGAAGTAAACGTATACTGTACTGTATCACTTGAACTACACTTTTTACACTTTGTACATTTATGTCATTAGAACTGTGTTGTACAGCTCAATTGGCACTCCCAGGTAAGTTATGGCTAGTGCTGGGTGTTGGTCCAGTTGCCTGGGCATCCTCAGGTGAGTCCTTGCTGGGTGTTGGTCCAGTTGCCTGGGCATCCTCAGGTGAGTCCTTGCTGGTGCTGGGTGCTGGTCTAGTATCCTGGGCATCCTCAGGTGAGTCCTTGCTGGGTGCTGGGTGTTGGTCCAGTTGCCTGGGCATCCTCAGGTGAGTCCTTGCTGGGTGCTGGGTGTTGGTCCAGTTGCCTGGGCATCCTCAGGTGAGTCCTTGCTGGTGCTGGGTGCTGGTCCAGTATCCTGGGCATCCTCAGGTGAGTCCTTGCTGGGTGCTGGGTGTTGGTCCAGTATCCTGGGCATCCTCGGGTGAGTCCTTGCTGGGTGCTGGGTGCTGGTCCAGTATCCTGGGCATCCTCAGGTGAGTCCTTGCTGGTGCTGGGTGTTGGTCCAGTATCCTGGGCATCCTCAGGTGAGTCCTTGCTGGGTGCTGGTCCAGTATCCTGGGCATCCTCAGGTGAGTCCTTGCTAGTGCTGGGTGTTGGTCCAGTTGCCTGGGCATCCTCAGGTGAGTCCTTGCTGGTGCTGGGTGTTGGTCCAGTATCCTGGGCATCCTCAGGTGAGTCCTTGCTGGGTGCTGGGTGTTGGTCCAGTATCCTGGGCATCCTCAGGTGAGTCCTTGCTGGTGCTGGGTGCTGGTCCAGTATCCTGGGCATCCTCAGGTGAGTCCTTGCTGGTACTGGGTGTTGGTCCAGTATCCTGGGCATCCTCAGGTGAGTCCTTGCTGGGTGCTGGGTGTTGGTCCAGTATCCTGGGCATCCTCAGGTGAGTCCTTGCTGGTGCTGGGTGTTGGTCCAGTATCCTGGGCATCCTCAGGTGAGTCCTTGCTGGGTGCTGGGTGTTGGTCCAGTTGCCTGGGCATCCTCAGGTGAGTCCTTGCTGGGTGCTGGGTGTTGGTCCAGTTGCCTGGGCATTCTCAGGTGAGTCCTTGCTGGGTGCTGAGTGCTGGTCCAGTTGCCTGGGCATCCTCAGGTGAGTCCTTGCTGGTGCTGGGTGCTGGTCCAGTTGCCTGGGCATCCTCAGGTGAGTCCTTGCTGGGTGCTGGTCCAGTATCCTGGGCATCCTCAGGTGAGTCCTTGCTGGTGCTGGGTGCTGGTCCAGTATCCTGGGCATCCTCAGGTGAGTCCTTGCTAGTGCTGGGTGCTGGTCCAGTTGCCTGGGCATCCTCAGGTGAGTCCTTGCTGGTGCTGGATGCTGGTCCAGTATCCTGGGCATCCTCAGGTGAGTCCTTGCTAGTGCTGGGTGTTGGTCCAGTATCCTGGGCATCCTCAGGTGAGTCCTTGCTAGTGCTGGGTGTTGGTCCAGTTGCCTGGGCATCCTCAGGTGAGTCCTTGCTGGTGCTGGGTGCTGGTCCAGTATCCTGGGCATCCTCAGGTGAGTCCTTGCTAGTGCTGGGTGTTGGTCCAGTATCCTGGGCATCCTCAGGTGAGTCCTTGCTAGTGCTGGGTGTTGGTCCAGTATCCTGGGCATCCTCAGGTGAGTCCTTGCTGGTGCTGGGTGCTGGTCCAGTTGCCTGGGCATCCTCAGGTGAGTCCTTGCTGGTGCTGGGTGCTGGTCCAGTATCCTGGGCATCCTCAGGTGAGTCCTTGCTAGTGCTGGGTGTTGGTCCAGTTGCCTGGGCATCCTCAGGTGAGTCCTTGCTGGGTGTTGGTCCAGTTGCCTGGGCATCCTCAGGTGAGTCCTTGCTGGGTGTTGGTCCAGTTGCCTGGGCATCCTCAGGCGAGTCCTTGCTGGGTGCTGGGTGCTGGTCCAGTTGCCTGGGCATCCTCAGGTGAGTCCTTGCTGGTGCTGGGTGCTGGTCCAGTATCCTGGGCATCCTCATGTGAGTTCTTGCTAATGCTGGGTGTTGGTCCAGTATCCTGGGCATCCTCAGGTGAGTCCTTGCTGGGTGCTGGGTGCTGGTCCAGTATCCTGGGCATCCTCAGGTGAGTCCTTGCTGGTGCTGGGTGTTGGTCCAGTTGCCTGGGCATTCTCAGGTGAGTCCTTGCTGGTGCTGGGTGTTGGTCCAGTTGCCTGGGCATCCTCAGGTGAGTCCTTGCTAGTGCTGGGTGTTGGTCCAGTTGCCTGGGCATCCTCAGGTGAGTCCTTGCTGGTGCTGGGTGCTGGTCCAGTATCCTGGGCATCCTCAGGTGAGTCCTTGCTGGTGCTGGGTGTTGGTCCAGTATCCTGGGCATCCTCAGGTGAGTCCTTGCTGGGTGTTGGTCCAGTTGCCTGGGCATCCTCAGGTGAGTCCTTGCTGGTGCTGGGTGTTGGTCCAGTATCCTGGGCATCCTCAGGTGAGTCCTTGCTGGTGCTGGGTGTTGGTCCAGTTGCCTGGGCATTCTCAGGTGAGTCCTTGCTGGGTGCTGGGTGTTGGTCCAGTTGCCTGGGCATCCTCAGGTGAGTCCTTGCTGGGTGCTGGGTGTTGGTCCAGTATCCTGGGCATTCTCAGGTGAGTCCTTGCTGGTGCTGGGTGCTGGCCCAGTTGCCTGGGCATCCTCAGGTGAGTCCTTGCTGGTTGCTGGTCCAGTATCCTGGGCATCCTCAGGTGAGTCCTTGCTGGTGCTGGGTGTTGGTCCAGTTGCCTGGGCATCCTCAGGTGAGTCCTTGCTGGGTGCTGGGTGCTGGTCCAGTTGCCTGGGCATCCTCAGGTGAGTCCTTGCTGGGTGCTGGTCCAGTTGCCTGGGCATCCTCAGGTGAGTCCTTTCTGGTGCTGGGTGTTGGTCCAGTATCCTGGGCATCCTCAGGTGAGTCTTAGCTGGTGCTGGGTGCTGGTCCAGTATCCTGGGCATCCTCAGGTGAGTCCTTGCTGGTGCTGGGTGCTGGTCCAGTATCCTGGGCATCCTCAGGTGAGTCCTTGCTGGTGCTGGGTGCTGGTCCAGTTGCCTGGGCATCCTCAGGTGAGTCCTTGCTGGGTGCTGGTCCAGTTGCCTGGGCATCCTCAGGTGAGTCCTTGCTGGGTGCTGGTCCAGTTGCTTGGGCATCCTCAGGTGAGTCCTTGCTGGTGCTGGGTGTTGGTCCAGTATCCTGGGCATCCTCAGGTGAGTCCTTGCTGGTGCTGGGTGCTGGTCCAGTATCCTGGGCATCCTCAGGTGAGTCCTTGCTGGTGCTGGGTGTTGGTCCAGTTGCCTGGGCATTCTCAGGTGAGTCCTTGCTAGTGCTGGGTGCTGGTCCAGTTGCCTGGGCATCCTCAGGTGAGTCCTTGCTAGTGCTGGGTGCTGGTCCAGTATCCTGGGCATCCTCAGGTGAGTCCTTGCTGGTGCTGGGTGTTGGTCCAGTTGCCTGGGCATCCTCAGGTGAGTCCTTGCTGGGTGCTGGGTGTTGGTCCAGTTGCCTGGGCATCCTCAGGTGAGTCCTTGCTGGTGCTGGGTGTTGGTCCAGTTGCCTGGGCATCCTCAGGTGAGTCCTTGCTGGTGCTGGGTGTTGGTCCAGTATCCTGGGCATCCTCAGGTGAGTCCTTGCTGGGTGCTGGGTGTTGGTCCAGTTGCCTGGGCATCCTCAGGTGAGTCCTTGCTGGTGCTGGGTGTTGGTCCAGTTGCCTGGGCATCCTCAGGTGAGTCCTTGCTGGTGCTGGGTGTTGGTCCAGTATCCTGGGCATCCTCAGGCGAGTCCTTGCTGGTGCTGGGTGCTGGTCCAATTGCCTGGGCATTCTCAGGTGAGTCCTTGCTAGTGCTGGGTGTTGGTCCAGTTGCCTGGGCATCCTCAGGTGAGTCCTTGCTGGTGCTGGGTGTTGGTCCAGTATCCTGGGCATTCTCAGGTGAGTCCTTGCTAGTGCTGGGTGCTGGTCCAGTTGCCTGGGCATCCTCAGGTGAGTCCTTGCTGGTGCTGGGTGTTGGTCCAGTTGCCTGGGCATCCTCAGGTGAGTCCTTGCTGGTGCTGGGTGTTGGTCCAGTATCCTGGGCATCCTCAGGTAATTACCTAAGTAATTACCTAAGTGTAGTTACAGGATGAGAGCTACGCTCGTGGTGTCCCGTCTTCCCAGCACTCTTTGTCATATAACGCTTTGAAACTACTGACGGTCTTGGCCTCCACCACCTTCTCACTTAACTTGTTCCAACCGTCTACCACTCTATTTGCGAAGGTGAATTTTCTTATATTTCTTCGGCATCTGTGTTTAGCTAGTTTAAATCTATGACCTCTTGTTCTTGAAGTGCGAGGTCTCAGGAAATCTTCCCTGTCGATTTCATCAATTCCTGTTACTATTTTGTATGTAGTGATCATATCACCTCTTTTTCTTCTGTCTTCTAGTTTTGGCATATTTAATGCTTCTAACCTCTCCTTGTAGCTCTTACCCTTCAGTTCTGGGAGCCACTTAGTAACATGTCTTTGCACCTTTTGCAGTTTGTTGATGTACTTCTCAAGATATGGGCACCACACAACAGCTGCATATTCTAGCTTTGGCCTAACAAAAGTCATGAACAATTTCTTTAGTATATCGCCATCCATGTAATTAAATGCAATTCTGAAGTTAGAAAGCATAGCATAGGCTCCTTGCACAATATTCTTTATGTGGTCCTCAGGTGATAGTTTTCTATCTAGAACCACCCCTAGATCTCTTTCTTTATCAGAATTCTTTAAAGATTTCTCACATTATATATAGGTTGTGTGGGGTCTATGTTCTCCTATTCCACATTCCATAACATGACATTTATTAACATTAAATTCCATTTGCCATGTGATTCTCCATATACTTATTTTGTCCAGGTCTTCTTGAAGGGCATGACAATCATCTAAATTTCTTATCCTTCCTATTATCTTAGCATCATCAGCAAACATGTTCATATAATTCTGTATACCAACTGGTAGATCATTTATGTACACAATAAACATCACTGGTGCAAGAACTGAACCCTGTGGTACTCCACTTGTGACATTTCTCCATTCCGATACATTGCCTTTGATTACTGCCCTCATTTTTCTATCAGTCTGAAAATTTTTCATCCATGATAGAAGCTTACCTGTCACCCCTCCAATATTTTCCAGTTTCCAGAACAACCTCTTATGTGGAACTCTGTCGAAAGCCTTTTCTGGGGGGAGCCCCGTCGGCTCCCCGGAGCTATCCCAGGCTGATATGCTAATGTCAGACTTTGGCATCAGTCATGTGTATGGAGTTCTTAGGCCTACCGGGGACCACGGCCAGAACCGGGCCCCCTCAGAGAGGCAAGGGGAGCAATGGCCTATAGAAGCCCCCGTGTAGTTGGAAGCATTCTATGTCTGCCATCGACCGGAACAGGCACCCAGAAAGGTAAGCGCCCCAAAACAAACCCCTATTCTGGTTAAAATTGCTACCTAATACCGAACTAGTGGATAGAACTCCCCAACCGAAAACAAGCAAATTAGTGTGACGTCACACACTGCCGCGCCGCTGTCTGCGCAGCTCCCCCCTCCCCGGGAGGGGGAAGGGGGAGCCCCAGACCCCCCCGCGCCGGCTACCCACACCTCAGTTCTTGAGGCTGGTGCATTGTTTCACCTCCGGCCTGCTCATGCGTCGCCTGAGCCGTCCTGGTCTTTGGACAGAGTGCTCGCTTTCCTTTCATCTCCTCGTTTCGTTGTGGCCCCTTCGGTCCAGGATTGTTTTTCCAAGGCACTTTTCTTGTTGGCTTTGGCCTCTGGGGGTCGGGTAGGGGAGCTTCATGCTCTCCTCCGGCGCAGGGGTTTCTGCTCTTTTGGTCGTGGTGATAGTTTTGTTCGTTTGCAGCCGTCTCCTTCTTTTCTGGCGAAGAATGAGACTGCTGCGTTCCGGAGGGGTCCATGGGTGGTTGATGCTTGGTTGGTCAGGCCGGGGGTGCATCATGTTTTGTGTCCGGTTGCGGCACTTCGCCGTTATTTGCGCGCCACAGCTTCTGTGTCCGGGGACGCGCTGTGGGTTGATCCGGTTTCCCTTCTTCCCTGTTCGCGGGTTCGGGTCTCTCAGGTCGTCCGCAGGGTTATTAGGTCCAGCCAGCCTGCGGTATATCCCCGTGCCCATGACGTTCGTAAGTTCGCGGCTCTTGCTGCCGTCTTTGGGAATATGTCTTGGTCTGATATTCGGGCGCGGGGATTTTGGCGGTCGAACAGGGTCCTGGCTGCTCGTTACCTTGTGAATGTCCCTGGCCCTCGTCGGGCCTGTGTTGCTTTGGGTCGGCGGTTGCAGCCAGTTGTGGCTTCGAGTTGAGGGGTGAGCGACAACCGCCTCCCGGGTAAGTCCCTCTTTTTCTGTCTGTGGGTAGTTAGCTCCGGGGAGCCGACGGGGCTCCCCCCAGAAAACCAGCGTTGAATGTAATGAAACTCCATTTTCTGGGTGAGTCCCGGAGGCTCCCCGGCATCCCTCCCTCCCTCCGGTCGGCGGTTTTTCGCGTTTTTGACATCCAGCCTCAAGAACTGAGGTGTGGGTAGCCGGCGCGGGGGGTCTGCGGCTCCCCCTTCCCCCTCCCGGGGAGGGGGGAGCTGCGCAGACAGCGGCGCGGCAGTGTGTGACGTCACACTAATTTGCTTGTTTTCGGTTGGGGAGTTCTATCCACTAGTTCGGTATTAGGTAGCAATTTTAACCAGAATAGGGGTTTGTTTTGGGGCACTTACCTTTCTGGGTGCCTGTTCCGGTCGATGGCAGACATAGAATGCTTCCAACTACACGGGGGCTTCTATAGGCCATTGCTCCCCTTGCCTCTCTGAGGGGGCCCGGTTCTGGCCGTGGTCCCCGGTAGGCCTAAGAACTCCATACACATGACTGATGCCAAAGTCTGACATTAGCATATCAGCCTGGGATAGCTCCGGGGAGCCTCCGGGACTCACCCAGAAAATGGCGTTTCATTACATTCAACGCTGGTTTTTTAGGTCCAGATAGATGCAGTCAACCCAACCATCTCTTTCCTGTAATATCTCTGTGGCTCGATCATAGAAACTGAGTAAATTCGATACACAGGATCTTCCAGATCGAAAACCATACTGTCTGTCTGATATTATATCATTTCTCTCCAGGTGTTCTACCCATTTAGTTTTGATTAGTTTTTCCAATACTTTCACTATTACACTTGTCAATGATACAGGTCTATAATTGAGGGGGTCTTCCCTGCTGCCACTTTTGTAGATTGGAACTATGTTAGCCTGTTTCCAGACGTCTGCTACGATTCCTGTACACAGGGATGCCTGAAAGATCAGGTGAAGTGGAATGCTGAGCTCAGATGCACATTCTCTCAGAACCCATGGTGAAACTCCATCTGGGCCAGCTGCTTTGTTCTTACTGAGCTCCTTTAGCATATTTTCCACTTCATCTCTAGACACCTCTATCCGCTCTGTTGTTCTCTGGAATTCTTATTGTGTCTGGTTCTCTGAAGATTTCATTTTGTACAAACAGACTTTGGAACTTTTCATTTAATGTTTCACACATTTCCTTTTAATTTTCCGTGAATCTGTTTCCCATTTTCAACCTCTGGATATTATCCTTTACCTGCAATTTGTTGTTTATGAATTTGTAGAATATGCCTGGTTCTGTTTTACATTTATCCGCTATCCCTTTTTCAAAATTTCTTTCTGCCTCTCTCCTTACTGCTGTATAGTTGTTTCTCGCATCTTTGTATCGCTGGTATGTTTGGGGGTTTGGCCTCTTCCTATACTGATTCCATTTTAGTGTCTTTTGATCTCTTGCCCTCTCACAATTTCTGTCGAACCAATCCTGTTTTCTGGCCCTGCATCTCTGTTTTGGTATAAAAATTTTTGTGCCTTTATCATATATTTCACAAAACTTGACACACATCTCATTCACTTCCTTGCCTAGCATCAAGTCTGTCCAATTATACTCACTAAAAAAAATTCTAAGGTCACCATAATGTCCTCTCCTGAAGTCTGGTTTTTCAACTGCTTCAACCTCCTTATTTTCTTCCAGCTTATAACGCATTGCATACTTTATTCCCAAAAAGACATGGTCACTTTTACCCAAGGGAGAAAGGTACTGAATGTCAAATATCTCTTCCTCTTTCCTGGTAAATATCAAATCTAGCATGGAGGTAACGTCCCCTTCCCTCATCCTCATAGCTTGTTTAACATGTTGATACAAGAATGTTTCCAGGATGAGGTCTACAAATTTACAGGTCCAAAAATCTTCAGTTTTAGCTTCATATGCTTCCCAGTCTATGGATTTCAAGTTGAAGTCACCGACTATCAACAGTCGTGATCTATCGTTATCCGCTCTCGCTATAATCTCTCTCATTATTGTTATAAGACCTTCACGTTTACTATCTAGCTCCTCCTTTGACCATGTGCTGCTTGGCGGTGGACTATATGCATTTATTATCATTAGTTTATCATCCTCATAGCAGATCTCTAGTGCTATTATGTCAACTTCTTGTGGATTGGCAGTCATTATTTCGTTCACCTTTAGGTGTTCTTTTACCAGCACAGCAACGCCACCGCCTTTCCTAATTTTTCTGTCCCGTCTCCAAATTGAGTAGCCCCTTGGGAATATGACCTCATTTAAAATTACATCTTCAAGTTTTGTCTCCGTGAGTGCAACAATGTCTGGTGTCTGCAGCTGTATTACATCACTTAACTCCAGTATCTTCAATCTCACTCCATCTATGTTGGTGTATGCAATCTTCAGGAACTTGTTCCCCCTCTCCTTATTCTTCACTTCCCCTCTCTCTAATGATTTTGTTGGTTTGCCTTTATGTACCACTTTACTGGTTTGCCTACCCCTATCACTTTGTAGAAAAAAGAATTTATTTCTTAACGACCACCCTTTCCCATCCTCATCACTTTGCAATTTTCTAGCATTCCTTAGTACTTCTTCCATCTGTTTGGCACCGTTTAGGGTGATCCTCAAAGGTCGATCTTTCCCTTTTACGTATCTGCCTATTCTCCTGTAGTCGCAGACATTCTCTCTTGTTGTAAGACCTTCCACGAGGCCAACAATTTTATCTACTACTTTAGCTTCTTCTACAGCTCTTTCTGACCTAGATGTTATCGCCTTTTCTTTGCAGCCAAAAATGATCGGGGACTTACTCCGATCAACTGTGTTTTGCACCAACTTCGGGTTAGATGCCAATTCTTTTCTCACTTCTAGCCTAATGTTTGTTTTATCTTGGTTGCTGCAGTGTTTGACTTCCTTTACTGCTTCTTCTATTTTTTCCTTCTCCTTGGCCACTTGTGCATAAGTGAGTTGCATATCTTTCTTGCACTGTTCTATTTCCTGTGTAACTTCCTCCATCTGTGCTGACAAAAGCTGTTTCTCCTGTTGAATTTCCTTGCCTAACCTATTGTAGTCATTTATGTTTAAATTTACTTTAACTTCTTCCAAAGCTATTTTTAAGAGTTTATTTTCTTCTTCCATGGCTTTGCAATTTGTTTCCAATTGATTCTTATCCTTGCGCAAGTCTTTCACTAAACCCTCAAGACATAAAACTTTGCTATTCAAATGATCATTAGTTTCTTTCAATTTACTAATTATTTCTACATGAGAGTTCACTATAGTATCTAAATATACCAACTTGTTATGTAGACTGCTAATATCAATGCTTTCTTCATTGAATCCCTCAAAATCAAGCTCTGTTTTGTTTTTCCCCTTGCCAGTGGCCATCTTGAATGTTCTTCTCTGCACTGTAAACACTAGGGCAACTTTTTCTCATCCGATTTTTTACTTCCCTTAGCACTTTCCTGTTATCTCACCTATTTTTCAAGAGCACTATACCTTTATGTTCTCTGGGACACCACTCACTATCATCATCCTGTACTACAATACTTAGGATTGTTGAAATATGCTTGAGCTCCTCTGCTGCAAGTGTTGACCCTAGGGGTGTCACCTTTTGAATCAAGGTGAGTCCTTGCTGGTGCTGGGTGTTGGTCCAGTTGCCTGGGCATCCTCAGGTGAGTCCTTGCTGGTGCTGGGTACTTGAACTGGGTACTCAAGACAAGACTTCTCTGGGGTACACACTCTGGCACGTTTTGCCTGCATACCACTAGGACCTGCTTCTGGCTCACTGCTTGATTTTCTCACTAGAAATCGTTCCATTGAAGATTGTTTTTTCTTTGCAATACTTGTCTGTAGTGAGGCATCACATTGTCATTAAAAAGATCAATGCAACAGCTTGTTACAGCCTTATCTGGGTGATTCTTTTTAGCAAAACTTTGCAGTTCTCCACATACGGCACTCATTTTCTTAATAAGGAAGGGACACTCTCTAATGCCGCCACCGCCGGGCTTTACCACCGACTTTCTTGGGACCCATAGCGTCATATATAATAATCACTTTTATTATTTCAAAAAGCAAAAAATCACCACAAAAAAAATGGAATTTGTTATAAGCGTGATCGTCACTAAGCGTGCAACTCAAGTAAACTGAGGCAGGTAGGCCCATGTGACCGGGAACCATGCGCTCGGTCGACCCGAACGTGTATCAACAAATATCGTTAGTCGACGACACTATCGTAAGTCAAGTTGCATTTTTTTATCAAATTTATATCTTAACTCGAAATTATCGTAAGTCGGGGCAATCGTAAGTCTAGGTGCTACTGTATTTCTAGTGCTACTGAGCTTTTACTGTATAATACTGTATACACCCCCCTCCCTCCTCCCACCCCTTTCACCTCCATACACATGCAGACCTGCCTTCCTCCCACCCCTATCACCACTATCACAAGTCGAGCCTGGCCTCGGGCCGAGCTTGGGGAGTAGAAGAACTCCCAGAACCCCATCAACCAGGTATCAAGCAGTACCTGCATACACATGCTCAAACCATTCACCTCCAAACCATTCAACACTTTTTTTTATATATGTCTTTGAGCATTATTGTGTTGACATTTGATCATATTAAGTTATACACTCAAATTTAAACATCTTTTTTTATTTTAGGTATCAATATGTGTGCCGCACATGGGAGAGTGTGCGCAAATGGAGCCTCTTCGTGGAGTACAGCCGCCTGCTGCCTTGAGCGGTGCTGGTGCATGTAACTGGACATCTCCTGCCTGGCATTACCACCCTAGCTATGTGGGTGTTGTGCTGCTAGTGACGCCTGGCGCCAATCACCGCCCTGCTCTGCTTCCCTCATGGGACTGTCACAGCTGGCCGGCCCCGTCCTGCTCTTGACCCTCCCTGCCCTCCACACCTCACCTGATGTGGGCATGGGTAATCATTCTGAGAGGGTTGGTGTACACGTGGGCACTGTGCCCAGCTGTGGAAGTGGCACTGCGTCGTATGTTGTTTGGAGCTACAACCCTTGGCCAGTGCCTAGGGGGGGGTTAGTATTGATGAGACCTGGCTGCCGTGTTGGGTCACCCAAGGTCGCAAGGTGTTTTTTGTGTGAACTTGCCCATTACAGTTGTGCATGACTAATAATCATTACTTATAATATCACAATTCTGTCGATGTGTTATGAGCTCTCCAGTTAGAGGAAGTACTACTTCATTTGACTTTGCATTTAATGAGTCATTGAAATAGGAAGGCAGGCAATTGCAGCAGCATTCATAAGAGATGATGCATTAATGTAATGGGTGAGAGTCACAACAGAAACTACTGTATCTACATCCATGACCCTCCTGAAATGGGTCTAACTTTCGGTAAATCACATTGTTTAACGTAACAAGTGTGGGCCAAACTCCACCATATCATGATATCGCTCATGCTGTCTTTATTTGATTTGATTTCATCCTATACAGAAAATATTGTATAATTGATTCAGTTAATTCATTATTTTATAAAAAAAATTGGTAAGTGATATTAATTTTGTTAATACTGAATTTTTAATCACTATTTCACTTATGAACAACTAGAATTTTAAGCAAATTTTGTGATTTCTTAGTGAACCACCTTTTGCAGTATATCACATGATATGATTTAATCAAGTAATGATTAAAAATTCAGTACTGTTTTTCTTACGTATGACTCAGTGCAGTAATTCTTGTTGCGTATTATAATCGGTGTCACACGATGGGAATTTCTAGAGTGCTGATAGGAATTTCAGCAATTGATAAAAATTGGTATAGTTTTCTTTCAGAAAATTTAAGTCAAATGCATAATTTACTCTTAATGATTTAACGTTGTGAAAGACCCTTGTGCTTGTGAGAGTTCATCAGACGAGTCAAAGGTTAACTTTCACATTCTCAGATGAATATTTATTCATTTAGTTCATAATCCTCATTCAAGTACATGCATAATTTCATCTTGGCTGTAAGAGGATTGCCACAAAAATTATTCACCATTCCCCAATGATGACAAAAGTAAGATATACAAGACTGTTTGCTACCAGTGTGTGCTTCGTGTTATGATAAAAATTACTTGCATGTAATACTACATGTGGCATACAATAATGTCAAGATCATCATCATATTTCACTGGCTTTTTTTACTCTTCTCGTATGAGAGAAGGTGTTAAACCAATAACTAACAAAATAGAAACATTCAGTGTAACGAGAGCTATACAAAACAGGCCAATAATCAGGGATGAAGGGTTGACCCCATTTTGAACTTTTGAATATTGTGTAATACCACATATACATGTCATTCAGGAGAGGTTAGCTTTTCTAGATAAAAGCCCAGGAAAATACCATCTTCAATAGACTGTACTCCCTGGTCCCTTGCCTGGGGCTCTGCACCTGATCCCTGCTAGGGGCCTCGGGTAGCCCCCCAGACCCCTTGCCTCAGGGTCAGTGCATACCACTGCCCTCCTGAGACTTTCCTTCATAAAACTGGTTATGGGTCTGTTTTGAGTCTGCAATGTTAATCATTCTTGATCTAATATATTTCATAAAAATGGGTTATTTTGACATGTATCAATTTGTAATTGGTTAAAATAAATTTTCTCATAGGTTTATGCCCTCTGGAGGATTTGAATCCTATTGCAAGGACTTTAGAGAATGTGTTACAGGTGTTGGGGCGATGACTTAAAATAATAATCTATCACTGTTAATGCCGAGAAAAAGACGAGATGAAATTTGAGAATTAGCAAGTGACCTGCATGTTTGCCTGAATGTGCATAAATAAGGATATCATAGTGAATTTTATATGAATTAAACATATGGGAAGAATAGGATGTTTATTAACCTCTAAACTCGGTAATCTCATCTATTACCTACTGGACTGGGTGAGTACATGTGGATCATTTTGTTACCTCATTTCTCCCATAATCAGACAGGTGCATTGTCAAAATAAGGCATTTATCCCAAATACAGAAATAATATCTTGCTCTGTTAGTTTCATCAAACTTGACCACTCTACATTCATTGCCATGTATTGATACTGTGTTATTGATAAGGACTTTAAATGCAGTATTATATTTCATAGATTCTTCTGTTGAAAAAAAACTTTGGGGTAAAAATAATGACACACTGCACACACGCACAGACACACTGTGTCTGTGTGGGACTTTAGCAGGGAGGGTCTGGTAGCTGAGTGAACAGTGCGCGGGACTCGTAATCCTGTGGCCCGGGTTCGATTCCCGACGCTGGCAGTCTTTCACCCTAATGCCCCTGTTACCTAGCAGTAAATAGGTTCCTGGGAGTTAGACAGCTGCTACGGACTGCTTCCTGGGTGTGTGGGGGGGGGGGGGCGGTATGTTGGTAGTTAGTAACAGTCGATTGATTGACATTAGAGAGGCGGGCCGAAACAGCAAAGCTCGACCCCCGCAAGCACAAAAAACAAACAAACAAGCACAAAAAGGTGACACCCCTAGGGTCAACACTTGCAGCAGAGGAGCTCAAGCATATTTCAACAATCCTAAGTATTGTAGTACAGGTTGATGGTAGTGAGTGGTGTCCCAGAGAACATAAAGGTATAGTGCTCTTGAAAAATAGGTGAGATAACAGGAAAGTGCTAAGGGAAGTGAAAAATCGGATGAGAAAAAGTTGCCCTAGTGTTTACAGTGCAGAGAAGAACATTCAAGATGGCCACTGGCAAGGGGAAAAACAAAACAGAGCTTGATTTTGAGGGATTCAATGAAGAAAGCATTGATATTAGTAGTCTACATAACAAGTTGGTAAATTTAGATACTATAGTGAACTCTCATGTAGAAATAATTAGTAAATTGAAAGAAAGTAATGACCATTTGAATAGCAAAGTTTTATGTCTTGAGGGTTTAGTGAAAGACTTGCGCAAGGATAAGAATCAATTGGAAACAAATTGCAAAGCCATGGAAGAAGAAAATAAACTCTTAAAAATAGCTTTGGAAGAAGTTAAAGTAAATTTAAACATAAATGACTACAATAGGTTAGGCAAGGAAATTCAACAGGAGAAACAGCTTTTGTCAGCACAGATGGAGGAAGTTACACAGGGAATAGAACAGTGCAAGAAAGATATGCAACTCACTTATGCACAAGTGGCCAAGGAGAAGGAAAAAATAGAAGAAGCAGTAAAGGAAGTCAAACACTGCAGCAACCAAGATAAAACAAACATTAGGCTGGAAGTGAGGAAAGAATTGGCATCTAACCCGAAGTTGGTGCAAAACACAGTTGATCGGAGTAAGTCCCTGATCATTTTTGGCTGCAAAGAAAATGCGATAACATCTAGGTCAGAAAGAGCTGTAGAAGAAGCTAAAGTAGTAGATAAAATTGTTGGCCTCGTGGAAGGTCTTACAAACAGAGAGAATGTGTGCGACTACAGGAGAATAGGCAGGTACGTAAAAGGGAAAGATCGACCTTTGAGGATCACCCTAAACGGTGCCAAACAGATGGAAGAAGTACTAAGGAATGCTAGAAAATTGCAAAGGGATGAGGATGGGAAAGGGTGGTCGTTAAGACGAGATCTTTCAAAAGAAGATAGAGAGAAGCTGAAACTGAACCTCGCCGAGGCAAAACATTTAAATGAGAGCAGGAATGAAGAAGAAATAAATTCTTTTTTCTACAAAGTGATAGGGGTAGGCAAACCAGTAAAGTGGTACATAAAGGCAAACCAACAAAATCAATAGAGAGAGGGGGAGTGAAGAATAAGGAGAGGGGGAACAAGTTCCTGAAGATTGCATACACCAACATAGATGGAGTGAGATCGAAGATACTGGAGTTAAGTGATGTAATACAGCTGCAGACACCAGACATTGTTGCACTCACGGAGACAAAACTTGAAGATGTAATTTTAAATGAGGTCATATTCCCAAGGGGCTACTCAATTTGGAGACGGGACAGAAAAATTAGGAAAAGCGGTGGCGTTGCTGTGCTGGTAAAAGAACACCTAAAGGTGAAGGAAATAATGACTGCCAATCCACAAGAAGTTGACATAATAGCACTAGAGATCTGCTATGAGGATGATAAACTAATGATGATAAATGCATATAGTCCACCGCCAAGCAGCACATGGTCAAAGGAGGAGCTAGATAGTAAACGTGAAGGTCTTATAACAATAATGAGAGAGATTATAGCGAGAGCGGATAACGATAGTTCACGACTGTTGATAGTCGGTGACTTCAACTTGAAATCCATAGACTGGGAAGCATATGAAGCTAAAACAGAAGATTTTTGGACCTGTAAATTTGTAGACCTCATCCTGGAAACATTCTTGTATCAACATGTTAAACAAGCTACGAGGATGAGGGAAGGGGACGTTCCCTCCATGCTAGATTTGATATTTACCAGGAAGGAGGAAGAGATATTTGACATTCAGTACCTTCCTCCCTTGGGTAAAAGTGACCATGTCTTTTTGGGAATAAAGTATGCAATGCGTTATAAGCTGGAAGAAAATAAGGAGGTTGAAGCAGTTGAAAAACCAGACTTCAGGAGAGGACATTATGGTGACCTTAGAAATTTTTTTAGTGAGTATAATTGGACAGACTTGATGCTAGGCAAGGAAGTGAATGAGATGTATGGCAAGTTTTGTGAAATATATGATAAAGGCACAAAAAAATTTATACCAAAACAGAGATGCAGAACTAGGAAACAGGATTGGTTCAATAGAAATTGCGAGAGGGCTAGAGACCGAAAGACACAAAAATGGAATCAATACAGGAAGAGGCCGAACCCCCAAACATACCAGCGATACAAAGATGCGAGAAACAATTACACGGCAGTGAGGAGAGAGGCAGAAAGAAATTTTGAAAAAGGGATTGCGGACAAATGTAAAACAGAACCAGGTCTATTCTATAAATTCATAAACAACAAATTGCAGGTAAAGGATAATATTCAGAGGTTGAAAATGGGAAATAGATTCACGGAAGATGAAAAGGAAATGTGTGAAACACTAAACGAAAAGTTCCAAAGTGTGTTTGTACAAAATGAAATCTTTAGGGAACCAGATACAATAAGAATTCCAGAGAACAACATAGAACACATAGAGGTGTCTAGAGACGAAGTGGAAAAAATGCTCAAGGAGCTCGGTAAGAACAAAGCAGTTGGCCCAGATGGCGTTTCACCATGGGTTCTGAGAGAATGTGCATCTGAGCTCAGCATTCCACTTCACCTGATCTTTCAGGCATCCCTGTGTACAGGAATCGTAGCAGACGGGTGGAAACAGGCTAACATAGTTCCAATCTACAAAAGTGGCAGCAGGGAAGACCCCCTCAATTATAGACCTGTATCATTGACAAGTGTAATAGTGAAAGTATTGGAAAAACTAATCAAAACTAAATGGGTAGAACACCTAGAGAGAAATGATATAATATCAGACAGACAGTATGGTTTTCGATCTGGAAGATCCTGTGTATCGAATTTACTCAGTTTCTATGATCGAGCCACAGAGATTACAGGAAAGAGATGGTTGGGTTGACTGCATCTATCTGGACCTAAAAAAGGCTTTCGACAGAGTTCCACATAAGAGGTTGTTCTGGAAACTGGAAAATATTGGAGGGGTGACAGGTAAGCTTCTATCATGGATGAAAAATTTTCTGACTGATAGAAAAATGAGGGCAGTAATCAGAGGCAATGTATCGGAATGGAGAAATGTCACAAGTGGAGTACCACAGGGTTCAGTTCTTGCACCAGTGATGTTTATTGTGTACATAAATGATCTACCAGTTGGTATACAGAATTATATGAACATGTTTGCTGATGATGCTAAGATAATAGGAAGGATAAGAAATTTAGATGACTGTCATGCCCTTCAAGAAGACCTGGACAAAATAAGTATATGGAGCACCACTTGGCAAATGGAATTTAATGTTAATAAATGTCAGGTTATGGAATGTGGAATAGGAGAACATAGACCCCACACAACCTATATATTATGTGAGAAATCTTTAAAGAATTCTGATAAAGAAAGAGATCTAGGAGTGGTTCTAGATAGAAAACTATCACCTGAGGACCACATAAAGAATATTGTGCAAGGAGCCTATGCTATGCTTTCTAACTTCAGAATTGCATTTAAATACATGGATGGCGATATACTAAAGAAATTGTTCATGACTTTTGTTAGGCCAAAGCTAGAATATGCAGCTGTTGTGTGGTGCCCATATCTTAAGAAGCACATCAACAAACTGGAAAAGGTGCAAAGACATGCTACTAAGTGGCTCCCAGAATTGAAGGGCAAGAGCTACGAGGAGAGGTTAGAAGCATTAAATATGCCAAAACTAGAAGACAGAAGAAAAAGAGGTGATATGATCACTACATACAAAATAGTAACAGGAATTGATAAAATCAACAGGGAAGACTTCCTGAGACCTGGAATTTCAAGAACAAGAGGTCATAGATTTAAACTAGCTAAACACAGATGCCGAAGAAATATAAGAAAATTCACCTTCGCAAATAGAGTGGTAGACGGTTGGAACAAGTTAAGTGAGAAGGTGGTGGAGGCCAAGACCGTCAGTAGTTTCAAAGCGTTATATGACAAAGAGTGCTGGGAAGACGGGACACCACGAGCGTAGCTCTCATCCTGTAACTACACTTAGGTAATTACACTTAGGTAATTACACACACACACACACACACACACTTGGGAGTTCTATCCCAAGTTCTTTCCCAAGAGGCAGACAAGAGGAGCTCCAGCATATTTCAATAATCCTAAGTTTTATAGTACAGGATGATGATAGTGAGTGGTGTCCCTGAGAACATAAAGGTATAGTGCTTTTGAAAAATAGGTGAGATAACAGGAATGTGCCAAGGGAAGTGAAATAGTGGATGAGAAAAAGTTACCCTTAGTGTTTACAGTGCAGAGAACAACATTCAAGATGGCCACCTGCAAGAGGAAATACAAAACAGAGCCTGATTTTGCTGGATTCAGTGAAGAAAGCATTGAGATAACCAGTCTATACAACAAGGTGGTAAAATTAGATACTATTGTGACCTCTCATGCAGAAGTAATTAGTAAATTGAAAGAAAGTAATGACCATTTAAATAGCAAAGTTGTATGTCTTGAGGGTTTAGTGAAAGACTTGCGCAAGGATAAGATTCAATTGGAAACAAATTGCAAAGCCATGGAAGAAGAAAATAGACTCTTAAAAATAGCTTTGGAAGAAGTTAAAGTAAATTTAAACATAAATAACTACAATAGGTTAGGTAAGGAATTTCAACAGGAGAAACAGCTTTTGTCAGCACAGATGGAGGAAGTTACACAGGGAATAGAACAGTGCAAGAAAGATATGCAACTCACTTATGCACAAGTGGCCAAGGAGAAGAAAAAAATAGAAGAAGCAGTAAAGGAAGTCAAACACTGCAGCAACCAAGATAAAACAAACATTAGGCTAGAAGTGAGAAAAGAATTGGCATCTAACCCGAAGTTGGTACAAAACACAGTTGATCGGAGTAAGTCCCCGATCATTTTTGGCTGCAAAGAAAAGGCGATAACATCTAGGTCAGAAAGAGCTGTAGAAGAAGCTAAAGTAGTAGATAAAATTGTTGGCCTCGTGGAAGGTCTTACAGAGAGAATGTCTGCGACTACAGGAGAATAGGCAGGTACGTAAAAGGGAAAGATCGACCTTTGAGGATCACCCTAAATGGTGCCAAACAGATGGAAGAAGTACTAAGGAATGCTAGAAAATTACAAAGTGATGAGGATGGGAAAGTGTGGTCGTTAAGACGAGATCTTTCAAAAGAAGATAGAGAGAAGTTGAAACTGAACCTCGCCGAGGCAAAACGTTTAAATGAGAGCAGGAATGAAGAAGAAATCAATTCTTTTTTCTACAAAGTGATAGGGGTAGGCAGGCCAGTAAAGTGGTACATAAAGGCAAACCAACAAAATCATTAGAGAAAGGGGGAGTGAAAAATAAGAAGAGGGGGAACAAGTTCCTCAAGATTGCATACACCAACATAGATGGAGTAAGATCAAAGATACTGGAGTTAAGTGATATAATACAGCTGCAGACACCAGACATTGTTGCACTCACGGAGACAAAACTTGAAGATGCTATTTTAAATGAGGTCATATTCCCAAGGGGCTACTCAATTTGGAGACGGGACAGAAAAATCAGGAAAGGCGGTGGCGTTGCTGTGCTGGTGAAAGAACACCTAAAGGTGAACGAAATAGTGACTGCCAATCCACAAGAAGTTGACATAATAGCACTAGAGATCTGCCATGAGGATGATAAACTAATGATCATAAATGCATATAGTCCACCGTTAAGCAGCACATGGTCAAAGGAGGAGCTAGATAGTAAACGAGAAGGTCTTATAACAATAATGAGAGAGATCATAGCGAGAGCGGATAACGATAGTTCACGACTGTTGATAGTCGGCGACTTCAACTTGAAATCCATAGACTGGGAAGCATATGAAGCTAAAACAAGATTTCTGGACCTGTAAATTTGTAGACCTCATCCTGGAAACATTCTTGTATCAACATGTTAAACAAGCTACGAGGATGAGGGAAGGGGACGTCCCCTCCATGCTAGATTTGATATTTACCAGGAAGGAGGAAGAAATATTTGACATTCAGTACCTTCTTCCCTTGGGTAAAAGTGACCATGTCTTTTTGGGAATAAAGTATGCAATGCGTTATAATCTGGAAAAAAAATGACGGTCGATGCAAATGAAAAACCTGACTTTAGGAGAGGACATTATGGCAACCTTAGAAATTTTTTTAGTGAGTATAATTGGATAGACTTCTTGCTAGGCAAGGAAGTGAATGAGATGTATGTCAGGTTTTGTGAAATATATGATAAAGGCACAAAAAAAATTGTACCAAAACAGAGAAGCAGAACTAGGAAACAGGATTGGTTCAACAGAAAGTGCGAGAGGGCCAGAGACCAAAAGACACAAAAATGGAATCAATACAGGAAGAGGCCGAACCTCCAAACATACCAGCGATACAAAGATGCGAGAAACAACTACACGGCAGTGAGGAGAGAGGCAGAAAGAAATTTTGAAAAAGGGATTGCGGACAAATGTAAAACAGAACCAGGTCTGTTCTATAAATTCATAAACAACAAATTGCAGGTAAAGGATAATATTCAGAGGTTGAAAATGGGAAATAGATTCACGGAAAATGAAAAGGAAATGTGTGAAACATTAAACGAAAAGTTCCAAAGTGTGTTTGTACAAAATGAAATCTTCAGGGAACCAGATACAATAAGAATTCCAGAGAACAACATAGAACACATAGAGGTGTCTAGAGACGAAGTGGAAAAAATGCTCAAGGAGCTAAATAAGAACAAAGCAGTTGGTCCAGATGGAGTTTCACCATGGGTTCTGATAGAATGTGCACCTGAGCTCAGCATTCCTCTTCAACTGATTTTTCAGGCATCCCTGTATACAGGAGTTGTAGCTGATGTGTGGAAAAAGGCTAACATAGTTCCAATCTACAAAAGTGGAAGCAGGGAAGACCCCTTTAATTATAGACCGGTATCATTGACAAGTGTAATAGTCAAAATATTGGAAAAAATAATTAAAACTAAATGGGTAGAACACCTGGAGAGAAATGATATAATATCAGACAGACAGTATGGTTTTCGATCTGGAAGATCCTGTGTATCGAATTTACTCAGTTTCTATGATCGAGCAACAGAGATGTTACAGGAAAGAGATGGTTGGGTTGACTGCATCTATCTGGACCTAAAAAAGGCTTTCGACAGAGTTCCACATAAGAGGTTGTTCTGGAAACTGGAAAATATTGGAGGGGTGACAGGTAAGCTTCTATCATGGATGAAAAATTTTCTGACTGATAGAAAAATGAGGGCAGTAATCAGAGGCAATGTATCGGAATGGAGAAATGTCACAAGTGGAGTTCCACAGGGTTCAGTTCTTGCACCAGTGATGTTTATTGTGAACATAAATGATCTACCAGTTGGTATACAGAATTATATGAACATGTTTGCTGATGATGCTAAGATAATAGGAAGGATAAGAAACTTAGATGATTGTCATGCCCTTCAAGAAGACCTGGACAAAATAAGTAGATGGAGCACCACTTGGCAAATGGAATTTAATGTTAATAAATGTCATGTTATGGAATGTGGAATAGGAGAACATAGACCCCACACAACCTATATATTATGTGAGAAATCTTTAAAGAATTCTGATAAAGAAAGAGATCTAGGGGTGGTTCTAGATAGAAAACTATCACCTGAGGACCACATAAAGAATATTGTGCAAGGAGCCTATGCTATGCTTTCTAACTTCAGAATTGCATTTAAATACATGGATGGCGATATACTAAAGAAATTGTTCATGACTTTTGTTAGGCCAAAGCTAGAATATGCAGCGGTTGTGTGGTGCCCATATCTTAAGAAGCACATCAACAAATTGGAAAAGGTGCAAAGACATGCTACTAAGTGACTCGCAGAACTGAAGGGCAAGAGCTACGAGGAGAGGTTAGAGGCATTAAATATGCCAAAACTAGAAGACAGAAGAAAAAGAGGTGATATGATCAATTCATACAAAATAGTAACAGGAATTGATAAAATCGATAGGGAAGATTTCCTGAGACCTGGAACTTTAAGAACAAGAGGTCATAGATTTAAACTAGCTAAACACAGAAGCCGAAGAAATATAAGAAAATTCACCTTCGCAAATAGAGTGGTAGACGGTTGGAACAAGTTAAGTGAGAAGGTGGTGGAGGCCAAGACCGTCAGTAGTTTCAAAGCGTTATATGACAAAGAGTGCTGGGAAGACGGAACACCACGAGCGTAGCTCTCATCCTGTAACTACACTTAGGTAATTAGTAATTACACACACACACACACACCACGTCCCTGTGGCTCATGTGGTTGCACAGGTGGAAACTTGAGTACCCACATGAGCCACAGGGACGTTAGAAAGAACTTTTTTAGTGTCAGAGTAGTTAACGGACATAATGCATTAGGTAGTGATGACTAAAACTGACTTAATAGTAAAGACTAAAACTTAATAGTAATTGAGCTTAAAGTATAAATTGTATTGAAAAAAAAAATAAAAAAATAATAAAAGGTGGGGAACAAGGCAGAGAATAGCAATAACACAAGTTGGTCAACAAACAGCATTGATTACAATAGTAAGACATGGGTTGACATTTAGGGGTAAGGCCGTGATCGCTACTGTCTTCGCTATCTTGCGCGGTCCTTACAACATCCTTCCTCTCGCCTCTGTCGTGCTTTGACTTTTCCTCCTCCTGTGGTTCCTGTTCCTCTTCATCGTCTCCCTCTTTCTGTCCGGTTATCTTGCTTACAGGATTCTCTTTCTGTTCATATTTCTAATGTTTCTCCTCATATTGTTCCTTCCTTGCCTCCGTGGAGAGTCCCCCATCCCAAGTTTTGTACGTCCTTGACTTGTATTACTAAAGCCTTTACCCCTCCTACAATTCTGAAAAGCCTCTTCCTTGAGCACTTTTCTTCGCACTCCCACTCGATTTCCATCTTCACTGATGGGTCTAAGTCTGCGGACGGTGTAGGCTACTCTGTTGTTTTTCCTGACCGTACTTATATGTGTCGCCTCCCTTCGGAGGCTAGCGTCTTTACGGCGGAACTTTATGATATTCTCTCTGCTCTCCGTCTCCTGCTTTTTCATTCTCATTCCTCCTGTGTGGTTGTAGTTGACTCTCGTAGTGCCCTCATGGCTCTAGGGTCCTTTAATCCTGTCCACCCAGTGGTCATCGAGACTCAGCAATGGCTGTTTCTTATTTCTAGTAAATTTAAATCAGTAGAGTTTTGCTGGGTTCCCAGCCATATTAGTGTTTCTTTCAATGAGCGTGCGGATGCTGCCGCTAAGGAAGCTATCCGTTCTTGTCCCATCTCCCGTAAAGGTATTCCTTATTCCGACTTTTATCCTGTTATTCATTCCTCCATTCTTGCCCGTTGGCAGGGTTGTTGGTCCTCTGTGGTTAGTAACAAGCTGCGTACTCTCAAACGTAGTGTGTCCCCGTGGCCTTCCTCCTACCACCGTAACCAGTGGTGGGAAACTGCTTTGGCACGGCTGCAGGTTGGTCATACTCGCTTAACCCACGGTCACTTAATGGAGCGCCGCCCTGCTCCTTATTGTCCGAATTGCGTTGTCCCTCTTACAGTTGTGCACATCCTTGTTGAATGTCCTGACTTTCAGTACGAGCGTGTGTCTTGCTTTCCGACCGTCCCTCGCGGTCACTTGTCCCTCGATAGAATTCTAGGTGAATTGGATACTTTTGATATTGTTCGCCTTATGCGTTTTTATTCTCGTATTGGCATTCTTGGTGATATTTAGCGCCCTCTGATTATTTCGCACTTTGATGGTGTTACATAGCCTTCCCGGTTTGGTGCCTTCTTTTGATAATTACCTTACCTTTAGGGGTAAGGTAGGTTATATGGAGTTTATTTGGTAGTTTTTAGTTTTTATCTTAAACTGGTTGAAAGAGGTACAGTCTTTGACATTATTGGAAAGGTCATTCCATATTATAGGTCCTTTGATTTGTAGAGCATTTCTAGTTTGATTAAGTCGTACTCTTGGGATATCAAATAGGTATTTGTTTCTGGTGTGGTGCCCATGGGTTTTGTTACAACCTTCTAAGAAGCTTTTAAGGTCATGATTGACATTACAGTTCAGAGTTTTAAATATATAGAGTACACACGAGAGGATGTGCAGTGACTTAATATCTAACATATTCAGAGATTTGAGTAAGGGTACCGAGTGCTGTCTGGGGCCAGACTTAGATACTGTTCTAATAGCAGCTTTGTGTTGAGTAATTAGAGGACGTAAATGATTTTGGGTAGTAGAACCCCAAACAAAAATACCATAGTTGAGATAAGGATAGACGAGAGAGTAATAGAGCGTCACCAGGGCAGGGCGAGGTACATAATATCTGATCTTAGAAAGAATGTCAACAGTTTTAGAAACTTTTTTTGCTATATCATCACCTCGACTGCAAAGAGTAAGATCGTTGACATAAAGAGCAGAGAAGATGCCAGAAGGAAGGGAAGAAAGAAGACCATTGAGGGCAACCAGAAAAAAAGAGTAGTGCTCAGAACACTACCTTGGGGCACACCTTCATATTGCTGAAAAGAGGCAGAGAGAGTGGCACCAAGCCTGACCCAAAAGGTACGACGAGAGAGAAAGCTTTGAAGGAAGAGAGGGAGATTACCATGAAGGCCAAAAGAACGAAGTTGGGACAGAATATGGTATCTCCAAGTCGTGTCATAAGCCTTTTCCAGGTCAAAAAGGACGGCAACAACGGAGGTCTTCGCAGCATAAGCAGTATGAATATAGACCTCCAAGTTCACCAGGACATCAGTCGTGCTGCGGCATTTGTGAAAAGCAAATTGAGAAGGAGAGAGGTGGTGATTGTGTTCCAAGAACCACATCAGACGTACATTTACCATACGCTCAAAGAGTCTGCAGACACAATTCGTGGGGGCAATAGGGCGGAAGTCCTTAGGGGCTGTCCCGAGAGACCCCGGTTTCCGAATTGGAAGTACAACGACATCGAGCTAGTCCTCAGGGACTGATGACGACTCCCAGACCTGGTTATACAGACTCAATAAATACTGAGACGTGCACGGAGGGAGATGGCGAAGCATCTCATAATGAATGTCATCCGAGCCCGCTGCTGTGGAACCGCAGAGCGCCAGGGCAGACTGAAGTTCAGAGAGATAGAGAGAGAGAGAGAGCAGGGGTCGTTATAGGGAAGGCAGATCTTCCAGATCTGCGGTAGAGGAGTATCAGACGTAATGGTGGAAACGAAACATTTCCAACTCTCATGCTTAGCTGTACGGATGATCCTACGGGCCACTGCACTTGCTTTCCGAAACAAAATAAAAGAATCAGCCGTCTGTCGGCGTCGGTGTTTCTTCCAGGTTGCACGCTTACAGCGGACAGCCCGAGCACAGTCCGCATTCCACCAGGGAACACACCTCCGCGTGCCCCGGGAAGTAGAGCAAGGAATAGAGCGGAGGGCAGCATCAAAGACGGTGTCATGAAAAAGGAGGAGGGTGCGAGGTAGAGAGGAGAGGTCAGTGAGAGTAGCACGGAGGGTGAATAGGCACCAGTCAGCCTTGGCAAACTGCCACCTAGGGAAGGAGAGGGGAGGGTGGAAAGAGAAAAAGGAAATAAGGATGGGGAAATGATCACTGTTGTGGAGGTCATCAAGAACCTGCCACGTGAGATCTAAGTAAAGGGACGACGAGCAGAGAGAAAGATCAAGACAGGAAAGGGTGTGAGTTCAAGAGTCTACATGGGTGGACTCTCCAGAATTCAGAAGAGACGAAAGAAGAGAGGACGAACGGTTCGAAAAGGCGAACTTGGGTGTTTGTCAGAACATCACCCCAGAGGGTGTGTCGACAGTTGAAATCACCCAAAAGGAGCACCGGCTCTGGCAAGAAGTCAAGGAGGTGCTTAAGATCAGGAAGGGAAAGCGGGGCATTTGGGGGGAGATAAATGGAACAGACTGTATACCATTTACTCACAAAAACATGGCCAGCAGAACAATGGATAGGCGATGGAAACAGTAGGGGGACGAAGGGAATATCAGTGCAAATCAAGAGAGCAGTAGAGTTATGGGCCCAAGCAAGAGCCTGACGGGGGGGGGGGGAGGAGAAAGAAAGGAATAACCTCGAAAGTGACCAGGACGAGCACCAAGCATGGGTTCCTGGAGACAAACACAAAGTGGTGTAAACTTATAATCAGAAGTTGGAGTTCATGGAAGTTGGCATAAAGTCCACGAATATTCCATTGAAGAATAGACATTGTCAAAAAGAGAAAGGACAGCAACAGAAAACATTGAAGAAACAAAGATAAAGAAGAACACAGTACATTAAGTAAGCTCAGGATCAGGAATCAGGATCAGTAAAATCATGGTTAGGGGGCATGGGTAAACTGAATAAGGATTGAGTGAAGGGAGCGGGAGGACAGACCAGAGGCGTACGGGTAGGGTCCAGAGGAGGAGACAACTGAGAGGGGAGGTCAGAAACCTGGGAGTGTACCTCAGCAAGGGCAGCAACTGAGAGGGAATCAGGGGCTAAAGAAACCTCCATAGCTGGGACGGGGCACGACCACCGAAATGGAAGGGGACGGAGCGAGAGAGTCAGAGGTGGGGGGGGTGGGGAGGAAGCAAGCGATGCCTTCCTACCTGCCGGGGAGGACGAAGGAGAAGAGCCAGGCTTACGTTTCTGACTCAAAGAGACAGGTGTTCCAGCAACAACGTACTGGGTGATAGACTTAATTGTCTCAACAGGAGAAGATGAGCGGGAGTGAAGATTGCTGGGAGGATGATGGACAACAGCCTGGAGAGACAGGCAGCGTGGAGGGCCAAGAGTCTGGGGGAAGGGATGTGAAGAAAGCTTGGGGAAAGAAAACACAGGAGACATGGCAGACTGGGTAGGAAGGGGGGAACTTCATATGGAGAACCAGGAGAGGGCCCCTTCGGGACAGAACGTAAAGGAACAGGGGGAGAGGTGGTGGGCATGTCCGGGTCTAAGATCTGGAAACGGTTGTGAGACTGAGTAAGGTGGGAAGGACGAGGAGAGGTAGAACGCAACAAGCGAGTGTAGGATATGTCAGCGAAAGGGGTGAGACGACGAACTTAAATAAATAAATAAATAAATAAATAAATAAATATGTTTATTCAGGAAGGGTACATACATACAAGTAATGTTACATTAATGGATCGATATATAGATAGAGCTAGTACATACAATGCCTAAAGCCAGGCTTACGTTTCTGACTCAAAGCGTTTGTTACGCAATGCGTTTCGGGCAGGAAAAACATTAATATCTAGAACTTAATACTAATTGAGCATAAAGAATAAAATGTGTTGAGAACAAATACAAATAAAGATAAAAAAAAAGGGGGAACATGACTGAAAAAGCAGCACAAATACAATAGGTTGACAAATAGTGTTGATTAAAAAAAAAATAACAGACATGGGTTGACAATAGAGGGGTAAGGTAGGTTACAGGGAATTTATTAGGTAGTGTTTAGTTTTTATCTTAAACTGGTTGAGAGAGGTACAGTCTTTGACATGGTTGGGAAGGTCATTCCACATTCTGAGTCCCTTGATTTGTAGAATCAACTTGGCGTCTCGCTTCAGAAAAAGACAGACGATCCCGGTGTTTCAAGTTGAGGACGGCTTCCTCGAGTTTGTAGTGTATACATAAGCGGAAGCAATTGATGCATCGAGCCTGGGAAGAAGTGCACTCGGAATTAGAGTGATCATCGGCCCCACACATGGGGCATAGATACACAGTACATTAGCATTTGAGGACACCGTGCCCAAACTTCCAGCACTTATTGCAAAGTCTAGGAGAGGGAATGTACTCCTGAACGGAGCACCTGACACCAGCAAGAATTATAGAGTGTGGAAGGGTCCGTGTGTAAGTGTGCAGCCTGGAAGAGAGACCGCCGCTGGCGGACGGCTGATTCTTTTCTTTTGTTTCGGAAGGCGAGTGCGGTGGCCCGTAGGACCAACCATACAGCTAAGTGTGAGTGTTGGAAGTCTCCACCATTCCATCTGAAACTCCGCTGCCCCAGATCTGGAAGCGTGTCCGCAAGATAGCGGGTAAATTCGTTCCCGATGTTTCACCGGTCCTTCACCTCCATGGTACTCTTGAGGCGGACCCGTGTCAGGTCGCGACCGAACTCGCGACCGAACTCGCGACCGAACTTCCTTCTTCGTAAACTTGTCTTTGAATCTCGTCTTTTATATTTCTGCACTCATCTCAGACTTCCCTATAACGATCCCTTCTCTCTCTCTCTGAACTTCAGTCTGCCCTGGCCCTCTGCGGTTCTACGGTGGTGGACTCCGATGGCATTCATTATGAAATACTTCGCCATCTCCCTCCTGCACGTCTCAGTATTTACAGTCTGTATAATTGGGTATAGGAGTCGTCGTCAGTCCCTGAGGACTCGCTCGATACTGCTCTCTCTGCCACTATTCAGCAATACGAAGGTGTGCCCCAAGGTAGTGTTCTGAGCACTACTCTTTTTCTGGTTGCCCTCAATGGTCTTCTTTCCTCTCTTCCTTCAGGCATCTTCTCGACTATGTCAATGATCTTACCCTTTGCTGTCAGGGTGATGATTCGCCTCTCCTTCAGCGCCGGCTTCAACTTGCAATTGATACCGTGTCATCTTGGGCCACCGATCATGGTTTCAAGTTCTCTGCGTCTAAGACTTGTGCTATGACTTTTACTCGGAAGCATGTCATTCTTTGTCCCTCTATGTCGCTTTATGGTCATCCCCTTGAGTACAATGATTCCGCTAAGCTTTTTGGGTAAATCTTTGACACTCGTTTGTCTTGGTCTCCCCATATCTCTTACCTTTGAGTTAAATGCTCTAAGGCCCTTATCCTCCTTCAGGCATTGTCCCATCCTTCTTGGGGAGCAGATAGGCGCACTCTCCTCGCTTTACATTCCTCTCTCGTCCTGTCTAAACTCGATTATGGTTGCCCTGCTTACTCGTCTGCTTCTCCTTCTACTCTTCGCCGTCTTGATGCTTTGCACCATACTGGGTTGCGCCTCAGCTCTGGTGCCTTTCGTTCGACTCCCATCCTTAGCTTGTATGTTGACACTGGCTTCCTGTCTCTCCAGGACCGCCGTGATCAACTACCGTCTTCGCTATCTTGCACAGTCCTTGCAATATCCTTCCTCTCTCGCCTCTGTCGTGCTTTAACGTTTACCCCTCCTGCGGTTCCTGTTCCTCTTCACCACCTCCCTCTTTCTCTCCGGTTATCTCGCTTAGAGGATTCTCTTTCAGTTTGTATTTCTAATATTTCTTCTCATATTGTTCCTTCCTTGCCCCCGTGGAGAGTCCCCCTTCCGAAGTTTTGTACATCCTTCACCCGCAACACTAAAGTTTTTATCCCTCCTACAGTTCTGAAACGCCTTTTCCTCGAGCACTTTTTTTCGCACTCCCACTTCGTTTCCATCTTCACTGATGGGTCTCAAGTCTGCGGACGGTTTAGGCTACTCTTGTTTTTTCTGACCACACTTATGTGTCGCCTAACTCCGGAGACTAGCATCTTCACAGGAGAACTTTATGCTATTCTCTGTCTCCTGCTTTCTCATTGACTCGTAGTGCCCTCATGGCTCTTGGGTCCTTTAATACGATTCATCGAGTGGTTGTCGAGATTCAGCATTGGCCATTTGTTATTTCCAGTAAATTTATATATAAATTTGGAGAATAAGGAGCATTGTCCCTCTTACGGTCGTGCATATCCTGACTTCCAAGATGAGCATATGTCTTGCTTTCCGGCTGTCCCTCGATAGAATTATCGAGGGACAGCCGACTATCCTTCTTAGTGAATCGAATACTTTTGATATCGTTCGCCTTATGCGTTTGTTCTCGTATTGGCATCCTTGGTGATATTTAGCGCCCTCTTATTATTCTGCACATTTGTTGGGGCTACATAGCCTTCTGGGTTTGGTGCCTTCTTTTGATAATTACTTACTTGCTTATACACCATTACAGCAGGCACAAGGGAACAGGAGCCACCCCCTTCTACCTGCAAGCAGCATACAAGAGCCCCTCACCACATCAAGGTACCATCCACTGAGGGGAAATGGAAGCCTCCCTCGATGGCCAGAAAATGTTCTGCAGGAGATCCCTAACCACATTAAGGGAGTGCCTGGGAAGGGGACATTATTCAAGTCTCTAATACCATTCAGGATAAAAACACATGTTTCACACTGAGTGCTTTATTTAGCATTACAACTACAACTGTTTAGTGTCCCATGCTTCACCCGAGACAGCTGCCCAAATTCTGAAGCTCCACTAGGAATGAGCCCAATTGTTTTCAATACTTTATTGTTATATTTAACAGTTTAATAGTACTGTATCGGAAAAGCTCTTTAAAGTGTTTCTTTAAAAATTTGGGCATGGTGGCTGGGAATGTTTGTAACATCCCGTTCACCCCACAGACTAGCGACTCTACATGCCCTATGAAAGATCACACACATGAAAGATGTAAGCACAAACTAATATGGAAAGTAATAACTTCAAGTTAAAATGGAGCAGTACAATAACATTTCATTTACTATTTACCGAGTACAAGGAAAATTAAAACTGGTAGTGAATTTATGCACTTGAAATACATTTGTGTAAGGTTTTTGCACATGATTATGAAGTAAATTTCTAATGTGTGTAGAAACAATCATAGGGCTCTGCAAACCACATCACTCAAAATTCAATCTAGCACATGCTTAGGGTGCCTTGGCACCATAACATTCAGGTAGCAATGTTTGGAATGTCCTCACTCAACCGCATCACACTTGGGAAAAGGCTTCACAGAAAAATTAATTGCACACAATTTAAAAAATGTTGATATCTCTCTCAAAAAATGCCTCTCCACTCCAAGAGATGTTACTGACAGACCTTGTCGAGCACCTTGGACTGCCTTGTGATCCTCCTACACCACAGCCAAACACAGCAAGTAGCTCCACAGTTCTTCATTCACTTCAATGTGGAAAGATGAATCTTGATATTTATCACATGTAAATTAAGTAGTTATGTTCATAAAGTTGATATGGGCCACATGCCTTAACTTTAGTGCTCATTTAATTCATTAATCCATAAGGCAATAAATCCTGACTTTGAAATGAAGCCTTTGGTTAGGGTTATCTTGTCCATGTGCTTCCTACAGCCAAGTCACTCAATAGTGTCATACATAAGAGTACAAATTTGTTGAACAAATTCTACTACTTCTGCATTATCAACCTCACATAGGTGTTTCTAGCACCACACACTACCACACTGATAAGCTATCAATCTAAATTTACTTGTAAATTGATTTAATTTATTCACACTAATATAAAAACAGTAAAAAATTATAACCCTACATTTTTAAGACATCAAATTTCTCAGACGAAGTCTGATTGTATAACCCTTATAAACAATAATCAAGACATACAAATATTTATTTCATGTAAAATATTAAAACAAAACAAAAAAAATAGCAAAATTTTGTTGGCATTTTATGGCACAGTAAATATTAGCTGTTTAACTTTAATATAGAAGAGCAGGCATTGAAATTACAACATGGTTTGAGAGTCCAGTACTATCATCATTATTTTAGGAATATTTTCAATACACAAATATATAACTCAGGATATTATTATTTTCTCGTTATTTGCAAGTCCTAAACATATTAAACTCGCTTCACTAACAACGGATATTATTATTTTCTCGTTATTTGCAAGTCCTAAACATATTAAACTCGCTTCACTAACAACGGATATTATTATTTTCTCGTTATTTGCAAGTCCTAAACATATTAAACTCGCTTCACTAACAACCTAATTATTCTAAAATACATCTTTATTTGCCAACTAAAAATGTGTTGGCCGGTGAGCTAGATCAATGTTTAACTGTGATGCAAGTGGCACAAAACCCTCAAACTCTATCCACTCAATATACTGGAAGACTGAACCAACAAACGATCACAGCTTTAAACGTGCTGGCCTCTTGGAGACACCCCATAGATGCCTCTCGTGCTGGCCTCTTGGAGACACCCCATAGATGACTCTCGTGCTGGCCTCTTGGAGACACCCCATAGATGACTCTCGTGCTGGCCTCTTGGAGACACCCCATAGATGACTCTCATGCTGGCCTCTTGGAGACACCCCATAGATGCCTCTCATGCTGGCCTCTTGGAGACACCCCATAGATGCCTCTCATGCTGGCCTCTTGGAGACACCCCATAGATGACTCTCGTGCTGGCCTCTTGGAGACACCCCATAGATGACTCTCGTGCTGGCCTCTTGGAGACACCCCATAGATGACTCTCGTGCTGGCCTCTTGGAGACACCCCATAGATGACTCTCGTGCTGGCCTCTTGGAGACACCCCATAGATGACTCTCGTGCTGAGAGTGACCACAACAACAACAAGTCATCTCTCCTGGCCACTGCAGCTGGAGCTCAGTACAAGCACAAGCAGAACACCAATGTTTGTCATAAACTACAAAAAAGCCCAAACAGTAATCACAGTAAAAACTCCAGTAACGTTTCCATCTCAAAAATTCACCCATCGTAACTAATGTATAGCATATATGACACAATGGTGTTCCTTAATTGAATAAAAATTATAACTAATGCTTTAAGCAGCACATCTACTAGAGAAACCTATCACAAGTCATAAGCAGCATGTCTACATATTTCAAGACATTGACAATATTCATTACAAAAATAGTTTCTTTCCATAAACCATATCAGTTAAACGGTTCACAAACTTTAAACACTAAAGAGTTTCCACAGCAAATATGGCATGAGAGATTATAACAAATCTTTTGATTGTACAGTACTGTATATTGTAAGTCTACACAATTTATTGTCATGCACAATCCATCAAAACCAATGTTCCCAGGAGTCTTGCCTAAATCATACAATAGCTACTAATTATAATGCCAGGCTTACCGAAAAAAAAAGAAAACGAAAATAGTAATAGTTACAGATATTAAAATTCTTATATTACTGCTTAAACCTTTTGGCAAACTGTCAAAAAATGAGCAGGTAATTTGTGCGGTGATATTCATTGAAATATTGATTTTAAATCATAAAATGAGATCACAAGGAAAGCACTACAGAAGCAAACAGACAAGCAATTCCAATGAGAAAATGGCAAACACAATTCAACCATGTATTTCTTCACATTACTTGAGCAAAGTCATTATATAAGCAATACTACTGTGATTCTTTGTGAAAGCTAACCTACTGTTTGATGCCAGATCCTTCACTGCATCTCATAGTCATTGTATAAAACATTTCATCTGAACACTTGGGATTGAGACAATGATGTTGCATACTTATTATTAACTGATATAAACAGTGGTAATATTTAATATCTAATGGCAGTTTCACGATTCATTATTCTAAATGTACACAACTATTGCTGTTGCAGCATCATAATTAAATGACATAAAATTATGACATTTTCTTAAAACAAATTAACTCATATGTTTCCTTAAAATGTATTAGCTCAAATGCTTCATTAAAACTTATCATATACAGACTGATATTTCTACTGGTACGATTATTATTGTGCATATTCGTGTGAGAAGTGAACCAGAACAGCCCTCGTACAAACACTTGTCAATATCAAGGCTCACTACTTTAACCCAAATTATGTCTTTTCATCATAATAAAGTTGATAAAATCGGTGAAACCTGACTGCTGGTAAATTAAATCATAAAGTAACATTAGAAATGGAGGTACAACAAAAATACTGGGCATGGGAGTACAATGGAACAAATTGACTTCGGTACGTTGTTTATGTAATTACATTACCATCAGTAAGTGTCTAAACTATTAAGAGTAAACAACTACTTTCAATAGCCACTCAACCTTTGTAGAAATGGGAACATTAACTGCTGAACGAACATGAGAATAAAGTACATTATAGGCTTAAAAGGGCTAGAAATGCTTCTTCATCCAAGATTCTAATAAAACCATTGGAAACTAACATCAGTCAGCTCCCACTGACAATATAGTCATAGAGACTTACGTATGCGACTTAAAGAAAAGTCATGGAGGTGCCAAGAGACTTAGGCATGGGTCATTCTGTTCTAAATACACCAATTGATTTATAAAAAATTATAGTGCCCTATAGCACTGTCTAAATTATCAGACTATTCAAGAATTCCTAAATATCGCCCAGGCTGCCAATATGAATAGACATAAGATGGTCAATGTCAAAGTTAGTCAGATGCATCAAGAATTCATTCTGAACTTGTACACAAGCATCTTTATATAGAAAATGTAAAAGAAAACATTATGAAGGGAAGAAAAAGTATCGGGGAAAAGTGAGCAAAACTGCGGGTTGTTAATATGTGATCAAGTTTAAAATGACTTACGAGTTTGTATGTTAAATTAGGCATGAAAAATATGCCATATTTACATACTGATCAACATGAACTGCAGGTCTTTGAATAGGTACAGTATGTAGGAACTACACAGCCCATCTCTCAATAACACCAATGTCAAATTTGCACATGTATAACACAGCTTACATAACCTCTCAATGGAATTACAATTTAAAGCATGACTTAACATTGTTTATCGATTTTGTGTTTTTTTATGAAATATGTAGGTTGTCACTCAGATCTCTTGCCTTTGTTGTACTGTCTAAACTCTATAGACATGGATGAGGCTTTACAAGACTGACTAGCTCCCACTCGCTGATAGAAGGCGACAACTGATGGACTCATGTTAGAAAAGTGAGGTGGGCCTTTATTGAATATATGTCTCTGTAATATCAAATTACTGACTCATATTTCACAATATACAATAATCCAAAAATTTGGGCACCATTCAAAAACTCAAAATGATTAGTTACCCAGGTTCTGGGCAAAACAACAACTTTAAAATATGATAACTGGTATTTAAGAAACAACTCCACATCTTGACCTATTCATTACTTACTAATGTGCCTATATGTCACACACCAGTAAATTGAACACCACATTTCTGTAATTGCTTTCAACATTTTGAGCTGCACTAGAAGAACAGCGCACAACATTGAAAAAAGAAATGACCTTATCCTTCAGCAGACTGCTGAGAGCCCATAACCCCCAAGAGGAAGCACACAATGCTGCCTTTTCAGCACAATACAAACATTGAAGAGATTATGCGGTTTGCCTGAAAAATCATAATCGGCGTTGGTCCCAATTTATTTGTATTCGTGAGATTACATGGCTCTATGTATGACTTACATCAAGTATATTCATGAGCCCAGATCAAGATTTAACCTTTACACCGATGACTGAACTTTTTGTTAATATATTTATATATAAGAAAATAATAATAATAACAATAATAATTCTTACAGAATTAAGAGCATAAAATTCTGAAAAGCATTAATAAATTTATGTTAAAGTAAGGTATCAAAGCACCAAGACAGGAAGACTATTTAGCAAAGTCTGTGCTGTAGAATAGTATTAAAATACTATACAGTATTATTTATAAGGTAAATTATGTATAATTTCATTTGTTAAGAGATAAAAGCATGTATGCTTTCTGTTCGATTTGTAAAATCACATGTAAATGGGATGTAATTCAATGACAACATCTGTTATTTCCATTTCTCTAATTTATTATTATATATCTGTACTATAAGAGAGAATGTGTGTGTGTATCTGCATAAAGTTGGAGGTCAGATGCTTGGGGACAGCCTTACCTAAACTTAGGGACACTACCTAAATTTGTAGAGTAAATGGTCTGGGTATGGAATGGACATAAGCTGGTCCGGATTGGCCTAAGTTAAATGATTTATGAAATATTAGTAATTATTGACTCCCCCTATCTAATTCTTATGGATTCAGAGGAAGGGGTGAAAGGTGGAGAGGACTAAGAGAGGAGGGGAGGAAAGGCGGGGAGGATGAGACATTCTTCGAAAGCCAATCAGAAGGAAGCTCCAGGAGGCAGAAGAAGTGCACAATGGAACCCAAGTATGAGCGGGCACGAAGGCTGTCCGCAAGCAATGCAGCCGACAACGGAGGGACTTGAGCATTCTGCTGCATGAGACCCACAGGAGACAGCAGGGACATACATTGAGGGACTCAAAAGAACCTCCCAGAACACCTACAATACAGGAGACACCTCCCAAACTCATACAGGAAGGGGTAGCATAAGAAGACTCCCACCCTTGCAACATAAGGCCCTCTGCAGAAGGTACAGAACCCAAGGGCCCCAGGAAGCATACTCCCGAACCCCGGGAACCATAGATGAGGGGCCCCAGGGAGGAGCCATTGTCTACGCCCACTGCCCGAGATAGTAAAGTGAAGTCAAAGCGAGAAGCTTCAAAAGACAGGGCCAGCTGGAAAGACCCAGAAGCCTTGGCATAAGCAAGAGCTCAACTGCCTATGCACCTAAGTTGGAAGAGGTAAACCCTGGATAAGACCAAGTCACATCTCAAGCTAAGCCCTGTCCCAACTCCGAAACCCTCAAACGTTTCAGAGCTGGAAATGGGAGGAGACGGGCAAACTCTGCTCACCGGGAAAGGAAGAGGTGCGCCTGAAACCACAGTTAAATTAACCACCACCACCAAATCCCGGACCCTAAACACCAAGCAGGGCAAATCTTGGGCATCCAACTGGGCACACAACCTTGATCTCTACAACACAGGAAACCTCAAATGTAAAGTGGTCGCAGCCTGATACTTCTGAACTTCAAGAGGAGAGTGGGCAAGAAGAATCACATGTGGGGAACAAGGCCCACATGACAAAGGGTCGAATGTTTCACCAACCCAGCAGGAAGCATGGCGGAGGCAGAACATATGAACGTCACCCTGTGGCACAGACAACAAACAACCCACAAATTCGCACAAAATAAGAGCAGGCTCTGAAGAGGTACCCATAGTACAACTGAGCCCAGAGGTTTTTCAGGGCCTGTATGGTGAGAGTTCCATACAGGAAGCCCAGGTACTGGGAATGATACACCGGTAATCCCTGTGAACTTGTACAGGCACCCTTGGCGACCTGAACCAACGGAAAAGTCCAGAGAGCAGCAAGGGGAGTTAACCGCACCAAACCCTACGAGAAACCTAATAGGGTAAAGTGGAAAAGCCCACAAGCAGAAAAGGCAAAAGGACAACTCCCCCCCCCCCCCCCCAGCACTAATTATCACCACAATCCTGCTATTATCAGAATTCTGGTCATTTTTATCAGTCAGGGGTCTTCTATAATACTATCAACACTAAATAATAGCAGGTTCATATATATTGTTACATATTTAGGCGATCTATCTTGAGATGATTTCGGGGCTGTAGTGTCCCCTCGGCCCGGTCCTCGACCAGGCCTCCATACTGCATTCACAAGCTGAACAGCAGTGCTGTTAGCTCATGCTGCGTGTGCCAGCCTTGGTTGCTCACTCAGTACTGAGGCTCTCACACCCTGATATGTTACCCACGATTTTTTTTCAAAATTGCGTTTGTTTACTACCGACCTTGGCTGAACTATAGCTGCCCCTATCCCTCGCGGGGCATTTAAAATCGTGCGCTAGACCCCCTCAATCGTATATGTATGTATTGCGCGGTTTTGTGACAGTTACCCCCATCATGTATTTATGTATTGCGCAGTTTAAGGGTTATTATTATCAGAAAAACTTGTAGTGGCACTGAAATAATATATGTTATTAAATGCTACATATTGTTTACATATGATTAAGTGCATGTTTACAAACATGTATAATGTAAGAATTATGTCTTTGGGGCAGTTTCAATAGCTGGTGCTGAATCAGGAAGCAATATTGTGGTTTGGTCAGCAGTGTAAGGGTTAAAACCATCACTTGTCTTAGCTCGCATAAATAAGAAATAATATAAATATAAGAATATGAATCACTTAATTTTCCCCCCAAACACAATTAAATTTAAAATTTTCTCGTACGAAAATACTTGGAAAATCTTACAGGCTATCATACATTTAAATATTTTGTATCGAATACAAAACAAAGCCTAAAAATTTAAAACATTTCATTTTATTGCCCCTATACAGTAAATGCTCGCTTGAGTGGACTTAAAAGTCCAAGTGAGTGAGTGAGTGAGACTTCAAACATATAGACTCGTGGTTATCTTGAGGTTATCTTCAGATGATTTTGGGGCTTTAGTGTCCCTGCGGCCCGGTCCTGGACCAGGCCTCCACCCCCAGGAAGCAGCCCATGACAGCTGACTAACACCCAGGTACCTATTTACTGCTAGGTAACAGGGGCATAGGGTGAAAGAAACTCTGCCTATTGTTTCTCGCTGGCACTTGGGATCGAATCCAGGACCACAGGATCACAAGTCCAGCGTGCTGTCCACTCGGCCGACCGGCTCCCAATGAACATAAAATACTTTCACATAAGTGTCTCGTTGAATTGGAAAGCCCCAGAACATTATAATATTTAGGCAATACATTACTGTAGAAGGTAAAAAAAAAATTTAAAGACATCAATAAGCATGACATGAAAATTACCTTTAAAACTCTATTAATATGCAAAACAAATAACAATAATTAATTTGCCATATAATGTAAAGTCCAAAACCTTTACATTACTAGAGAAATAAACTTTTTAAAAGATTAACATAGCAATACTGTACATGCCAAAAAATAGAATTAACAAAAAGGAATGCAAATGCAGACAATTGTATGTTATCACATTGGGTTTCACACACAAACTCACAGGGCTTCTTTAAACTAATATAAAATTTGATATAAAACTTATCCTTCACAGGAATAGGATTTTAACGTTAAGTTTGGTATGTTTTACTGATGCAAACTCAACAAACCAATTTGAGAAGGCAAGTCTTTCCAGTGTTGCATACTACAAGTTCATACACATTTGACCACAAGAAATGTACACCTAGAATATGTACCTGCTTAATACCACCGTCTTCACCTCCAGTGCTAAAGATGGAAACCATTTACCAGTGGCAATATCTAACCCCCATAAAAGTGTTCACACAAACTTCACAAATGATAATACCAACATTTTTAATAAACCCTTTTTTGATGAATTTATTCTATACCTCTCACTTGCATAGTAAAAAGCAACTAAGAGAATAATTTAAAAAAATCTATAACACACTACATTTACCTCAAGGTACTGCTAGACCAGAGTCCCTGTAGTGGGCTTACTACAGGTACTGCTGGACCAGAGTCCCTGTAGTGGGCTTACTACAGGTACTGCTGGACCAGAGTCCCTGTAGTGGGCTTACTACAGGTACAGCTAGACCAGAGCCCCTGTAGTGGGCTTACTACAGGTACTGCTAGACCAGAGCCCCTGTAGTGGGCTTACTACAGGTACTGCTAGACCAGAGCCCCTGTAGTGGGCTTACTACAGGTACTGCTGGACCAGAGCCCCTGTAGTGGGCTTACTACAGGTACTGCTAGACCAGAGCCCCTGTAGTGGGCTTACTACAGGTACTGCTGGACCAGAGCCCCTGTAGTGGGCTTACTACAGGTACTGCTAGACCAGAGCCCCTGTAGTGGGGCTCTGGTCTGTAGTCCCTGTAGTGGGCTTACTACAGGTACAGCTAGACCAGAGCCCCTGTAGTGGGCTTACTACAGGTACTGCTAGACCAGAGCCCCTGTAGTGGGCTTACTACAGGTACTGCTGGACCAGAGCCCCTGTAGTGGGCTTACTACAGGTACTGCTAGACCAGAGCCCCTGTAGTGGGCTTACTACAGGTACTGCTGGACCAGAGTCCCTGTAGTGGGCTTACTACAGGTACTGCTGGACCAGTGTCCCTGTAGTGGGCTTACTACAGGTACTGCTGGACCAGTGTCCCTGTAGTGGGCTTACTACAGGTACTGCTGGACCAGTGTCCCTGTAGTGGGCTTACTACAGGTACAGCTGGACCAGAGTCCCTGTAGTGGGCTTACTACAGGTACAGCTGGACCAGTGTCCCTGTAGTGGGCTTACTACAGGTACTGCTGGACCAGAGTCCCTGTAGTGGGCTTACTACAGGTACTGCTAGACCAGAGTCCCTGTAGTGGGCTTACTACAGGTACTGCTAGACCAGAGCCCCTGTAGTGGGCTTACTACAGGTACTGCTGGACCAGAGCCCCTGTAGTGGGCTTACTACAGGTACAGCTAGACCAGAGCCCCTGTAGTGGGCTTACTACAGGTACAGCTAGACCAGAGCCCCTGTAGTGGGCTTACTACAGGTACTGCTAGACCAGAGCCCCTGTAGTGGGCTTACTACAGGTACTGCTGGACCAGAGCCCCTGTAGTGGGCTTACTACAGGTACTGCTGGACCAGAGTCCCTGTAGTGGGCTTACTACAGGTACAGCTGGACCAGAGTCCCTGTAGTGGGCTTACTACAGGTACTGCTGGACCAGAGTCCCTGTAGTGGGCTTACTACAGGTACAGCTGGACCAGAGTCCCTGTAGTGGGCTTACTACAGGTACTGCTGGACCAGAGCCCCTGTAGTGGGCTTACTACAGGTACAGCTGGACCAGAGTCCCTGTAGTGGGCTTACTACAGGTACAGCTGGACCAGAGTCCCTGTAGTGGGCTTACTACAGGTACTGCTGGACCAGAGTCCCTGTAGTGGGAAAATGACAGGGGCAGCTGGATCAGAGCCCTGTAGAATGCCTACTACAAGAGGTTCTGGTCCAGCTTTCCCAGTAGTTGGCTTACTACAGGGACAGGTGGATCACAGCATCTGTAGTGGGTGGCACCTAACGGGACCTACAATGAGCAGCGTTAAAACACATCACCTAGTCCATGTAATTGGGAAAAGATAATGGTCCAAAATATAGAAATTATTAACATGTCATGCTCAAATATGTACTTTATATCAAATGTAAGATACCGAAGACATAAAAGCTTATCGTACAAAAGGTACGCATTTAGCTTTTGTATTACTGAAATGACAATATAACCCAATTAATGGGGTCATGCATTAATGGGTCTCCATTAATATTAAGTTGAGCATTCCAATCCTGGCCAAAGTGCGCACATAGCTTCACACAGTCACGTTGGGGCCCTGGACTAGGCACACACTTCGTAACCACCGCCTGCTGGCCTACTCAACTCTGGCACTCACACATTAGTCATTATACTTTTCTCGAATATTGTACACTATGTCCGTTGAAATTTTGTAAACTTTATACTTTGCTTCATCCTCACCATATATAAAACAAAACAATTTAAAGTAGATTTTTTTTAGCTAAACCAGAAGAAAGCCAGATTAAAGAAGTTTTCAAAATTATTTGATATAATAGCAGAACCCATGGCATTTTCAGCTGACATAAAATGCCTAATACTGTACTGTACATATTTTTTAGTTGTCTTATTTTACTATACAGTAGAGTATCAGAGTCAATCTTATCATTTCTTATTTTACTATACAGTAGAGTATCAGAGTCAATCTTATCATTTCCACAAAGTCACATCAAGGGTTGAGTGGTATCAATACTTAACATAATTGGTAATGAAAACATGCAAAATACAGCATATCACAGCATATTGTCAAGTAGATCTAGTGTCCAAAATATTACTCCATACCCCAACACCAACCCTCAACACCAGTCACTTTGTACACAGGAAATAAACAAATTACATGCTGGTCATTCCATAAAATAAAAAAGGTCATATTTTTTAAATTGATCACAATTATATGATTCTTAAATAAGTTTTAAATTCATGTGACTAATTCTGCTTGCAGGAGATGAGTCACAATAACGTGGCTAAAGTATGATGACTAGACCACACACTAGAAGGTGAAGGGACGACGACGTTTCGGTCCGTCCTGGACCATTCTCAAGTCGATTGAGAATGGTCCAGGACGGACCGAAACGTCGTCGTCCCTTCACATTCTAGTGTGTGGTCTGGTCATCATAATTCTGCTTCAATAAAATAAGTGAATTTGATGCATTGTCATTAAAATTGGCTCCATGTTCTGGCTCAATATGCACCCGAATAAAAGCCAAATAGAAGAGCGTCACTTTGCCATTTTAAGTACAAACTAGCCTATCCACTTTGTGGTGTATGTATCACCATCAATATATAAAGCACACTCTACTTTACAAGAAACAGTCTGCCAAAAGATAATTAAAAAATTACAATAGTAACGAAACTAATGTATTAAAATATATAATCCAACCTTAGTACAATAAATATCTATGTTGAGTAATAACTGAAAATATATTTAGCCAAAAATTACATATAAATTTTAATAAGAAATTTGTAAAATTGTAATAAACTATAATGAATCAACTTCTCATACACGATTAATTTAGTTATATAAAAGTTTTCTGTAAATACAGCATGTCCATTGTGCATAATGCAGGTATCTGTGTGGTGTGGATCCAGTCACATATTTACATTGGTTTCTATTTTAGGATTGCCAGAGCATCAACCTTAATATGGAGCAGAGCTACATGATGTACTAAAGCCTTACTATTCAGCATTAAGGCTTTTTTTAACACATTTCAAGTGATGCTTTCAAACACCAATATTTTTACAATGACCGCCCAATCAACTTGTCAATTGCTTGCTTGATGTCCTGAATAGCCAAGTCGATTTCCTCCATTGTGGTGTCCCGTCCAAGGCTCAGACGAATAGTGCGCGAGGCATGGAATGAGCAGACACCCGAAGCCTCAAGAATACCTGTAAACAATTATATACTGCATACAAGTAACTGTGGGCAAGAATGGCACGACATCTTTAAGGTTATTAAAACAAACATTAGTCAAATGGTGCACAAGTGGTAACCTGGAAGCAAATATGGAAAATATTTTATTTTAGGGGGGATATATAAAGCATTTAATAGACGTGTATTTAATTTTTAAGAAACTGGATTGTGCAATACAAACACAGCTTTTGAATACTAAGTAAATGTATTTCCTTTAAAGACGGCAGCAGCACAGTACCGAAACCCTACACAGTAGCCGGAAGCCAAGATGACCTAGAAAAAAAGCCCAAAGAAAAGAAAACCAGACCAAAGTGGAGAACGAAAAATGAGCAGAAGAGAGAAAAGGGGAAGCACCCGGCTCAGAGACCACACCGATCCTGGTGGCTCAAGACTAGGCCAAAGGAGACACAAATCAACAACTACAGTACTCCCTAAGCCCAGTCCGGGGCCAGGCTTGACTTATGAGAGCTTGGACTACTAGGCTGTGCAGGACCACAGCCCGGTTGGTCCTGCACTTTTTGACTATCTAGTTTTCTCTTGAAGATGTCCACTGTCGTTCCAACACTATTTCTTATACTCGATAGGAGGATGTTAAACAACTGTGGACCTCTGATGTTTATACAGTGTTCTCTGATTGTGCCTATGGCACCTCTGCTCTTCACTGGTTCTATTCTGCATTTTCTTCCATATCGTTCACTCCAGTATGTTGTTATTTTACTGTGTAGATTTGGTACCTGGCCCTCCAGTATCTTCCACATGTATATTATTTAATATTTCTCTCATCTCCTTTTTATTGAGTACATTTGGAGAGCTTTGAGATGATCCCAATAATTTAGGTGCTTCATCGCATCTATGTATGCCGTATATGTTCTCTGTATTCCCTCTATTTCAGCAATCTCTCCTGCTCTGAAGGGGAAAGTAAGTAATGAATAGTACAACCATTGTGATGGGATCCCTGGATTTGAAAGTTCTCGTAATCTATCCTATCATTTTTCTGGCTGATGCAATATTTGCTTGGTTATGCTCCCTAAATGTTAGGTCGTCGGACATAATTATTCCCGACTGTATTTAATACCGTATTTTGTTTAAGGTCCTCCTTTTTATTGTACCTGAGTACCTGGAATTTATCACTGTTTAACATCATGTTAATTTCTGCTGCCCAGTTGAAAGCTGTATTAATATCTGCTTGTAGTTTTTAAATGTCTTCAGCAGAGGTAATTTTCATGCTGATTTTTGTGTCATCTGTAAAGGATGATATGAAGCTGTGACTTGTATTTTTGTCTATATCTAATATGAAAATAATGAAAAAGCAGTAGTGCAAGGACTGTACCCCTGTAACCTGAGGAACAGAGCTGCACTTGGACTCAATTTTATTTGGTTGACTGTTACTCTTTGTGTTCTGTACGACAGAAAATTTAATATCCACCTTCCTACTTTAACTGTTATTCCCATTTACCTCATTTTGTGTCTTATCACTCCATGCTCACATATATCAAATGCCGTTGTGAAGTCTATGTATATCACAGCTGCATTCCGTTTTCTTCTAATGCCTAAGTGTTTGTCATAGTGGTCAAGTAGCCGTGAGAGGCATGATTTTCCCGCTCTAAATCTTGTTGGTTGTTGGGTTATGAACATGTTGGCCTGGGTTATGAAGGTCATTGGTCTCCATGAAAATGGTGACCTGGGGCCAGATTCACAAAAGCACTTACGCAAGTACTTATGAACCTGTACATTTTTTCCCAATCTTTGGCGGCTTTGTTTCCAATTATTAAACAGTTAATAAGCTCCGAAGCACCAGGAGGCTGTTTATAACAATAACAACAGTTGATTGGCAAGTTTTCATGCTTGTAAATTGTTTAATAAATGTAACCAAAGCCGTCAAAGATTGAGGAAAGATGTACACGTTCGTAAGTGCTTGCGTAACTGCTTCGTGAATCTGGCCCCTGACTCCTAATCACTCTCTCAAATACTTGTATTATGTAGGATGTTAGTGCAACTGGTCTATAATTCTTTGCCAATGCTTTGCTCCCTCCCTTGTGTAGAGGGGCTATGTCTGCTGCTTTAAGCGCATCAGGTATCTCCCTCCCGTGTCCAAGCTCTTCCTCCACACTATACTGAGTGCCTGTGCTACTGGCACTTTGCATTACTTTATAAATAATGAATTCCATGAGTCTGGACCCGGGGCTGAGTGCATGCAATTTCTCTTTCAAAATCTGCCAAGCTCAGGTTGATATTAGTTATACAGTGGAACCTCTATTAACGAGTTTAATCCGTTCTGGCACCGAGCTCGTTACCTGGAAAACTCGTCTTAAACAAATTTCCCCATTTGAAATAAAGGAAATAAATTTAATCCGTTCCACTCCCAAAAACTTCCATACTTGTATGACTTTTTTTTATGTAAATATAATACTGCACATGTAAATATAAATGTTTTGTTGTAGTGTTTTAATATTTACTTTACCTTATGAAGAGTAGTTGCTGGCTTGAGGGAGACAATGGAGAGGTGGGAAGGAGGAGAGGGGTTATGGTGTAGAAGGAGAATCCACCTCTGAGTCAGGCGGACTCTCTCTTCTTGGGAATTTCACTCAAATTTCATTTCAAATGTCACACAAGGATGCGTTAGACCAGCACCAAATAAAAAACTACGTTGATTACACTCGTTGTGTCAACAATATAATAGTCATACCACAAAGATACAATACAATGCCGTTTTCTCAAATAGGCAATGTGGTTATTAAAGAAAACGGAAATTTCATGGCAAACATGTATACAATCCCCAAGTCGATCGGATAAGAATTGGATTTTATAGAAATATTTGCTCAAATGACGCTTCAGCGCGGTGTTTGGGGTGCATTCAAGAGAAAAAAGTGTGTCACGTTCAAGCGACATAACTTTCATAAAGTGTTATCACAAAGTGATAAATTAATTAAACATTTTCACACACCGGGTTGTCACTGCTTTATCAGGGCAGCTTTTCCAAGAATGCATTCACCTTTTCAAACATTCCAAACACTTCCCTGATCTCAGTGGAAGAGGCAGCATCCTCCCTTACCTCCTCATTCCCTTACTAATGGTGTAAATTGTTGATGAGGACCTGCCATACTCCCTTGTGAGATCAGTCACACAGACACCACACTCATGCTTTGCTATAATTTCCTTCTTTAAATCCACAGTAATTGTGTCTTTCTTCCTCTTGACAACACTATCTTTAGCAAGCAGCTTCTTTGGAGACATCGTGTTACAAATTGTAGTCGCAAAACCACTAAAAACCCAAAGAAAAGCTCAAATAAATCCAGAGGGATGCTTGTCATGTGAGATACAACAACAACACTGGCGTCGGAGGCGTCCGAGAATTTGCGAGAACCCGCGAGACGCTAGGAAGCGCCATGTGGTTTCACTCGTTAACACTTTCGCGCTCTCCGCAAAGGTCACTCAGCCAACCGAATGTGCGCGCTGCGTTTTTATCGCTTAAGCGTAAAAACAAAAATGTGTATACTCTTTTTACTCTTCTGACCTTAGTTCTCATGCTACGTATTTCATTTTGGTACCAACGTGTTCGCAATAAAATTCTCTAGAAGAACATTAGTAAAATAAGTCACGAAACATATAGGAATACCAGCACCAAATAAATAACTACGTAGATGACTCGCCGTGAGCGCCCATCAGCAACAAAATGTTTTTACTCTTGGGATTGTAATCACCTCCACACTTGTTCTACAGCGTTAATTTTGGTATCAATGGACTCGCAATGAAATTCCCAACACGGTGATATGAATATAAGCGTAGAATAATGATGCAGCCCGCCCGCAAGAGTGTGGGAAGTGGTGAAATTGTTACCCGGTATCGGTGACGGGACGACGCACGGCGCTTTGAAAGTTTATACTTATTTCACTCTCATGACATTAATTTTCTATGTACGTCATTCATTTTTATGTCAATGTGTTCGCAATAGAATGTTCTATGTGCCCATAGGTAAAAAATATCAACAAAGCGTAAGTTAGAATAGCGACAAATATAAAACAACGCTGGAACATATCAGTGAGCGTCAAACACACACGAAATATTTTTACTTTTGTTATGTTTGTCAAGATTATACTTGTTGCACACAGTTATTTTTGGTTGTATATTGATCGGAATAAAATTCCCTAAACAGACATATGCATATAATACATGATATGGGGGAAGAATTACCAGTATAAACGGCTAAAGTCACCCACCTGCAACCCGTTTGGGACAAAATACCATTTGATCGAAGTTATCCACACCTTTCATGAACTTATTGTACCATGCAGCCTAGTGGTGAGAAAGAGAGCCTCATAGCGCGCAGTTTGAATTAAACCCAAAGTAAATCGGATAAAAATTGAATTTTATACAAATATTTTAAAAGTTGACATAACTTTATGTCCACTATGCGTTTACGTTAGACGAAACCGAACGCGCCGGCGCGTCCAGATAGCGCGAAAGTGTTAATAGAGGCGAGCTCGTCAATAGAGACGAATTTGCTGCGAGTGGCTTGCTTGTTACTGGAAAAACTCGTTAATAGAGCCACTCGTTAATAGAGGTTCCACTGTATATACGTAGTTGTCCGGATCTTCCACTTTCATGCTGTTTATTGGAGTGCTAAACATGCCCTCATTCTGCTTTTTTATTTTTTTTTTAGGATTTCACTAATTTCTCTGTCATCCTCGGTGTAAGAACTTTCACTTATACGAATAGGTCCAACACTGGCAGTGGTTTTTGCTTTAGATTTTGCATTTGTGAACAAATATTTTTATTATTATTATTATTTCTTGTATTGCTTTCTGTTCTAGTTGCATTTTTTCAATCTGATATGAATGCTTCAGTCTTTGCTAGATTTTTTCCCTTTGTAGGGAAAGTCACGTCTGCTTAAGCATTTCCAGTATTTTTTTCTCTTTTGAAATGTCGTTCGCCTGCATTTTTTTTTTACATTGGACCACTTTCTGGCTTTCCTCAAAGAAACAAGTTTCAGACTTTATATGCCTTAGAAGTCAGTTGTTCTACTCCTTGTGTGAGATTTTATCACTTAGATCAGTTTCCCATTGAATGTTTTAAATTCCTTGTTTATTTTCTCCCAGTCTATCCTTTTATTAATAAAATTAAACTTACTGAATAACCCCTCTCGCTTGATCATTGTTTTAGGTCTATTATGAGTACTGATGTTAGTGTGCACTTCAATGAGCTAGTGATCTGAGTATGTGGTATCTGAGATTGTAATGTCTCTTATTATGTCTTCATTGTTTGTGAAGACCAGATCTACAATATTTTCGCTCCTAGTTCGCTCTGATATCTGATGGTTGATTGAAAATTTGTCACAAAATTTAAGTAGTTCTGTAATCTGTGGTTGGTTATGTCCAGATAGATTTCCTGGTATATTATTATTGTTTGGTATTCTCCATCTTAAACCAGGCAGGCTGAAGTCACCTTGGAAGATAATATGAGGTACTGAATTGGGTTTGCCAAATTATTGAAGCTATTCCCTATTTTGTTTATCTGTTCTGTGAATCCCTCAGCCGTTGCATCTGGCAGTTTGTATATTAAAATAATAATAAAGTTTATTTTATCTATTTTTACTCCCAGTACTTCAACCACCTTATCTGTAAAGCTAAGGAGCTCTGAGCATACAGCGTTTTCTCTAATATACAGATCTACTCCTCCATGTGACCTATTTACCCTATCACATCTATATAGATTATACAGGTAGATTATGGAGCCGGTCGGCCGAGCGGACAGCACACTGGACTTGTGATCCTGTGGTCCTGGGTTCGATCCCAGGCGCCGGCGAGAAACAGTCTCCGTGGTGTAGTGGTAAGACACTCGCCTGACGTTCCACGAGCGCTATGTCATGGGTTCGTATCCTGGCCGGGGAGGATTTACTGGGCGCAATTCCTTAACTGTAGCCTCTGTTTAACGCAACAGTAAAATGTGTACTTGGATGAAAAAACGATTCTTTGCAACAGGGGATCGTATTCAAGGGACCTGCCTGAAACGCTACGCGTACTAGTGGCTGTACAAGAATGTAACAACTCTTGTATATATCTCAAACAATGGGCAGAGTTTCTTTCACCCTATGCCCCTGTTACCTAGCAGTAAAATAGGTACCTGGGTGTTAGTCAGCTGTCACAGGCTGCTTCCTGGGGGTGGAGGCCTAGTCGAGGACCGGGCCGCGGGGACACTAAAAGCCCCGAAATCATCTCAAGATAACCTCAAGAAGGTATTCTGGTATTCAGAACTCACTGTATATAAATTCCCCTGCATGGGTTTCTGTGAAAGCTTCAAATACAGTACAACCTCGATTCAACGTACCCTGATTCAACGAATCTTCTAGGTCGCATACTTTTCAGGCCGGATTTATTCACCCGGTTCGACGAACAATTGTTTGCTGAAGCGGGGGATGTATGGATTTGCTTACAATATCAGGACAGAGTTTACAGACTGGTGGAAAATTTTCCCATTCTATCACAGGTGGTGGAAGCACGAAGGTGGTGGAGGCCAAGACCGTCAGTAGTTTCAAAGCGTTATATGACAAAGAGTGCTGGGAAGACGGGACACCACGAGCGTAGCTCTCATCCTGTAACTACACTTAGGTAATTACACTTAGGTAATTACAGGTAACAATTAATAATTCCTACATATGACAAGTTGGACCACACAAGTGGACCACACAAGTGGACCACAAAGTTACGATGTTGGGACAGTGGTGGAAAACTTTCCCATTCTATCACAGGTAACAATTAATAATTCCTTCATATGACAAGTTGGATCACACAAGTGAACTATATTAACCAAACACCAGCCAGAGTGCTCTACACAAGTGAACAACCAAGTTTCCATGATTTTCGTTCACCGATTTGTGGCACACGTATATCTTTGTAAATTAATTTAAGGCTGAAGCATGATTAGCTAACTACATGTGGTAAAATCTCCTTATAGACATTTTCTGTGATGAAACAAGATGAGTGAGGGTGGACAGATAAGGGAATATTGTACTGTAAACCTCACTTGGTTTTCCTTTGTCTGTGTCGTCATAGTTCAGTGACACATGAAAGTTTCAGACTAATAAATCATTTCTAAAACAAGTGTTTTAATAGCTGTTTATTATCCTAATTAAACTAAACTAAACTAAATAAAACCCAAAATATACTGTAATATAATAGACATCTGCTATTTGATAAATTATTTATGTTATTGGAACAACAACTACAGCACGAGTGGACGGGTCTAATCCTTGTACACACAGCACCATGTCTGTTTCGTTCGATTTCATTGCCACAGTTCAGTGACCTATGGCCTCGAAATAATAAAATTATTAATTATTATTATTACTGGGCAGAAATATGCAATCTGCCCAGCCCTCTCTCTCTTGCCTGATTTTTGTTGCCTGGTCATAGAACTCAATTAATCCTGATAGGCATGATTTGCCATCTCTGAACCCATGCTCAATCTTTTCCATCATCTTGCATGGAATGCAAGTTAGGGACACTGGCCTGTAGTTCAGTGCCTCCTGCCTATCACCCTTCTTCTATATTGGGACTACATTGGCCATCTTCCAAATTTTTGGCAGTTCACCTATTACCAGTGTCTTCTTGTACACCATGGAGAGTGGTAGGCACAGAGCTTCTGCTCCTTCCTTTAGAATCCATGGTGAGATTCAAGCCTGGCCTCGGGCCGGGCTTGGGGAGTAGAAGAACTCCCAGAACCCCATCAACCAGGTATCAACCAGGAGATTCCATCTGGGCCTATAGCCTTTGTCACATCCAAATCTAGCAGATGCTTTCTCACCTCCCCACTGGTAATCACAAACTCCTCTAGTGGTGTCTGGTTTGATGTTCCTTCCCTTATCTCTGGAACTTCTCCTTGCTCTGAGGTGAAGACTTCCTGAAATTTCTTATTGAGTTCCTCGATTTATGTCTGCTACTTTAAGTGCATCTGGTATCTCCTCCATGTCCAAGCTCTTCCTCCACACTATACTGAGTGTCTGTGCTACCGGCCAGCACTTTGCATTTCTTTGGCTGGTGCACATAGTTGAATGAACAGGTAAGTGGTGGCCATTGTTGGATGAACTGATGGTGAGCATGGATAAGTAGACAAATGGATGAAGGGCATGGACGGACGGGTGGGCGATAGGCATGGACGGACGGATGGGCGATGGGCATGGACGGACGGATGGGTGACGGGCATGGACGGACGGATGGGTGGGTGATGGGCATGGACGGATGGGTGGGTGATGGGCATGGACAGACGAGTGGGTGAGGGGCATGGACAGACGAGTGGGTGATGGACATGGACATACGGCCGGACGGGTGATGGGCATGGATAAGGTTTGTTCAACATTAGCCCATGTTGAAAAAACTGGAACAAATTCACAAAACATTATGATCCTTCATTTACCTGATCAGGCACATGGATAAATAAGTAACACTAAACTCCAGTAAATCACACACATAATAATAATGCACTTTTTCTTTAACTCTAAGAAAAAAATATCAGAGGGTTAAAAAATACAGCATTTATATTTGCCACCATTATCCAAATTTCAGAAGTGAAAATATTTGAATAGTGTCTGTGCTCAGCAGATATAGAGAACATAGTCAAAATAAGACCTTAAAACAAAGCATCATTGCATACTTTGATGATCGGTGTGTGCATGGCAAGCTGCTCCACAGCTGGCCTGAACAAGTCGACAATGACGTAGAATATCAGCTCCAGCAACCTGAAATTAAATTATCATAAATTCATTCATCTCCCAATTCTTACATATTTAACACTTTATAAGTTACAAGTTACATATTGGTTAACCCTTCCACTGTGCATAATGGCTGGAGCTGTTTTAAAGTACCACAAAAGATTTAAAAGTCCTGCATATACACGAGGCTTTCATTTGCTTACTGAAGCCTCCAGTAACCATCACCCATCTTGTAAAAAATCAAGAGTTCCTTACTTTCCTTCTAGGGCTTTAGTAAAAAGACAAGGACCATGACTGGCACATCACCATCCAGTGTGTGAACGTGCATGGCAGCCATACCAGGAGCCAGTGAACTTTTAACCGCAGCAAGTGAGTGATTACCATGTACAATACATATATTTACAGGCAAAATGTGTGCTATGGATAATTATAAGATTCAGACTTATACATACCTGGTAAATATATATTAGTATGAATAAATACATGGTGTGCATGTATTTATGCACATGTATCTGCATATAATTGTATTTTCAAAGTTATACATAATGAACACCACCTTTGACATATCAATACAAGTACGAAAAAAAAACAGTTGAATGTAATGAAACGCTAGTTTCTGGATGAGGCTTGAAGGCTTCCTTAAGCTATCCAGAAGTGAAGTAGTGCTATATTAGTTGGGGTCATCGTTCACAGTTCATATGCCTAGCGGGGACCACGAGCCAGAACTTGGCCCCCTCAGAGAGGCACAGGGAGCAATGGCCCACAAACACTTTACATTTAAAGTCAGCCATACTTGCCATCAACCAGGAAAAGCAGCCAGAAAGGTAGGTGAAACAAAACAGACCACTGTCTGGTTAAAAATGCAACTTACATCCCCTAAACAGCAAAAGAACTTCCCCAGAAAGAAAAACAAGCAACACTTCGTCAACTAGCCACCCCCTGCTTGTTAGCGCCATCCCCCCAAGGGGGAGAGGGGAGTCGGCCTGGATCAGTTGGGCTCCTCACCCCTCAGTTCTTGAATGATGATAGCCGCCCCACCGGAGGGAGGGATGGAGAGGGTCACGGAGCCTCCGGGGCTCACCCAGAAACTAGCATTTCATTTTATTCAACACTGGTTTTCTGTGGTGAGCCCGTCAGATCCCTGAAGGCTTACCCACTGGGACTTAAAAACTGGGACTTAACAGGGAGGCCGCACAACTGCAGGTTTCAATGCGAGGAAGAGAGAGATGGCCGTGACAAGCACCCCAACATCACAAGGCCACAAGGGGCTCAGGACGTTCATGAGATACCTGGCGGCCAGGACCCTGCTCAACCCCCATAACCCCCGCGCCTGAATATCGTCCCAAAACATATTGTGGGGAAAAAAACAAAGTTAAATGTAATGAAATGCCATTTTCTGGGTGAGCCCCAGACACTCCCTGGATCTATCAGACTGATATGCAATATACAGTATTAGTCTGGGGCATCAGTCAATTGGAGCTATCGTGGTTGCCGGTAAGCAACCACGATGGTGCTACTGGGGACCACAAGCCAGAACCTGGCCACCTCAGAGAGGCACAAGGAGCAATGGTCAATGGAAACCCCCATGTGATTGGGAGCATTCCATGTCTGCCATCGAAAGGTAGGTAGTTATGCCTACCCAGAAAGGTAGGCATAACAAAAAAAAAAAACCCACTTGGTAAGAAAATTGCAAACGAAGACTGAACAGAGGTAGAACTCCCCCAACACCCAAGCAAACATGTAAACGTCTTCACCGCCGCCGTGCTGCCCTCCCCTCCCCAGGAGGGGGAGGGGGAGCCCCGGATCCCCTTGCACCAGCTACTCACACCCTTAGTTCGGAGGCCACGTATCAAAAACAAAATGAAACCGCCGGCCGGAGGGAGGTTGGGCGCCAGGGGCTCTCACAGAAAATGGCGTTTCATCACATTCAATGCTGTTTTTCTGTGGGGAGCCCCTTCGGCTCATTGGAGCTACATAACCAAAGAAAAGTAAAAAGAGGGACTTACCCGGGAGGTGGCTGCCAGGCGCTCCTCAACTCGAGACAACTGGTTGCAGCTTGTGATCCAAAGCCACACACGAACGACCAGGACCAGGAATATTAACCAAATAATGGGCGGCCCGGATCCTGTTCCACCTCTAAAATCCCTGTGCTTGAATGTCAGCCCAAGACATGTTACCGAACATGGCAGCCAAAGCAACAAGCTTACGAACGTCATGGGCACATGGATAGATAACGCAGATGACGGCGAAGAGCCACAACCAGACACAGGATTCACCCCCAATTTGACTAACCAAGCATCAATGACCCAAGCGCCCCTCCAGAAAGTAGCCATCTCGTTCTTTGCCAGAAAAGAAGGAGATAGCTGCAACCGAACAAACCGACCACAAGGACTGAAAAAGCAAAAACCCCTGGGCCAGAGGAGAGCATGAAGCTTGCCAATATGACCCCCAAAAGCCAATGCCAACAGAAACTAAGACATGGAAAAACAATCTTGAACCAAAGGAGCAGCCACAAACTGAGGAGAGAGAAATGAGATCACGCTGTCGAAGGACTAGGATGACTCAGGCAGCGCACGAGCAGTCCGGAGGTAAAACAAAGGACGTGAAAACTTACAAAACGGGGCAGAAGTAAAATTCGTATATGTTTATCTCTCAGAATGTTCGGTAATGCGTTTATTGCTTGTGATGTGTGTCTATGTATGTATTAACACAATGTACTGAACAGGGTGAGAATAGCTTGAGCTACCTCATCCCTTTGTGTGTATTTTACCTCAATAAACTTATTTAAATTTCAATCCCGAATGCAAGCTGAAGTGGCTTCGCCAGTGCCGCACCATTCAAAGGGTGACACCCCTTGTGTCAACACCTGTATCAGAGGAGCTCCAAGATATTTCACAATTCCTAAGTATTGTAGTACAGGTGAGTGGTGTCCCAAGGAACATAAAGGTGTAGTGCTTTGGAAAAATAGACGAGATAACACAATGAGCCAAGTGAAGTAAAAAATTGGATGAGAAAAAGTTACCCTAGTGTTCACAGTGCAAACAACAATATTCAAGATGGCCGCCGGCAAGAAGGAAAACAAAACAGAGCTAGATTTTAGGGGGTTATAACTAAGAAAGCATTGATATAGGCAGTCTACACAACAAATTGGCAAAATTAGATATTATAGTGAACTATTATGTAGAAATAATCAGCAAATTGAAAGAAAGTAATGACCATTTGACAAGCAAAGTTTTAAGTCTTGAGGAGTTAGTGAAAGACTTACGCAAGGAAAAGAATCAATTGGAAACAAATTGCAAAGCCATGGAAGAGGAAAATAAACTCTTAAAAAACAATAAGTTAGGCAAGGAAATTCAACAGGAAAAACAGCTTTTGTCAGTACAGATGGAGGAAGTTACACAGGGAATAGAACAGTGCAAGAAAGATATGCAACTCACCTATGCACAAGTGGCCAAGGAGAAGGAAAAAATAGAAGAAGCAGTAAAGGAAGTCAAACACTGCAGCAACCAGGATAAAACAAACATTAGGCTGGAAGGCAGAAAGGAACTGGCATCAAATCCTAAATTGGTGCAAAACACAGTTGATCAAAGTACCTCATAATTTTTGGATAAGATCTATGTCAGAAAGAGCTGTAGAAGAAGAGAAAGTAGTAGATAAAATTGTTGGCCTCGTGGAAGGTCTTACTACCATAGAGAATGTCTGCTACTACAGGAGTATTGGAAAGCATGTGAACAGGAAAGATCGGCCTTTGAGGATCACCCTAAACAGTGCCAAACAGATGGAAGAAGTACTAAGGAATGCTAGAAAGTGACAAAGTGACGAGGAACGGAAAGGATGGTCGTTAAAGACATAATCTTTCAAAAGAAAACAGAAGCTGAAACTGAACCTTGTCGAAGCAAAAGTCTAAATAAGAGCAGAAATGGAGAATTTTTTTTTTTTTTCTACAAAGTGATAGGGGTTATCTTCCTTGTGGTTATCTTGTGATGATTTCGGGGCTTTAGTGTCCCCGCGGCCCGGTCCTCGACCAGGCCTCCACCCTCAGGAAGCAGCCCGTGACAGCTGACTAACACCCAGGTACCTATTTACTGCTAGGTAACAGGGGCATAGGGTGAAAGAAACTCTGCCCATTGTTTCTCGCCGGCACCTGGGATCGAACCCAGGACCACAGGATCACAAGTCCAGCGTGCTGTCCGCTCGGCCGACCGGCTCAGGGGTAGGCAGACCAGTAAAATGATACAAAAAGGCAACCCATCAAAATCACTAGAGAAAGGGGAAGTGAAGAATAAGGAGAGGGGGAACATGTTCCTGAAGATTGCATACTCAAATAGATAGAATAAGATCAAAGACACTGGAGTTAATTGATGTAATACAGCTGCAATAACCAGATGTTGTTGCACTCACAGAGACAAAACTTGAAGATGCTATTTTAAATGAGGTCATATTCCCAAGGGGCTACTCAATTCTGTCATGGGACAGAAAAATTAGGGAAGGCGGTGGCGTTGCTGTGCTGGTGAAAGAACACCTAAAGGTGAACAAAATAATGATTGCCAGTCCATGAGAAGTTGACATAATAGCACTAGAGATCTGCAATCAGGATGATAAACTAACGATCATAAATGCATATAGTGCACCGTCATGCAACACATGGTCAAAGGAGGAGCTGGATAATAAAAGAGAGGGTCTTATAACAATAATGAGAGAGAGATTATAGCGAGAGCTGATAAGGATAGATCACGACTGTTGGTAGTTGGCGACTTCAACTTGAAATCCATAGACTGGGAGGCATATGAAGCTAGAACGGAGGATTTTTCGACTTGTAGATTTGTTAACCTCATCCTGGAAACATTCATGTTTCAACATGTTAAACAAGCTACGAGGATGAGGGAAGGGAATGTGCCCTCCATGCTGGATTTGATATTTACCAGGAAAGAGGAAGAGATATTTGATATTCAGTACCTCCCTCCCTTGGGTAAAGGTGATCATGTCTTTGCGGGAATAAAGTAAGAAATGCAATGCATTATAATCTAGAAGAAAATGAGGTTGAAGCAGTTGAAAAACCTGATTTCAGGAGAGGTCATTATGGGGAACTCACATTTTTTAAGGATTTTGACTGGAAAGACTTGTTGTTTGGACATGAAGTAAATGCGATGTATGTCAAGTTTTGTGAAATATATGATAAAGGTACAACAAAAGGTACAACGTAGCAGCCAGTACCCTGTTCGACTGCCGAAATCCCCGCGCCTGAATGTCAGCCCAGGACATATTGTCAAAGACGGTAGCAAGAGCTGCGAACTTGCGGACGTCATGGCATAGCCTAATGAGAGGATAGCAGGACTCCTCCACAAACCAGGCAAAAAATGCCAACAAAATGAAAAACACAATATAGCCCCAAAACTCCACAACAGCCAACAAGTAAACGGAGAGAAAGGACGATTGCTGCAGGATAGCTAAAGCAGGCTGCACCAGCTGCAGTGCACTCCACCAGCCAATAAACACCCCCCTACCCAGGGCAAGGCAGAAAGCCCAAGACCCCTGAATGATCTAAAGGGCGAGGACAACACAAGTGAGTAAGTCCTCGAACAGGGAGTGTTTCCAAAACGCCCCCGGGAGGATAACCCTGACCACGCATGGGCAGTACTTACGGGGCGGGGCACCTTGCGAAGGTACCGGTACCCAGGAATGCCAAGCCAACACACACCACAAGTGCAGGAGCAGCCACACAAGGCAAAATCCCAGAATAGGAAATCGTGGCCTGAGGTAACATCTGACTGCCAGCACCATCAGTTAAGAACTGAAGGCCGGGCTCACCCAAGTGGGCTCCCCTTCCCCCCATGGATTGGGGGTGGCGCTAACAAGTGGGGAAGCTAGCTGAACGAAGTGTTGCTTGTTTGTTACCTTTCTGGGGGGAGTTCTTTTGCTCTTTAGAGGACGTAGGTCCAATTTTTCAACCAGACAGTGTTTTGTTTCGCCTACCTTTCTGTATGCTCGATGGCAAGTATATAATAAATGTAAAGTGTTCAAAGGGCATTGCTCCCTGCCCCTCTGTGAGAGGGGCCAGGTTCTGGTGCTGGTTCCCAGTAGGCAACAAGAACTCTGTGACTGATGACCCCAAATAGGATAGCATTATATTGGTGGGATAACTTGAGGGAGGTAAAGGGGTTGCCCACAGAACGTCTATGTATTGTGGTTTAGGTGTAGTGACCTGGAAAAGTGGGGAGTTTGCGGTACAAATGAGGTGAGGTGCTGTGTGCGAGTAACTTTGTCTATTTATTTTCAGTATCACTTTATTTAATTTTTTCATACTAATAGGTTGCATTGATGTGTCAAAGGTAGTATTTATTATGTACAATTTATAAAATATAAGTATGTATGGATATATAAGAATAAATATATGGATACCATGTATTTATTCATACTAATATATATATATATTTGGTGTTTATATAAGCCTAAATCTTAAAATTTCACATAGCACATTTTGTCTGAAATACACACATGGTAATCACTCATTTGCTGTTGTTAAAATTTAACGTTCCTTCTATGGCTGCCCTAAACCTTCAGACACTAGATGGTGATGTTGCCAAACAATGCTCCTCATTTTTTTTTTATTTATGTTCTAAAAGGAAAGTGAGGGACTCGGGATTTGTTCAAGATTTGAGATGGTTATTGGAGGTCTGAGGAAGCAAATGTGAGCCCTGTGTATGTCCACAACTATTTTAAATCCACAAATCATATACTGTAAGCATGATTTGCGGCATCCAAGCAGATAGACCAAAATCATTGTATGTTCCTTCCAAAGGTTATATATATATATATATAAAAAAAACAGCGTTAAATGTAATGAAACGCCATGGGTTGAAGGAACAGAGCCAGCCGCTGTCATAGGTGAAAACTAGCTACGCAGTACCCTGCGCCCCATCAGTGCTATAACTACCACTTACCCCAAGGTAAACAAGGGAGTGAAACCCCCCAAACCCTCGGGGCGGCCAAACGCCAAGCAGCGAAAAGCCATCAGAGGTAGACCCAAGGTGACTTGTGGAAGGCAACCCCAAGCCCCAAGGGCGGTATTTACAGGGCACTCAGGGAAGGTGACCCTAAGCACATGTAGCCTGAGTACCTGAGAATACTACTCCCAGCTCACACGACCACCATAAGAGCAGCACTGAAAACAAGTCACAGCACTGAGACAAGACTGGAGCTGGAGCCACACGACCGTGCATGATCCCATCAGCCGAGGAACTGAGGCGGGGATCGCCGGCGCGGGGGTCTGGGGCTCCCCCTTCCCCCTCCCGGGGAAGGGGGAGCTGCGCAGACATGCGGCGCGGCTCGCGTGACGTCATGCTTGTTAGTTCGTTTTCCTGGGGGAGTTCTGTCCACTCGTTTGTCGATTTTTGTTGTTTAACCAGAATAGGGGTTTGTTTTGTGGCGCTTACCTTTCTGGGTGCCTGTCCCGGTCGATGGCAGATATAGAATGCTCCAAATCACATGTGCATTTCTATGGGCCATTGCTTCCCTTGCCTCTCTGAGGGGGCCAGGTTCTGGCTCGTGGTCCCCGGTAGGCCTAGAACTCCACCCACATCGACTGATGCAAAATAGTTAGGGTATCCATATCAGCCATGGATAGCTCCGGGGAGCCGTAGGGGCTCCCCCCAGAAAAGTGTTGAATGTAATGAAACGGCATTTTCTGGGCGTGGCCCGGAGGCTCCCTGGAGCTATCCAGGCTGATATGTAATATATTAGACTTTGACATCAGTAAGTGTGAATGGAGTTCATAAGTCTACCGGGGACCACGAGCCAGAACCTGGCCCCCTCATAGAGGCACGAGGAGCAATGGCCTGAAGAATAGCACATGTGATTTGGAGCATTCTATGTCTGCCATCGACCAGGTCAGGCACCCAGAAAGGTAAGCATCACAAAACAAACCCCTATTCTGGTTGAAACTACTGTACTACTGAAAGTCAAACGAGTGGACAGAACTCCCCAAAGAAAAACAAGCAAACGAGCATGACATCACCACTTGCGGCGCTGCCATCTCCACAGCTCCCCCATTCCCTGGAGGGGGACGTGGGAGCCCCAGACCACTCGCGCCGGTAACCCACATCTTCAGTTCTGAGGCTGGATGTCAAAACACTTGAAAAAGCCGCCGACTGGAGTGAGGGAGGGATACTGGGAAGCCTCCGGGTCTCATCCAGAAAATGGTGTTTCATTACACTCAGTGCTGATTTTCTGGAGGGAGCCCCTTTGGCTCCCTGGAGCTATCTACCCAAAGGCAAGGGCAAAAGAGGGACAAACCCAGGAGGCAGAAACCATGCGCCCGAATTCAAAAGCATGATAACTGGCAACACCGAATGACCCGCGCACGACCCGGGACACTCAAACCCTGGAACAGGAACGAAAGGAATCCGGGTCAACCCAAAGCGCAGCCATGGCCACAGAGGCCACGGCATGCAGACAATAGCTGATAGCCACAATCGGACACAAGAAGATGCACCCCCGGGCCAAACCAACCAAGCAACAATCCCAGGGACCCTCCCGGAAAACAGCCATTCCAACCTCGCTAGAAGAGACGGCTGCAAACGAACAAACCGATCACCAGAACCCAAAAGAGCAGAAACCTCTGAGAAACAATCCTGAACCGAAGGGGCCACATACAACCGAGGGGGAAAGAGATAAGAGAGCACCTTGTTCAAAGACTAGGACGGCTCAGGCGGCGCATGAGCAGGCCGGAGGTGAAACAACGCCCGAGACAGCTCACAAAACGTTGCAGAAGGAACATCAAAACCGAAAGCAAGTCGTAGCGGCTCCTCCAGTGCCGCACAATACGAGGTGACAGTATGCGGCATACGATGACGGTCCTGAAAAGTCACACTCGAGAAAAGACAAGACTACCTCAACAAAAAGTGCAGTATACCTATGAAGAGATAAAAAGAACAAGGATGGACCGCCAGTAAACTACATACTGCTGCCAAGATGAAGCACGCAGGTGTTACACCAGCAACGAAGTCACCTGATCACCAAACAGATGGTGATAAACTTGAGTCAAAATTACCAGACGCGAAGATTCAAGAAGACAGAGCCAGCCACATAACGGACCGGATCGATCATCTGAAAGAGGCGGAGCCGTGGAAAAAGCCCTGGGTACGGACATTGAGCAAGTAGCTCCCGAACCAAGGCTGGGCTCTCTGAGAACTCGGCAGACGCGACATCCGAAGCGACCGTCCCCAAAGACCCAAGGAAAGGTCCGCGAGTCCCACACAGGACCCAGCCCAGTCCGAACCCGAGAGGGAACCAGATCGAAATTCTGCCAGTGCGCCAGGAACCTGAACCCAGCGAGCAGACAGGTGGACTGGTTGGGAGCTCAGACCAGCCAGTCATCAAGATAGGCCAGAACCCTAAGACCTAAGAGACACAGATGGGCCATCACGACATGGGTAAGGCGTGTGAACACACGAGGTGCCAGATGCAACCCGAATGAGAGAGAATGAAAGTGGTAACCGAGATGCCCCACAACAAACCTGAGCCAATCCCTGAAACCCGGATGAATCGGGATGTGCCAATACCGTATGCATCCCAGAGGTCCAGAGATACCATCCAAGCGCCCGGCTCCAAAAGAAGCCGGACCTGGGAGCGAGTAGTCATCCGAAAAGAGGGGCAAAAACCCAAGGGTTCAGACAGGGAAAATCCAGAATGAACTGCAGGTTCTCCATATCCCGTTTCGGGACTGGAACAGGCAGGAAACCCACCTGAGGCACGTTGTAGTTTCGACCACGCCCAAGCGTACCCACTCCAAGATGACCCGACAGAGCGGAGAAAAGACCCACCCCGCCAGCCCCGAACCCCCCGAAGGAGAAGGGCCACCCAACGCCACCGTAGGCAGTCGAAAACGACCCGAAAAGCCCACAAATCGTGAGACCAGACATGAGCGAACAGAACAAGCCCCCTCCTCACTGCCCCATCAATGGGGCGAACCACAAAAGGGCCGACGCCCCTTACAAAACCCCGACTTACACACACAGCTAAACACAGATGCCGAAGAAATATAAGAAAATTCACTTTCGCAGAGTGGTAGATGGTTGGAACAAGTTAGGGGAGAAGGTGGTGGAGGCCAAGACCGTCAGTAGTTTCAAAGCGTTATATGACAAAGAGTGCTGGGAAGACGGGACACCACGAGCATAGCTCTCATCCTGTAACTACACTTAGGTAATTACACAGCTATCACCGTGCTGACCAGACGAAGATGGGTCCAAAGGTGGCGCCGACTCAGAAACTAGCACCAGTGGCCTGCCGTAACAAGAGGAACCCAGAGCACAGGCACGACCCATCCGGCAGGAAACACCCCCCCCCCCTCCTCCGGGACCCCCGAAAGATCAACAAGTCCGATAACAGACATCTAGAAGAAATTGCTAGCAGAAACCGCCCAACCACAGACTCCACAAACAGCAAAGGACAAAATAGCGATGAAAACCTAAGAGCCAAGGCCCAGGAAGATTCCAACAAGGAAGGGAGCACCACTAGTCGACATGCGAGACGCGAAGCAAAAAACTGTGACACCGCATCCCACAGGACCGGCGCAAACAGCTCCAGCAGTGCAGACGACACACCCGCTGCCGAGACCAGGGCACCAGACCCAGGAACAGCCCCAAGTGCCACCGCATCCCCCTGAAGCCAATCCAAAGACAGCTCCAGGAGGGGATAAGAACCACAAGACCGAAGCCAGCAGGCCACGATCACGCAAGCCCTCAGCCACCAAAGCAGCTGCAAGGCAGGGAGGGAACCTACACGCAAAGCTGAACCACACCAACATCCCACTGAAGCACAGGGGCGAACAAACATGCATTGAGGTGAATGAGAATGCCCCCCAGGGAAACCTGGATCACCATGAATGCCTCGAACCACGCAAGTGTGCGGTACGACAGAAGTACTCCAAGAATCCAATGACAACACAGGGCAGTCTGCTAGCCAGGACTCTGGAACCTCATAACAAACCCAAGTATGGAGACGAATCCATTAGAGAGGCATAATCCAGGTCATGTAGGCGGTAAGCCGCATTGGCCGCCCGCACCTCAGTCAGTGAGATGTGGGAAGTCAAAAACCTCCAGGACGGAATTGACTGACCCAAAGGGACACGGAGCCGAACCCGGGGAGGGGACAACATCAAATCTCACTTGTACGCAGAAGGGGGGAAGAAAACCCCACTCCATGTAACAGTAAGCCCCGATCGGAGGGTAGGAAACCTCAGATGGGGTCCAACAGGGCCCAAAGCCCCCAAGTCAGCCCCTCCACAGCCTCGGGAACCACCACATCAGGACCCGGAGCGGAGTCATCCCCCAAAGCCCCAGCCTCAAAAGAAAAGGCCGGTGCAGCCGTGGAAGCCGTAAGGAAGGGGGCCCACTGGTCAGACCCAAAAGCTTAGGCAGGGAGAATCGATTCAAATGCCTCCGTTGCCACCCTGGAAGGAGCATCCCCCTAGACCGTCTGAGTCTCAAGTCCATCCCTGCCCCGACCCCGAAACCTTCAGACGGTGCAGAGCCGGATGCAGGGGGGGGGGGGGTGGTGGTGGAAGAGGACGAGACCGAACAACAGCAGGCGAAGGACGAGGGAGGAGCGGACGAAACCAAGACCGAAGTGACCAACATCCCAAAGTCCGGGTCCCTATAACTAAAATGGAGCAGCTTCAGGGCTTGCGGGGAAGCAAGCAACCCAGCACGTTGCAACAACCTAAACTTAACGTCCAACGCCTGCGCCGCCTGTACCTGAATAGTCGTCAGTGGACTGGGTAAACTGAGTCACAAACAAGCAACAAAACTCGCAGGACTCCGGGTCGAAAGTGTCACTGACTAAGCAGGCAGCACAATAGAGGCAAAAACAAAGAGTCACCCCTGAGACAAGGGGATAGAGCAACCCTTAAACTCGCACAAAGCGAGGGGGAACTCAGGGGTCACATCCATCAAACCCATGTGTCCCCGTAGGAATTCCCAGGGTCCCTAGACTGAACTCACACTCAGGGAAGCCCAGGCAGGGTACTACTAACCGGCGCCCATGTCTACTAACAAACTTTCTAGAAGCTAACCCCGGGACGTGTCCACTCACGGGGCCCCAAGTAGGGGATACCACCCAGAACAGATAGAAACCTAAGGTATACATAGGAGGCAACAAAACAAAGGCAGACCTCCCCTACTCCCCACCAGGCAGGAAAACAAAAACAAATGAAAAACTTTGCAAGAAGACAACATACCCAGGCAGAACAGAACCAGCAGCCATTATAGGTGATAACTAACTGTGCAGTAACCTGCTTCCCTACCAGTGCAAACTACCCCTTACCCCTAAGGTAAACAAGGGAGGAGGAAAACCCCCAACACACTCAGGGTGGTCAATTATCTAGCAGCAGACCAACAGAGGTAGACCCCAAGGTGACTTGTGAAAGACAACCCCAAGCCCCAAGGGGTGTACTTAAAGGGCACCTAAGGAAGGTGATCCTAGGCACATGCTGCCCGAGTACTTGGGAAATTACTCCTGGCTCGTGCACCACCAGAGAAGACTCGCCCTACACCACAAGGCACAGAGCAGAAGACAGAAATCAGGAGCAAGAGCCACAGCGATCAATACCATTTACATCAGCCAAAAAACTGAAGTTGTGGGTTGCCGGCGCGAGAGGTCTGGGGCTCCCCCTTCCCCCTCCCGGGGAGGGGGGGAGTTGCGCAGACGGCGGCATGGCAAGTGATGACGTCATGCTTATTTGCTTGTTTTTCTTTGGGGAGTTCTGTCCACTCATTTGACTTTCAGTAGTAGTTTCAACCAGAATAGGGGTTTATTTTGGGATGCTTACCTTTCTGGGTGCCTGACCTAGTCGGTGGCAGAAATAGAATGCTCCAAATCACATGTGCTATTCTATAGGTCATTGCTCCTCGTGCCTTTCTGAAGGGGTCAGGTTCTGGCTCGTGGTCCCCGGTAGACCCATGAACTCCATTCACCCTGACTAATGCCAAAGTCTAATATATTACATATCAGCCTGAATAGCTCCGGGGAACCAACGGTGCTCCCCCCAAGAAAGTTATGTGCTAAATCCCCACATACCTGTCTGTAGTAAAAGGAAACTGAAGATGTATTTGGAAGGCGAGGGAATATAAAGTGCTGCTGCTTAGGACCTCGAGGTGGTATAGAACAGGCTTCTGGGTCTGAGGCTATACAGGGGTCTACACAGTTGATCTTTACTTGGTTGCCAAATACTTTCTGAAACAAAATATCAAGAAACAAAATAATTATTACCATAAAAAGGAAACTAAATGTTTTAAATGCCATCTGAAGCAAGCATCAAACATCAAATGTATAAAATTCCATTATGATATACTGAAATGGATAGTTATTATATATTTCAAATTACTGCATACATAAATAATACTGGCAATGAACAAAGTTCCTGCAGCTGCCTTTATCAAAGAGAGTAATATCTGATCTACCCTCATTGCCCTTGTCTAATATATGCAAGCAAGGATATACCAGAAAACATGATACAGTAACTGAGCTAGGGAAGTGTACAGAAAGTATTGAGGTAAAAATAAAGAAATCATTGGGATTTTTATGGAGTAGTGTATGACCTTGCTTATCCGAATTCCACTAAACTGGTTAATTGGGTTATTCGGCCAAAATAGCTTAGATATTTTTCTGGGAAAATTTTGCCATATCCAGATAGCAATCTCAATAACAGGAGAGCTGGCCAGATGGTGCATAATGGCATAGATTCTAAATCAAGTCCAGATAAATTTCTGCCAAACTTCACTGTATCTAGACATATCAACAAAACCAGAGATTTTGCCGAATATTGTAGACAGGCATCATGCTTTACTGTAGTAATCCCATATGGAAGTGGCTGGAGGCGCAACCTGTCCCATTAAAAATAACGTCGCTTTTGGCCGTTTACCCGTATGGCCGAAAGTGGACGTAATTTGAAAATGAAAAAAAAAATATAAATAAATTTGGGATGCAGGCAATGAGTCACAATAACGTGGCTAAAGTAAGTTGACCAGACCACACACTAGAAGGTGAAGGGACGACGACGTTTCGGTCTGTCCTGGACCATTCTCATCGACTTGAGAATGGTTCAGGACGGACCGAAACGTCGTCGTCCCTTCACCTTCTAGTGTGTGGTCTGGTCAACTAAATTTGTTTTTGTTTTTTCAACAACAGTAAGTTAAGGGTCCTCTGATAGGTTAGGTGGGCAGGAAATTCTCATAAAGTTTCAAAACATTATGAAAAACATTAATTGAAAATTGCCTGTTCTAGCCTTGCCGAGTAAGCCGGACAACTCAAACAGAAAACAGAATAGTACGTCACTTTTGTGAGTTGATTTCATTTCAAATTACGTCTAAATTTGGCCATAGCGCGCATACGAGCGAAAAGTGACATTATTTTTAAGAGGACGGGTTGGGAGGCGCAAGGTACGGGAAATGTTTGGATGGGTGGTTTCAGTGTAGGGGGTGTCAGGGAAGGCAGGAAGGACCATCTAGGGGATGAGGGGTATGTGGAGAGGCCTATGTTCTGTATTGTATAGAAAAACCAAGAATCACGTTAAAACAATTCATTACAGTGAAAACCTAAGAAATAATATCTAATATTATAACTGACACACATTCCTTAAAAGCTATGTGTACAGGATGAAGACTAGTTTCCTGCAAAAATTAGGGGAATTATTTTTCATCTGGTGGCCAACACAACATGTCCCAACTGGATCCGTCCTGGCCCAGTCAACCTAAACAAGCCAAGTACTTTCTCAACTCGTGTTATACATCAGTGTTGTGCCACTAATGGCACGGCATTAAGAATCACACCGTGCCATTCTTAACCCTTTAACTGCGCGGCCTATAAATATGACATCCCCCCAGTGCGCAGGAAATAAAACCTCGGGAAAAAAATCTTTTTTCTTCTGAAAGTGTCAAAAACCCCTCTCTGTATATGGGTATAGCAACGGAAGTTCGAAATTGTACATACTTTGGCTGCTATGGGGTCCGAAAGGTGGGGCTTGACGTCATCATTCCCCGTGCGCCAGAGCAGTATGCTCCCGGGGCTGGTGGGGCGCGAGTTACCGCGAATATATTTTTGTTCATTTTTTTGCGCAGTTCCAAATACATTTTATTTGTTTTTACGTGCTAATCCTATGTATAATGAACACGTACACTATATTATGGCAGTAAAACATCCATACTGTCCAAGGACACTGTTACGTGCATGACACTTGTGTACACATATCTTGCACATATTTACCATGTATCATGCTAATTTATGTATATAAACAATCTATTTACAGACTATACACTGTCACACAATATATACATTTACCATCAACACATTCAGAACACCGCGAGTGTGAGCAGCCACACCCACACAGGCCCTCCCTCACTCCAACATCTTACTCGCCAACATTGCTCCTCCCACCATAATGTCATTTTTTTTATTACACTATTTACACATGTTATATATACTTATCTACATGTTTTATTTACTAGAACTATGCAAGTAAACCAGTATTGTGTCCAAACAGTACAGTGGCCATCATACACTGCAGGAGAAATCACACAGCAGAAAGCAGACGATGCTACAATTACGACGTCACATCCTTCACCAAAATAGCTCGTATGGGCCAATAGCAGGTGCCTCGTATGGGCCAATAGCAGCTGCCTCGTATGGGCCAATAGCAGGTGCCTCGTATGGGCCAATAGCAGCTGCCTCGTATGGGCCAATAGCAGGTGCCTCGTATGGGCCAATAGCAGGTGCCTCGTATGGGCCAATAGCAGGTGCCTCGTATGGGCCAATAGCAGGTGCCTCGTATGGGCCAATAGCAGGTGCCTCGTATGGGCCAATAGCAGCTGCCTCGTATGGGCCAATAGCAGCTGCCTCGTATGGGCCAATAGCAGCTGCCTCGTATGGGCCAATAGCAGCTGCCTCGTATGGGCCAATAGCAGGTGCCTCGTATGGGCCAATAGCAGCTGCCTCGTATGGGCCAATAGCAGCTGCCTCGTATGGGCCAATAGCAGCTGCCTCGTATGGGCCAATAGCAGCTGCCTCGTATGGGCCAATAGCAGCTGCCTCGTGTGGGCCAATAGCAGCTGCCTATTATGGGCCAATAGCAGCTGCCTTGTATGGGCCAATCCTGGTCTCTAATTTATGTAAATGAATAATTGACCACAAGTTTATTTTGAAAAGGAACCTAAAACATCATTTGAAGATTCCTAGATGGACGAAATAATGCTGTGGTGCTGTGGCTAGCGCTGTGAACATCGTGAACAACATTGAATCACTGATATTTGAACATTGTACCCAGTCATTATCCCACTCAGGCTCTTCTATAATACTATCACGGCTAAATAATACAGGTTATATATATATTTTGACATTATTAGGCGATGCTGTGGTCACACGCTGAACAGCAGAGCTGTGCGCTCATACTGCGAGCGCCAGCCTTGGTTGCTCACTCACTACTGAGGCTCTGACACCCGGCAATGTGGATCATGATTTTTTTTATTTAAAGATGGCGTCTGTTTACAAGAGCCCTGAGGAAGCTGATGTGAACCCCATGTAGCCACGGGAGTTTTGTATGGAACGTGAAAAATAAAAACACCTGGAGGCGCGTTGCGCACCCGAAGCCTGGGCCTGCAGGCGCGTTGCGCAGTTAAAGGGTTAATTAACTTTTTGTTTACATTGTAACTTGGATAATTTATTACAAAGACTATGTCTGGTAGGAGCAGCAATTGTCCTGGAGGCATTAAGAGGAAGGTTGTGCTAACTGATTTCAAGATGTACAATATCAATCACATAGACAAACTACAACAAAGTAAGTTGAAGTTTCTGTTTTAAATTAGAGTACTGGTATTTTTTTATTTTACAAATCAAAATATTATTTACTTTAATTCTGGTGCTTCCTACCGGGTCCTCCCCAAATAATCCGGATAAGTGAGCTCATACAGTATAAGAGATGACACTAATAAGAGAGGTACAATTATCAACAAAGTATTCTAAAGATATATTATACCAACATCAAGAGTATTTAAATATGAAATATTACATAAGGTAATAAAAATCTATCATTGAATGTATCATTAGTCCACAGGGATAACAACACTGCAAACCCGACATGATATGCCGGATATCATTGAAACTTTGAAAATACTGAACAAGTTAGACGATGTTGATCTTTGATCAGGATATTTTCTTCAGAAGGTCAGAAGTAACAAACAAGGAGCAACGGTTCAAGCTCAACAAGCCACGATGTAGGACTGAGAACAAGAAATGCTTTTTCACCACAGGGGTTATTAACCCATGGAACTGCCTATCCAACGACGCTGTAATCTGCCAAAACTGTTTTAAAATAAACCTGGAAAAGATCAAGGCAAATGGGGGGAGGGGAACCTTCTACAAGCCACAGGCTTCCTGTCCTTTTCGAGGCCACTAGGGTTAGTGGCCCTCAGGTAAATTAGGTATCGAAATGCCTCTTTCTGGAGGAAGCCCCTTATAGCATCCTGAAGCTGTACACCAAGATGGTCCTCATCTACCATGTCACATCAGCCTTGCAGTTCTTAGGACTACAGGGGACTATTCCCAGAACCCAGCAACCACCTCCCAACTTTTTTTTTAACAAGTAATATTGCGACAATATACATTTATTGTGGACACATTACTGACACATGTATCACAGTTCCAGGGAACATTATGAACGTTCTACTGTATACATATTATAAAGGAGACAAATATGCATCGTATACGATAAAAAACAATATATTTGTGGCAACACCCGGTGCTTGACTGGCCCGCACGACCGTGTCTGGGTGTGTCACGCATGGGCGACCAGCCCCTGATGACGTCATAATGCACCTTGTCCACGTCCCCACACCCAAAGTAAGTGAAATTTGGTATTTATTTTTACATAGACATTTTCAGGGAAGAAAATTTATCATTTTACAAAAAAAAAAAAAAAAAAAAGATTTTTTTGGGAACACTTCATTTCATGCGCACAATGGGAATTTCACAATAAACTCGGCGCAGCACGGTGGTTAAAGGGGGTTCAACCGGCTTTGACAGCACCAGTACCTTGGCTTTCCATAGGGATACTCCCCCTGCGAGCCCTTGAAACCCCCATTGGGGGCTCAGGTGACCCTCACTATGTATTCAATCCCATCTTGCCTTGTGCGAGTTTGAAGGTTAGTCGTTGCCCTTGTCTGAGGGTGACACTCATCTGTTTTGCCTTCGTCATGCTGCTTGTTGGGTCGACTACACACATTCGACCCAAAGTCATGCGAGACCTGTTCTCCGCTTGTTCTCCAATTTACCCACTCTTCTTTAGACGAGGTTAGGGGTCAAGCAACTTTCGCATTGCATGCTAGGTTTAGGTTGCTGCAACACACTAGGTTAGTCGCCCGCTTGAATGCCCCAGGGCTGCCCTGCTTTGGTTTTAGGGACCAAGACTTGGGGGCATTGGTCGCTTCGACTTTGGTTCAGTCCATGCCCCTTAGTCCTTCCCCTGCTGGTGTGGTTCACCCCCCTCCTCTCCTGCTGCCGGCTCCCATACGTCTCAGGGTTTCAGGGTCGGGGAATGGTTTAGCTGGGGATGAGACTCTGGCGGTTCCGGGGGCTGCCCCATTTGATGCTGAGACAGAAGCACTTGAGCCTGAGTCTCCTGCCAAGGCTTCTGGGTCTTTCCAGTGGCCCCTTCTTTGATGCCTTTTCCTTGGACTCTGCCTTTTCTTCAAGTGTGAAGGGCGTTGATGACGGCTGTGCCTCAGACCCGTTCTGTCTTCCGGAGCTGGGGCGATGACGGCCTGGGGCGCTTGGGGCCCCTTTTCAGCCTGCCTGGGCTTTGGTGCCCTCGAGGAGGGGTCTGCTGTTGCAAGGTTCGGGTCTTCCTGTACGAGTTTGGTATGGGGTTTGTTTCCAGGTTCCCTTGAGTTCCGCGGCTTCAAACTTCCAGAGGTTCTCTACCTCTCGGATTTCCCCTGCAGAGATTCAGGAGGCCCCTTGGTGCCTACCTCCTGCAAGACCCGGATTATGCCTGTGATGGACCTGATCTCTTTTGAGTTCGAGTCTTCTTCCTTTTTTGGGTGTGTTATGAGGTTCTGGCATCTTGTTGGCTTGCAGACTGCCCTTTCTTTTTGCTTGGGGCATGGTACGGGTTTTGTCGTACCTGCACGCTTCAGTAACGAGAGCTCACTATGGTGCTGCAGGTTTACTTAGGGGACGCCTTTGAGCACCTTAATGCATGCCTTTACACCCCTGTGCTTCCTCGTGAGGTTGGCCGGCTCCAGTTGCATGCCCAGATTCTTCCCTCTTGGTGGCAGAGGATCTTCGTGCTCGCAGGCATTTTGCCTCTGTTCTTCATTTTTTTCCTTCTCGAGCTGGTGGAGGTGGAGACAAATGGGCAAAATGTTTCTTTCACCCTGATGCCCCTGTTATCTAGCAGTAAATAGGTACCTAGAAGTTAGACAGCTGCTACGGGCTGGCAAAAAGGAGGCCTGGTTGAGAACCAGGCCGCGGGGATGCTAAGCCCTAAAATCCTCTCAAGATAACCATTACACTGGACATAAAAGCACTCACAGCTTGGGCTACACAGCTGTGAAAACCAACCCCAGTATGAGGTATCTACAAGCACATGAGCCTCCAGTGAGTCCCAACCAACCATAGCTTGGTCCTGAACTGGATCAAGACAGGGGCAACAAGACCTCTACTCTCCCAAGACAGGGGTAACAAGACCTCTACTCTCCCAAGACAGGGGGCAACAAGACCTCTACTCTCCCAAGACAGGGGCAACAAGACCTCTACTCTCCCAAGACAGGGGCAACAAGACCTCTACTCTCCCAAGACAGGGGCAACAAGACCTCTACTCTCCCAAGACAGGGGCAACAAGACCTCTACTCTCCCAAGACAGGGGCAACAAGACCTCTACTCTCCCAAGACAGGGGGCAACAAGACCTCTACTCTCCCAAGAAAGGGGCAACAAGACCTCTACTCTCCCAAGACAGGGGTAACAAGACCTCTACTCTCCCAAGACAGGGGCAACAAGACCTCTACTCTCCCAAGACAGGGGCAACAAGACCTCTACTCTCCCAAGACAGGGAGCAACAAGACCTCTACTCTCCCAAGACAGGGGTAACAAGACCTCTACTCTCCCAAGACAGGGGCAACAAGACCTCTACTCTCCCAAGACAGGGGCAACAAGACCTCTACTCTCCCAAGACAGGGGGCAACAAGACGTCTACTCTCCCAAGACAGGGAGCAACAAGACCTCTACTCTCCCAAGACAGGGGGCAACAAGACCTCTACTCTCCCAAGACAGGGAGCAACAAGACCTCTACTCTCCCAAGACAGGGGCAACAAGACCTCTACTCTCCCAAGACAGGGGGCAACAAGACCTCTACTCTCCCAAGACAGGGGCAACAAGACCTCTACTCTCCCAAGACAGGGGCAACAAGACCTCTACTCTCCCAAGACAAGAGCCACCCCAAGCAGAAAAGATCTCCAAGACAGCAAATGCCTGAACACACCCTGAGAACTCCGTCAGTGCCGTTGACAGTGCTACAGTGTTCAGGAAAGGTAACTTTGAGCACATGCAGCTCTAAGCCCTCTAAAAGGCCTGGTCCATGCTACACCAACAGCGTACTGAACAAACCCAAGCCACACACAACTAAGTGTAAAGAGGCACAGATGAAAAACACCAGGGCCAAGTACGGCTTACAAATGCTCAAGGAGCCATTGGAAAGCGTTAGCCCCGGTCCCCTCATCTCCCCAAACGAGTGGGAGAAGCGAGACAAACGAGCACATACTTGTTTTAAGATATTGAATCTTTTGTTTACATTGTTTGGGGAGTTCATAAGGCAGGTTATGAGGCTTTGGCCTCTTTTGAACCCAGCAGTAGTCTATATTGGTTCAGTGACTTTCAGAGTGCCTTCCCTAGTGAGGAGGCAGTGTGTCACCTGCTCCCTGTGCCTCTCGTAAGGGGCCCAGGTTCGGGTTTATGGTTCCTGTTGCTTGGCTAAACTCAACGGCTGTGCAATCTAGTACTGTAGTTGGGAGCTATCTCAGGGTGAGTTTCAAGGAGCCACAAGAGGCTCCCACAGAAATACATATTAAATTAAGCTTATGATTGATTATTTAGGCTTAAGACAGGTTAGGTTAGTTTTGTGGTTAGTTGATTTTCATGTTATGTTAAACCCTTTAGTACAAAAATGTGAGTTTTTAGGTACAAAAGTCCATATTTTTGTTTTTATTTCAGCCATAGTTGCTGTAAGCACTAGCATTCTGGAGGATGAGTTGCATAAATTCATATAAATTCCCTTCACCACTTCCTGTTCTTTCAAGAGAAAGTTGCACAATGAACCAACCTTCAATTGTCTTTCCATATAGTTTCTAGTTTTTTTCATCGATGCATAATAGTCTTGAACATTGTTATGAACTAGAAGTGATGCTCGGCCCAACCCAGCAATCATTGGAGTGTTCTCCGTACCTGGCCGGTATCCTCTCTCTTGGCCACCTCCGTACAGCATAGGATATACAGGCGTCTTGTGCCCTAAACCACGGATATACAGTGCACCAATCCGAGGTCCATAATACTGCAAAAAGCCAATTGAAAGAATTTATACAAAAGTTAAAATTATTATTTTGTCAATTGGCTAGTCCACATACATAAGCTCAACAACTTTACCATACAGAACTACAGTATATATATTTTACCCAAAACATGTCTTATCAAAAAACCAGCGTTGAATGTAATGAAACGCCATTTTTCTGGGTGAGCCCCGGAAGCTCCCTGGAGCTTATCGAGCTAATGTATGTTATATTAGACCGGGACATTAGCTAAGGAGTTCAGACCTACCAGGGACCAGCGCCAGAACCTAGCCCCTTCAGAGAGGTTTCAGGGAGCAATGGCCCTGGAAAACCCCCTTGTGGTTGGGGTTTTCCTTATCTGCCATCAACCAAGGTTAGGCACCCAGAAAGGTAGGCATAACAAAACAAACCCCACATGGTAAGAAACTAAAACAAAAATCGAACAGAGAGGTAGAAACTCCCTACAATCCCAAGGAAACAAGCAAACATCACACTTTACTGCCGCGCCGGTTGTCCGCGCAGCCCTCCCCGCCGTCCCAAGAGGGGGAGGGGTCATGGACCTCACTGCGCCGGCTGACTAGCACCAGTTCGGAAGCTAAGCTTCAACCAACGTGAAAAAACCGCCAACCAGTGGGAGGGAGGGTTGCCAGGGAACCTCCGGGGCTCACCCAGAAAATGGCGTTTCATTACATTCAATGCTGGTTTTCTGTGAAAAGCCCCTTTGGCTCCCTGGAGCTACATACCCAATGAGAAGGAAAAAAAAAAGGGCAGACCCGGGAGGCAGGCGTCACAAACTCCGCAACACGAAGTCGAGACAACAGGCAGTAACCTGCATACCAAAGCAACACAAGAACGCACAGGAGCAGACACGCTCACAAAAGAACCTGTGCAACCCCCAAAACATCACACCCGAAATGAGCCCAGGACGTCACCAAACATGGCAGCGAAAGCTGCAAACATCTGAACGGCACGGGCACAAGGATGGACCGCAGGCTGGTAGGTTATCTTGAGATGATTTCGGGGCTTTATATAGTGTCCCCGCGGCCCGGTCCTCGACCAGGCCTCCACCCCCAGGAAGCAGCCCGTGACAGCTGACTAACACCCAGGTACCTATTGTACTGCTAGGTAACAGGGGCATAGGGTGAAAGAAACTCTGCCCAATGTTTCTCGCCAACGCCTGGGATCGAACCCAGGACCACAGGATCACAAGTCCAGTGTGCTGTCCGCTCGGCCGACCGGCTCCCCCGGTCGACTTAAGAAAACTGCAGACAACCTGGGTAACCCCAAGCCCCGAAACAGAGAACAAAGGAAACGGAGAACAGTCCGAATGGAGCTGGATGGTAGAGCCCCGAGTGACCCGAACCCTCTGAAGCGCAAACACGACAGCCACGAACTCCCGAACTGTGCTGTGAGCCTGACGGACGGACGGACCCCACCATCCCTGGCTGGCCTGGTGAGCACTGGTCACAAAGCCCCAGCCGAGAGATGACCCATCCATGAACACATCGAGCGAAGGCTTGGGGAGGCGCCCAGGCACGGAACCCCGAAAACCTTAAAGAGGAAGCTGGTGACGCAGCACCAACACAAGATCCCCAGAGGACGAACCCAACGATTACGAGAGTAGAGGGGGAGTCCCCGAAGGAACCAAACGGACACCGAAGCCAAACCCGACCCAGCGGGCAGACCAGCACGGCGAACTTCAGACTCCCACACACCCGCTCGAGCAACCGCCGAGCAACCCGGGACCCCCCTCATAAAGAGCCAAAGGCGGGACCATAGCCACAGCAATGCTTCAAGAGGGAAAGATTAAGAAGCAGTCGAAGAGTTCTAAACAAGACCCAGCCAGGTCCGAACCCTGGACGGAAGCAGATGGAACAGCCTCCAGATCACCAGGAAACCGAACCTGGTGATCTGGAAAGAACCACACCCCTGGCGAGCAGACAAGTGGACCTGGGAGCCAACACCAGCCAGTCGTCGAGGTAGGCCAGAAACCGAATCCCGAACAGACTCAGACAGGGCACTAAGATCCGGTAAAGATGCAAAAATACACCAAGTGCCAATCACAAACTAGGGAAGGCAACAAAAGCAGCAAGCCTGAAGCCCAGCCACCAACTGTGCCAGTCCCAGAACCCTGGAGAGGAATGTGCCAAGAAGTGACCTGGAGGTCCAGGGCCACCATCCAGGCACCCGGCCCCAACAGAAGCTGGACCGAAGACAACAGTCTTCCGAAGAGGGCAAAGAATCCAGGGCGCAGACTGAACAAGTCCAGAAGAACTGCAGATCCGCAAGGCCTATGTCGGCACTAGAACAGGCAGGAACCCCGGAAGGATGGGGCGGAACAACCACATCCAAACACACCCACCAAGATGACATGACGAAGCGCAGGGGAAGAAGCCCACCCCACCAGCCCCGAACCCCTCAAAGGGGGGAGAAGCCGTCCGACACCACCAAAGACCGGAAGACAACCAAAAACGCCCACGAACTGCGGGACCAAGCGAGAGCCAACATAGCAGGCTGCCCCCCCCCCCACCCACAGTGCCCCATCAACAGCAAAGGGAACGGATCCCCTTCTGAAAGAAAATGTATATATATAAACACACACATACATACATGTACTGTACATCTATACACATATATACATACATACATACACACTAAATGTATAAAAACAAATTACATACATGTAAACAAACTGAAAAAAGAAGAGAAAAAAAGAAAAGACAAGCCGCCGACCAGAGGGCGGAGGGCAGAGAGCACCATGCAGGCCAGACGAAGAAGGCACCAAGAGAGCACAAAAACTGCATCGAAAGGCCCACCTCGACAACAAAAACCCAAGGCCCCGGCACGACCACAACACGTGCCAAGACCCAACAAGGTCAGCCTGCAAGCCAGGAAGAGCCCTGAACCCCAGAAGGCAGAACCGGGTCACAAACTAGGTAACAAAGGCCCCCTGAACCCACAAAAGGGGCCCAAGATGAAGAAACCTCTGGAACAAAACCAAAGAGCCTAAAGGAACCCGGAATTGAACCCAGGGAAGCCCAAACTACCACATTTGCTGGCGGAATTACACCACAGCAGGGCAATACACAGCACCCAGACAGAACCCCCCCAAGGAAACGGTCAAAACAGACCGAAAACCGGGGGACAAGGTGTGGGAGCAAGCATAAACAGACAGGGACACTGAGCCCAAACCCTAGGGCCCAGACCCAAAACAGACAAAATGCAAAAACCAGTGTAAAAACCAACACCCAAGCGTTTCCAGAAGAACAGAAGACAGGCATAAAAACCACAGAAAAACAAAGAAACGGCAACAGGAGGATAAAACCCCTGAAAGATGTGAAAAAACTCATCCAAAATGCGAGCTCCCACACCCCGGCCGAGGTAAACATACCGCAGCGCCGCCCAGGTGGCCAAGCGGGGAGTTATCCGCAGAAAAGAAAATGGCCACCACACCAAGGAGCCGTGACTGACGCAATAGAGCCGAAAACGCCAGCAAATGTGGGAAGCAAGCAGACTAGAGGGACAAAAAACATCACCCAGAAGCAGAAGACCCAGGCAGGGGCAAACAGCCCCAGAACTGCAGGAGGGCATCCCCCACAGCCCCGGGAACCTGTAACAGAGGCCCCGGGGCAGAGGCGTCCTCCACGCCCTCCGCCCTTAAAGAAAAGGAAGAGCCCTGGGGAAAGGCAGCAAAGAAGGGCCGCTGGTAAGACCCAGAAGCCTTGGCAGGAGGACCAGGCTCGAAAACCTCCATCCTCAACCTGAACGGGGCAGCCCCCGAGCCACCCCGAGTCTCTGCACCAACTAGACCCTGAAACCCGCAGACGGTCAGAAGCTGGGAATAGGGAGGGAAAGGTGGCGAACAGCACCTAACCAAAACGGGGCAGCTCAGGGGCATCCGGATGGAAAACCAACCTAGCGCGTAGCAGCAACCTAAACCGAGCTTGCAACGCGGATGCCACCTGTATTCTGAACAGTAAGGACATCAGGAAAGTACTGGAGAACAAGCCGAGAACACAACTCGCAAGAATCTGGGTCAAGGTGTCAGTGACCCAACAGGCAGCATGACGGAGGTAAAAGTGGCAACTGTCACCCCGAGACAAGGGCACAGCAACCAACAAACCCGCAAAAGACTGGATGGAACCCGGAAGACACATCCAATGGTCCACCAAGCCTTGACAGGGTTTTCCAAGGCCCGTAGACTGATTGCTACGGGAAGCCCAGGCAAGGTGTTGCTAACCGGTTAACACCCAAGCTAACAAGGTGGGATGCAACACTGAAAACCCCTGCGACGTATACAAGCACGGGGGGCTAGCAGAGGGCCACCAAACACTACTAGTGGAACTATAGCCACATTAGGCAGACCCCCACCAGGCAAAGTAAAATTAAAAACAAACGTAAAACACTGCAAAAGTACACCATCCCCAGAGGCAACAGGAATTGGTCGCCGCGTAGGTGGCAGGTCGCGCAACACCTTGACGCCCTAACCAGCACAATACCAGTCCTTACCCAGGGCCAAACAAGGGCCCCAAGCCCCAGCTGGCCCCAAGGGCGAGGCAAATGCTGAGCAGCAAGAACCTTTACGGAAATGGTTCCCCGAACCCCCCAGGGAAGATAGCCCTGTCACGCAGGGGCAGTACTCACAGGGTGCTTAGGGAAGGAAGCCCCTAAGCACATGCAACCCCGGTACTGATGAGGAACACCCAGCCACCGCACAACACAAAAACAGCAGTGAGAGCCATGAAGGCAAACACCGCCGAGGAAACCGAAGCCAGAGAAGCGTCTGTCTCAATTGGCATTAGCTTACTAACTGATGCTAGGCACCCGGCGCGGTGAGGTCTGGGACCCCCCCATCCCCTTCTCGGGGCGGGGAGGGCTGCGCGGACAACCGGCGCGGCAGTAAAGTGTGATGTTTGCTTGTTTCCTTTGGATTGTAGGGAGTTTCTACCTCTCTGTTCGGTTTTTGTTTTAGTTTCTTACCATGTGGAGTTTGTTTTGTTATGCCTACCTTTCTGGGTGCCTAACCTTGGTTGATGGCAGATAAGGAAAACCCCAACCACAAGGGGGTTTTCCAGGGCCATTGCTCCCTGAAACCTCTCCGAAGGGGCCAGGTTCTAGCACTGGTCCCTGGTAGGTCTGAACTCCTTAGCTAATGTCCCGGTCTAATATAACATGCAATAGCCCGATATGCTCCAGGGAGTCATAGGGGCTCCCCACAGAAACATTGCTTGCAATGACCAACACACCTAAATATTCACTTGACATTCTCTGCTCTTTACATACAAGCTATTTCTACCCAGTTGACCAATAAGCCACAATACAATTTCATACCTATGGAAAGAAGATTTGCTTATTTTCTATAGTCCTTGCATTTGCACCTATTGTCTTTGCTTCTATAGAGAAAGTAATCACAGACTTGACAAAAGCTGTAATTACTTCCTATTGTCTTTGCGTCTATAGAGTAATCACAGACTGTCAAGTCTGTGATTACTCTCTCTATAGAAGCAAAGGCAATAGAAAGTCCTTTATTGCTGCTGCCATTTCTTCACACTATCATATATATTTGTTCTATATTCACTACTTACCCCCCCCCCCACTGCCCTCTTAACAAATTGTTCCCACTGGCATAGCCAGTGAAATACAATAAGAATACCACATTCTACCAATAAGTATATATTTTAAATGTGAACAAAAATGACTCAAAACCCCAGTAGGATAAGTAACTCTAATCTTATCATACCAGGTTGTGCTGAATATAAAGGCTTAAAGGCTGCAAGCAGCACATACATATATACACATACATACATACCTTGTGTCCAACAATTGTTAGGTAGTCAACATTGAGGTCTGTAACATCCACGGGAACTTTCCCAATAGCCTGTGCAGCATCTGTGTGGAGGAGGACTTTGAACAACCCTTCGTTTTCCCGTTTCTTGTTTACCTCAGCTAATAACCTTGTAAAAAAGACACATACAAAATCTCTATCAGCCTCAATTATTGATTACATTGGTAATACTTTATACTGTATAGAAAAAAAATTATTTTGAAATACAAATAGAGTAATATGCTTCAATCTTCAATGGACTGTATTTTGAAATTCATTCACTGGAAACTATCCAAAAGATACTCCTTTAGTCTGTTTAACTTTGCCACACACATATGCTGATTACCTAACTTTTATTACTGCACAGAATACCCTTCTTCCTTGCTATATATCAGTTTCCTTATTGTTCCTGGTCCTCTCCCCATATCTCAACGATCAAAAGTGTATTTTTCCAATCCAATTTGTAAACAGCAAACTGTACTTCATATCTTTACTAAGCAGCAACGATTACACACCTACATACTTCTTTATTGCATATACAGTGGTACCTTTGTTTACAAATTTAAACCATTCCCAAAGACGACTCGTAACCCGAAACGAATTTTCTTATGAGAAATAATGTAAACTGAATTAATCCTTTACACACTCCCTAAAATATTAATGTCAAAATACATTTCATACATAATAAACTAATATTTTGTACTATAGTATGTACAAGCTATAGCTTACCATTACTGATGACTCTTCTTGGTATATGGACAACAGTGAGAGGGGGGGAGGAGAGTTGTTAATGTTTAGAAGGGGAGTCCCCTTCTATTATAACAACATCAGGCAGTGAGGACTTCTCTGGGGTACTCTCTCTCCTACATTTTGCCTGCAAACCACTAGGACCTGGTTGTGGCTCACTTCTTGTTAGTCTCACTAAGAACTTTTCCATAAACTTGTTTTTCCTCTATGGTCATCCTCACATGTGTTTTCATAGGTTGAACCTTACCACTGACTTTCTTGGGACCCCATGGTGTGGTATATAATAATTACTTTTATGTTTAGAAACCAAAAAACCAGCATTGAATGTAATGAAATGCAATTTTCTGGGCGAGACTCGGAGGCTCCCCGGAACTATACAAGGTTGACGTGTATGTATTAGACCGTGGCAACAGTCAATCGATGGAGTTCTTGGCCTACCAAGGACCAGAGCCAGAACCTGGCCCCCCTCAAGACAAGGCACAAGGAGCAATGGCCTAAAGACACCCCTCATGTAATTGGAAGTAGTCTTTGTCTGCCATCTACCAGGTCAGGCACACAGAAAGGTAAGACTTACCACACACACACTACTGCTGGTCAAAAAATTACAAACCAAAAAGAAGAATAGCAACCAGAACTCCTCAATCAAAATCTAGCAAACAAGCATGACGTCACCACAACCGCCGCGGAGGTCTGGGACCTCCCTGGGACAGGGGGTCCCAGACCTCCCCGCCAGCTACTCTTCTTAGTTCAGGCTCAATATCAAAATCGCGAAACCACGCCGACCAGAGGGAGGGAGGGAGGGATGCCGGGGAGCCTCCAGGTCTCACCCAGAAAATGGTGTTTCATTACATTTAACGCTGGTTTTCTGTGGAGAGCCCCCCTTAAGCTCCCCAGAATTACCTAACCAAGATAAAGAAGAAAAAGAGGCGGGAGGCGGCCTTACCTGGGAGGCGGCCGTCACTCGCTCCTCAACTCAAAGTCAAGACAACTGGCTGTAACCTGCAACCCAAGGCTACACACACACGAGAAGAGCCAGTAACATTAACGAGGTATGGTGCAGCCAGGACCCTGTTCAACCTCCAAGAGCCCCATGCCCGAATGTCAGCCCAGGACATATTACCAAAAACAGCAGCCAAAGCAGCGAACTTACAAACATTGTGGGCACGGGAATAGACAGCATTCTGGCTAGACCGAATAATCCTACGGACAACCTGGGAGACCCGCGCACAGGAACAGGTAAGAAGGGAAACCGCCCACCTAAAGCGTGTCCCCTGCCACGAAGGCTGTGGCGCGCCAATAACGGCAAAGAGCCGCAACCGGACACAAAACATGATGCACCCCCAGCCGAACCAACCAAGCATCAACAACCCAAAGACCCCTTCGGAAAGCAGCAGACTCATTCTTCGCCAGAAAAGAAGGAGATGGCTGCAAACGAACGAAATGACAACCAGGACCGAAAGACCAGAAACCCCTGTGCCAGAGGAGAGCATGAAGCTCCCCGACCTGACCCCCAGAGGCCAATGCCAGGCCTTAGAAAAAGAGCCTTAGAAAAACAGTCGTGAACCGAGGGGGCCACCAAAAATCAAGAAGGAGAGAGAAAAGAGAGCACCCGGTCCAACGACCTGGTAGGCTTAGGCGGTGCATGAGCAGACCGGAGGTGAAACAAAGCCAGAGAAAGCTTGCGGAACGGAGCAGAAGTGACATCCATCCCGAATGCAAGCAGCAGTCGCTCCGCCAGCGCTGCACGATATGAGGCGACAGCATTTGGCATACAATAACGGTCCTGAAACAACCAAGAAAGAAAGAACAAAACAACCTGATCAGAAATCATAGACAACCTACGAAGAGACAAAAAGTGCCGAAAGGACCGCCAGGAAATTTCATACTGCCGCCGAGACGAAACTCGCAGGTGGGACACCATGAACGAAACCACCTGATCACCATACAAGTGGTGATAAACCCCGCATCAAAAAGACCAGACGCAAAGAGTGAAGAAGATCGAACCAGCCACGTACCATACCGGACCAATCTGCTGAAAGAGACGGAGCCACGGAAAGACCCTCGGGTTCAGACATCAAGCAAGAAGCGCCTGAAACTAGGGCTGGGCCGGCCACCAAGGGGCCAACAGGAATACTCTTCCCTGGTAAGCCTCTAAGCGAGCCAGGACTCAGAGCATCAACTGAACCGGTGGGACAGTACAGGTGACTCCACCTCGACCAGTCCAGCCGAAAGGTATCGACCCCGATGGCCTCGCAGTCTGGAAAGAAGGGCCACAAACACTGGTAGACGCCTCAACCACGATGATGCAAAAAGGTCCACATCCGAGTTCATGTACGTCCAGCAGAACCAACTAAAGGAGTCGGCGTTTACCGTCCATTCTGTGGATAGGGGAATGAACCGAGACAGGCTGTCTGCCAGGACGTTTGACACCCCCTAAACATGAACCGTCAGGGGAGCCAAACACTGAGAACTCAGCGGACGAGTCACCCGCAGCAATAAGCCCAAAGAACCAAGGACCACACCAAACCCAGCGGTTCAGGCAATAAACCACCGGGGAGCAGTCCGAATGGAGCCGGATCGTTGCTCCTCGAGCAATATGAACCCTCTGAAGCGAATGTCACACCACCGCAAACTCCTGCGCCGTGCTATAAGCCCGACGGAAGGACAGACCCCATCAATCCTGGCTGGCCTGGTGAGCACTGGTCACAAAACCCCAATCGAGAGATGAGGCATCCATGAACACATCGAGCGAGGGCTCGGGGAGGCGTCACAGCACAGAATCCTGAAAACCCCGAAGAGGAAGCCCGCGACGCAGCAGCCGACACAAGGCTACTGGGATATGAACCATCGATCGCAAGAACGGCGGAAGGGACGCCCCCGAAGAAACTAGAACAGCTGCCAAAGCCAGTTCCGACCCAACAGATAGACCAGCACGGTGAAGTTCAGGCTCCCGCACAGCCGTTCAAACAATCGACGTGTGACCCGGGTGCCCTCCAAAAACAGTAGTAGGCAGGACCGCAGCCACAACAACGCCACAGGAGGAAAACACAAGGAAGCGATCCGAGAGTCCTATACAAGACCCAGCCACGTCCGAACCCGAGAGGGAACTAAATGGGACTTCCTTCAGTTCACCAAGAACCTGAACTCAGCTTGCTTTCTGATCTCATGTGATGCTATTTCTGTGTGCAGATTTAAAACCAGTCCTCCTAATATTTTCCAAGTGTAGATTAGTATGTATTTCTTCCACCTGCACTCTAAGGAATACAGATTTAAAATTTTTAAGGGTGGTCCCAATAATTTAGACATTTTATCAAGTGGATTCTAGAGGTATAGTATCTTTGCACGTTCTCCAGGTCAGCAATTTCTCCAGCTTTGAATGAGGCTGTTAGTGTGCAACAATATTCTACTCTAGAGAGCAATAATGTCTTAAAAAGTATCACTGCTTAGCATCTCTTGTTTGAAAGGTTCTTGAAGGATGACACAGTAAAGAACTATTGTTAGTATCCTTGTCTATGTCTCATATGAGGATGAGGAAAAGTACCGAAGCAAGCATGGTGCAGTACCTTGGGAACCGAACTTTTCATGGTGGATGATTCAGATATTACTTTGTTGACTATTACACTGTGGCTTCTGTTTGTTAGGAAGTTAAAGATGCATCTCCCTATTTTGCTAATAATTCCTTGTGTGTGCATATTATACACACCACCACCATGGTCACATTTGTTGAAGGCTATTGCAAAATCTGTACATCTAACATCAGCATTTTGTCTGTCTTCCATGGCATCTAAGGCCATGTCATAGTGGTTTAGCAATTGTGAGGGGCAGTGTTCTAAACTCATGTTGCCCAGCTATGGAGAGACAGATTCTGTGTGTTTGTGATCTTACTTCTTAGCACTCTTTCAAAGATTTTTATGATGTGCAATGTTAAAGCTATTGGTCAATAATTTTTTGAACCAGCTTCACTACCTCTTTTGTGTAGTGGCATGATCTCTGTTGTTTTAAGTATGTCAGGGATAACACCAGTATCTAGGCTCTGTTTCCAAAGGATGTTGAGGGCCTGTGATAGTGGTTCTTTGCAATTCTATATGAATATGGAATTCCAGGCATCTGGGCTTCGTGCAGAGTGCATGGACATGCTGCCTACGGCTGCTTCAAAGTTGAGTGGGGTTAAGGTAATACCAGATACATGTACTCGGTGGTGGTGTCACATTCATAAAGAAATTGTTTGGATCATTGATCTGCAATGAAGGACCCAATGCAGGATGTAGTTTTTGTTCTAAATTTTGCATAGGAGAAAAACTATTTTGGATTCCTCTCTATTTTGCTATTGGCCTTTTGTCTTTTATGCCTCTCCTGTATTTTATTTAATTCTTGCAACATTACCTCAATCGTTTGTATTTCTATACATAGCATTCTCTGTTGTTCTTGGGGTAGAGTTGAGCATTTAACACTTTCGGCCGGTGAGGACGGATATTGCGTCCATAAATAACTCTACGGATGTCCAACGGGGACGCATGCTATATCTAAAATGAAAATATTTGTTAAAATTCCATTTTTTTCCGATCATTGTGGGACGTGCATTAAAATGTGCACCGTCTTCCCATTTTCTGTGATGGCCCATGTGTCCTTGCCTCCCACGTGTAGGCCCATTGTTATCGTGTCTATGCTCGTGATCGCTGCGGCCTCCTCTCGCGCCCAACATGTGTGCCCTTTCCGGCCATTTTCCTCAGCTATACTTGTTACCGCCTTTATACACACACAACATTTACTCCAAGAGTGATAGTGATCAAGAACAAAGCCACTCCAGGACAAAAGCAGGGGAAAGAAACACGTCTGAGGGAGGAGCCAAGTAGTGTTCGCCAAAAGTACAGCAAAGTGAAACTCTCACCAATAAAATTCCAGACTTTAATTGAAGAATTTTCTGATCTTGATCTTGGAAGTGTCAAAAGTAACAATGATGTAGATAGTGAGGTGGTTGAAACTGAAACAACAGGTGAGGATGAAAATGAAAGTGAGGGAAGTGGCGGTGGTGGTGGTGATGTTGCTACTGCCACACGTGCAGGGCCTGCTATTACAACTTGTACCGGACGTACCCCACACACCAGTTCTGGTGTAGCCTGGTCTACTGACAACACTGCACCATTTGTAGACAGTTATACTGGAACACCAACTTGACTGTACCAGTACCAAGCACTCTGAGAATTTTAGTTATTTATTATGTGAGATTTGCTGAAATTAATGGTATATGAAACATACTTGTATGCATCACACACATAGAATATGCAGCGGTTGTGGTGCCCATATCTTAAGAAGCACATCAACAAACTGGAAAAGGTGCAAAGACATGCTACTAAGTGGCTCCCAGAACTGAAGGGCAAGAGCTACGAGGAGAGGTTAGAGGCATTAAATATGCCAAAACTAGAGGACAAGAAAAACAGGCGATATGATCACTACATACAAAATAGTAACAGGAATTGATAAAATCGATAGGGAAGATTTCCTGAGACCTGGAACTTTAAGAACAAGAGGTCAATGATTTAAACTAGCAAAACACAGATGCCGAAGAAATATAAGAAAATTCACTTTGGCAAACAGAGTGGTAGACGGTTGGAACAAGTTAGGGGAGAAGGTGGTGAAAGCCAAGACCGTCAGTAGCTTCAAAGTGTTATATGACAAAGAGTGCTGGGAAGACGGGACACCACGAGCGTAGCTCTCATCCTGTAACTACACTTAGGTAATTACAGCATGTCTAACACAAACAATAAGTGGGATGAAGTGAGTGTAAAAGAGCATGTCAGATATATGCCAGACTGACAATGTTGATGGGCATTGTGAAAATGCCAATTGTGAGAATGTACTGGCAAACAGGTAAATTGAGGCATGTACCTTCTAAAAGGTACATGCCACAAAGTAAAAGTAAACAATACTTTTATTACTGCGAGACGATATGAATTGATTGCAAAGTATTTTCATACTCATAACAACAATACCATTCCCAAAGACAATCAACACAAACTAATAAAAGTTAAAACATTCATGGAATATCTCTCTCACATAAATGCAAAATCGATTACATTCCTCAGAAAAAATGTGTTTGGATGAAGGTCCTGTCATGGAGGAGCCATCTAGCTTTCAAGGTTTATAATCCAAATAAACCTGATAAGTATGGAGAAAAACTGTACATGCTAGCTAAATCACAACTGGTTACATCTATGATTCTGAAGTGTATGCAGGAATTGAGAAGACAACAATTCAAACGGTTATGGACTTGATTCAACCACTGAAGAACAAAGGTTGGCATTTATATATGGATAACTACTATAACTCGGTTCAACTTAGTGAAAAACTGCTTGAACAAGGTGAATACACCTGTGGTACTCTCAGATTGCAACGTGGTGCACCAAAAGATCTTCAGCTTCAAGCAAAGGGTAAACTGCCGGTAGATAAAACTATTCTGCCGGAAGGACAATACTTTTATAATTCTGCGGAAAGATACGCGAGTTGTTACGCTCATCACAACTTCCTACAATACAAAATCACAAGAAGTGAAACGAAGGAAATGAATACGCAAACCTGACGGAACATCTTCATTGCAACGGGTCACTGTCAACAAACCAAAGGCAAATCTGACTACAATACCCACATGAAACGTGTTGATCACTTCGACCGAATGCTTAAATATTATCATTTCACACGGAAATGTCACAGGTGGACGAACAAAATCATGTTCTACTTTCTGCAAATGGCCCTTATTCCATTTGCCCTTATATGCAAATATCCCTTTAGAGCATTCTATTCTGGACAATTTGATACCAAAATGAATGACTTAACACAAAAATTGATGTTATCAAACTGAAAAGAGTATCCCCATTTGAGTGCAGTTGATTGTTCACGGGTAACGCTCAGCCGATGTTTGGGTTTGGTGCAGGTGGCACGCCGGGCTTTATTACCTTGTATGCATACATCTCTTTAGAGAATTCTATTGCGAGCCATTCGATACAAAAATAAACGACATAGCACAAGAATTGAGGTGAGAAAACTTGAGAGAGTATATACATTTTAGTGCAAGTGCCATGCTCACACGAAACACTCGGCCCACCCACTCAAAGTGTCAAGATGTTCTGCAATTTGTTTTCGTTGCCTATAGAGGGAACGCTGTTCTTGTTCCAGTTTGCATTTTTTCTCTTTCTCCTAAGTGGTATGTGACTTGCACGTATATCTAGTGCTACTGCGCCTGTTTTCTCGGAGCACTGGTGTAAATTTGCATTTTCTAGTTGCCTTTCCCAGCATCTTTCTGAGAGGGATTGGTTTGTTTGCTCCTAGTTAATACTTGGTTTTTAAATTGAATTTGCTGAATTCTCTTCCTCTTGGATTTGAGACTGGCTGCACAGGTCTATTGATCTGAGTAACATGATTTTGTAACCATTATGTCCCTAGTCAGTTCATCATTGTTTGTAACAACACAGTCTAAGGTGTTTTCTTTCATAGCTGGTTTTACTTTTTGCTGGTTTATGGCAAATGTCACACATCTGCAAGAGATAATCTGTGACTTTATTCAAACGTGCTTCCTGAGATTCTCTCTGGCATAACTATGTGCCACATTTTCATTTTATGCAGAATGTTGAAGTCACCAAGCAAGATGATGTTTGGTGCATGGTTTGTGCAGTTTTCTAAGCAGTATTCTATTTTTGTAAGTTGGGCTTTAAACTGCTGAGGATTTGTATCTGGTGATTTATATACAAGGACAATCACCAGATTTTCTATTCCGAGTATCAACACGTCCGCCGTATCTTTTGTGGTGTTTACCCGCCAAACACACGATGAAACTACAACGTTGCTACAACGTTCCAACAAGTTTAACATCTTTTTTAAACACCTAACAAGTTGTAACAACCAATATAGCATGTTGGAACGTTCCAATGTCATAAAAACGTTATAACAAGATATAACAACTCTATTACAAGTTGTAACAAGTGACAAATAGGGACAGTTACGCTGTGTGTTTGCAGGGTAGCAGCTCTGTGCGGATGAGTGTCTCTCATGTACAGGCCAACTAAATTTTGTAGCCTGTTTTCTATCACATCTGAAAAGATTGTATTCTAGTATGGAGATCTCAATGTCATAATAGTCATTTGTGAGTGTCAGTGAAAGCTGCAAACATTCCATTTGCCTCATTTAGGAAGCCAGTTAGAAAATGGACTTCGTTTTGCATGTGCACACATGCAAAACATGATGCCTTGTATGTTGGCAAATAAGAAAGATGTAATCGTATCCGTAGAAGTGCTGGATATTTTACTTGGTGTTAATATCTGTGGTTCTGGTAGGATCTATCTTGTGTCCACTTTGTGTAGCTTCCGGGGATCAACAGCCCTGCAGCCCGGTATCCGACCAGACCTTCCAGTTGGTTGTCTGGTCAACCAGGCTGTTGGACGCGGCTGCTCGTAGCCTGACGTATGAATCGCAGTTTGGTTGATCAGGTAATAAGGTTGCCACATTGTCTGTGTACTGTCTAGCATTTGATCAGGTTGATAGTAGAGCTTGGACCTTATTCACCATTCTTTTCTTCTTTCAGTTACTAAAACTCTCCCCTGGCATGTATGCGTGTTCCTGTATTCATAATTGCATTCTTTTGACTTTATTCACTTGGTTCCTTTGATATCAAATGCTGGGAAATCTCTGCTAAAACATTCCTTCTTGTTTCGTAAATTTTTACAGTTTTGGATGGAAAAATTTGCAATTTTCAGAGCAACATGTACCTTTATTTAGGACATTTCTGCAGTTTCTCGGTTGTTTACATTTACATGTTCCATTAGCTCTTCCTGATAGAGCTCTAGTGCCCTAATATCCACCAGACAAGGATTAAGCAAACACAAGTCTCTGATCCACACACATATATTTTAAAGCGGTACAAACACAAGGAGGGTGCAAGAAAGCATCTGGTCTACTGGCTGTCTGCTTCTTGTTCCTTCGTTGGTCAGTTGCCTCTCTCCTGCTCCTCTGCTCTTTTCCCTTATCTCCGCCATGTTGTAGGGGGCACTGACGTCACTACAGACCGTACTTGCATACACCCCCATGCACAACCTAACATACTGTAGTTCCAATCTACAAAAGTGGCAGCAGGGAAGACCCCCCTCAATTATAGACCGGTATCATTGACAAGTGTAAGTCAAAATATTGGAAAAAATAATAAAAACTAAATGGATAGAACACCTGGAGAGAAATAATATAATATCAGACCCACAGTATGGTTTTCGATCTGGAAGCTCCTGTGTATCGAATTTACTCAGTTTCTATGATCGAGCAACAGAGATTTTACAGAAAAGTGATGGTTGGTTTGACGGCATCTATCTGGACCTAAAAAAGGCTTTCAACAGAGTTCCACATAAGAGGTTGTTCTGGAAACTGCAAAATATTGGAGGGGTGACAGGTAAGCTTCTAACATGGATGAAAAATTTTCTGACTGATAGAAATATGAGGGCAGTAATCAGAGGCATTGTATCGGACTGGAGAAATGTCACAAGTGGAGTACCACAGGGTTCAGTTCTTGCACCGATGATGTTCATTGTCTACATAAATGATCTACCAGTTGGAATACAGAATTATATGAACATGTTTGCTGATGATGCTAAGATAATAAGAAGGATAAGAAACTTAGATGATTGTCATGCCCTTCAAGAAGACCTGGACAAAATAAGTATATGGAGCACCACTTGGCAAATGGAATTTAATGTGAATAAATGCCATGTTATGGAATGTGGAATAGGAGAACATAGACCCCACACAACCTTTAAATTATGTGAGAAATCCTTAAAGAATTCTGATAAAGAAAGAGATCTAGGGGTGGTTCTAGATAGTTTTCTATCTCCTGAGGACCACATAAAGAACATTGTGCGAGGAACCTATGCCACGCTTTCTAACTTCAGAATTGCTTTTAAATACATGGATGGCGATATACTAAAGAAATTGTTCACGACTTTTGTTAGGCCAAAGCTAGAATATGCAGCGATTGTGTGGTGCCCATATCTTAAGAAGCACATCAACAAACTGGAAAAGGTGCAAAGACATGCTAATAAGTGGCTCCCAGAACTGAAGGGCAAGAGCTACGAGGAGAGGATAGAGGCATTAAATATGCCAAAACTAGAAGACAGAAGAAAAAGAGGTGATATGATCACTATGTACAAAATAGTACAGGAATTGATAAAACTGACAGGGAAGATTTCCTGAGACCTGGAACTTCAAGAACAAGAGGTCAAAGATTTAAACTAATTAAACAAAGATGCCGAAGAAATACAAGAAAATTCACTTTTGCAAACAGAGTGGTAGACGGTTGGAACAAGTTAGGCGAGAAGGTGGTGGAGGCCAAGACCATCAGTAGTTTCAAAGCGTTATATGACAAAGAGTGCTGGAAGACGGGACACCACGAGCGTAGCTCTCATCCTGTAACTACACTTAGGTAATTACTTGTTGAAGGCGCTTGGGTTGCCTGTGGCGCCTCACTTGTTGAAGGCGCTTGGCTTGCCTGTGGCACCTCACTTGTTGAAGGCGCTTGGGTTGCCTGTGGCGCCTCACTTGTTGAAGGCGCTTGGCTTGCCTGTGGCACCTCACTTGTTGAAGGCGCTTGGGTTGCCTGTGGCGCCTCACTTGTTGAAGGCGCTTGGCTTGCCTGTGGCGCCTCACTTGTTGAAGGCGCTTGGCTTGCCTGTGGCACCTCACTTGTTGAAGGCGCTTGGGTTGCCTGTGGCGCCTCACTTGTTGAAGGCGCTTAGCTTGCCTGTGGCACCTCACTTGTTGAAGGCGCTTGGCTTGCCTGTGATGCCTCACTGGTTGAACAACACATAACTTGGTTTTAATTGCTAGGACAACCTTCATCCTCTTAACACCTCCAGAACGATTGATGCTGCTACCAGACATAGTCTTGGCCAAAAAAGTTTTAAAAGTTACTATGAAAATAAAAAAGTTATTTGAAAAAAAATTTCACTAATGGCGCAGCACTGTGACGCCGCACTGGTTGAGGTGTATAACAGTAACTTGTCTTTAATTGTTAGGACAACTTTCTTCCTCTTTACACCTCCAGAAGGATTGAGGCTGCTACCAGACAGTCTTGGCCAAAAATATTCAAAGTACTATGAAAATAAAAGTTATTTTAAAAAATATTTCACTAATGGCGCAGCACTGTGTATAACACGAGGGACGGACGCACATGGGTTGACCAGTGTTGGACGGGTCCACTTGGGGCAGCTATAACACAGTAGGCCACCAGGAGGAAAAAAACTCACAATATTTTTGAAGGAAACTTCAGTCTGTGCACAGTGCTTTTAGGAAACTTATTTGTTATTACATAATTACTAGTACTTATTTCATTTGTTTTTGGCTATGATTAAGTGTTCTAAAATTAACGGTAATTCATGTACCCAGGAGGTCCCTCCTGACGCACCCCCTCCCACCCTCCCGACACCACCCACCCACCCCACTCCCTCCTCCACCATGCGTCTAGAGCCACAGACGGGATTAATACGGTATGGCCGAATTTTCATCCGGCCAAACGAGCTTTTATCCGGTTCCTGTGGCCATTTTAGCCGGATATTGTGATAAATTTATCCGATCACGATTTTGGCTGTATAAGGGCGTTTTTCGGATGTTCGAATCCCGGATAATCGCGGGGTTACAGTACAGGAACCCCCCCCCCCCAACTCGACCAGTCCAGACGAAAGGCATCAACCCCGACAGCCTTGCGATCGGGGAAGGGCGCCACATACACGGGAAGGCGCCCCGACCATGCTGACGCAAAGAGATCCACATCGGGACGCTCGAACGTCTGGCAAAGCCAACGGAAGGAAGCTTCGTCGACCGTCCACTCCGTGGAGATGGGAACGATGCAAGACAGGCCGTCAGCCAAGTCGTTGGACACTCCCCGTACGGGAACCACCAGGACTGCCAAACCCCGAGAACTCGGCAGACGAGTCACCCGAAGCGACTAACCCCAAAGAGCCAAGGACTGCATTGAACCCCAGTGGTTCAGGCAATGAACCACCAGAGCCACTGAACCAATCATCGATCCGCGGGCGACCCGAATCCTCCGAAGAGCAGACCACACCGCCGTGAACTCCCACACCATGCTGTGGACTCGACGGAAGGACGGGCCCCAACGCCCCTGGCCGGCCTGGTGAGCACTGGTCACAAAACCCCAGCCGAGAGACGAAGTGTCCATGAACACATCGAGCGAGGGCTCGGGTAGGCGCCACGGCACTGAACCCCGAAAAACCTGAAGAGGAAGCTGACGACGCAGCAGCCAACGTAAGGCCCCCAGGGGTTGAACCCAGCAATCGCAAGAGAGGCGGAAGGGAATGGCCCCGAAGGAACCAGAACAGCCGACGAAGCCAAACCCCGACCCGGCGGGTAGACCAACATCGCGAAGTTTAGGCTCCTGCACAGCCCCTTGAGCAACCTCCGGGTGACCCGAGGGCCCACCTGAAACAGACGAAGGCGGGACTGGAGCTGCAGGAGAGACTCCGGAGGGAGGGACAAGGAAGTGGTCCGAGAGTCCGAAACGAGACCCAGCCAAGTCCGAACCTGAGAAGGAACCAGATGGGACTTTCTCCAGTTCACCAAGAACCTGAACCCGGCGAGCTGGGAAAGAACCAAATCCCTGGCTAGCAAGCAAGCCGACCGGCTGGGAGCCCAAACCAGCCAGTCGTCGAGGTAGGCCAACACCCGAATACTTAAGAGACGCAAGCAAGCACCTCGCGTTTTCACACGCCGCGTAAAGCGTGTGAAAACGCGAGGTTTTGTTTCCCGTCTGTTTCGTGCCCGGAAACAGACGAGAAACCCATTTGAGGGACATCGTTGTTTCGACCACACCCAAGCGAACGTACTCCAAGACGACCAGGCAGAGCACAGGGGAAGCTTCGGCCGGGAGACAAGACTCGAATGCCTCTGCTGCCCCCCCCCCGGAAGGGGCATCCCCCGAAGCTGCCCGAGTCTCGAGATCAAGTAACCCCTGCCCCGACTCCGAAACCCTCACACATTTCGGGGCCGGAAGCAGGGGGGGATGACCAGAACGAACAACTGGAGGGGAAGGACGAGGTGCGGACTGAACCAGGAGCGAAGAGACCCCCCCACCCCCAAGTCCGGGTCTCAAAAAGCAAAGCGGGGCAGCCCCGGGGCATCCGGGTGAGCAACCAACCGAGCGCGTTGCAACAGACGAAACCTAGCTTGCAACGCTTGCGCCGCCCGTACCCAAATAAAATCATCAGAGGATTGGGTAAATTGAGTCACAAGCAAGCAGCAACACTCACAGGACTCGCGTCGGTGATATTTTCGACCACAACAGGCAGCGTGGTGGAGGCAAAAACAATGAGGGTCACCCGAGACAAGGGGACCGAGCAACCCTCAAACTCGCACACAGCGAGCGGGGACTCCGGGATCACATCCATCGGACCCACGCGCCCCCTAGGGGATTCCCAGGGTCCTGAGCGTTTACTTTAAGAGGACTCGCACTCAGGTAGTCCCAGGCAGGGCGCTGCTAACCGGCGCCCAAAACTCCCAAGCGAACTTCTATAGCTGTACCCCAGGGACGTGTACACTCACGGGGACCTAGCAGGGGGCGCCACCGAGGAGAACCGTGGAAGGACAAACCACCAATGGATAATAGTGCAGAACTTCCCACAAGGCAAAAACAAAAAGAAAAACAAAACCCCGCAAGACGACAGCGAACCCCAAGGAACAGAGCCGGCCGCTATGTCGGGAAAGCGAAGCAGCACAGCACCCTGTACCCCTACCAGTGCAAAGAGCCACTTACCCGCAGGTAACAAGGGAGAACAGAACACCCAAGAGGCCAAAAGGCAGCCGAAAAACAGAAAGGTAGAACGGACCAGCAGAGACAGGTCCCGAGGAACCTGTGGAATTTGGCCCCAAGCCCCAAGGCAGTACTTACAGGGCACCTAGGGAAGGAAGCTCTAGGAGCATGCAGCCCGAGTACTGAAGATAGCTTCTGGCTCTCGCACCCTTGGAAAAACACACACCACATGCAAAGTACAGTGCTGTAAAGACACTGGAGCCAGAGCACACGACCTTTGCCTATAGCATCAGCCTCAAGAACTGAGGTGTGGGTAGCCGGCGTGGAGGGTCTGGGGCTCCCCCTTCCCCCTCCCGGGAAGAGGGGAGCTGTACAGACAGCGGCACGACGACATGTGACTTCATACTAGTTTGCCTGTTTTCTGTTGGAGAGTTCTATCCACTAGTTCGGCTTTTGGTAGCAATTTTAACCAGAATAGGGGTTTGTTTTGGGGTGCTTACCTTTCTGGGTGCCTGATCCGATCGATGGCAGACATAGAATGCTTCCAACCACACGGGGGTTTCTATAGGCCATTGCTCCCCTTGCCTCTCTGAGGGGGCCAGGTTCTGGCCGTGGTCCCCGGTAGGCCTAAGAAAAGAACTCTATACACATGACTGATGCCAAAGTCTGACATAAGCATATAAGCCTGGGATAGCTCCAGGGAGCCGACCGGGCTCTCCCCAGAAAAAAACTAGTGTTGAATATAATGAAATGCCATTTTCTGAGGGGTTGCTCTGGAGGCTTCCTGAAGCTAGCCGAACTGATATGTGCTGTATTAGTTTGGGGTCATCTGTCGCACACGAGTTATTATGCCTACCAGGAACCACGAGCCAGAACCTGGTCCCCTCACAGAGGCACAGGAAGCAATTACGTATGAGCACGTTACATTTAAATTATGTCATGTTCTGGCATGGATCGGGGTGGATACCCAGAAAGATAGGCGATCCAAAACAAGGGACCCCACAAGAATGAGAGGCAATGACGAAACAGCTAGACTCTACCCGATAGTCACCTTGAATGAGTCAGAAATAAGGAAAGTCAAATTTGAAGCCACCGTGGGAATGAGTGACTACAGTATTGACATTTGAGTATCTGGTGGAGGTAGTAGTAGTAGGCATCCATCAGTCTCAGGAGACTATGGAGTTGCGCCCTGGTTGTCGGTCTGGAGAGGCCTCACCAGGGCGCAAAGCCAGGGTAGGTTGATTCGGGGGAGAAGCTGTTACCCAGGTAGCAGGTCCCCCCCTCTCCACGGCGCTGAAAGTCTCCAATGGAAAGGCATACGCCAATACGATTGGTTCCAGCGCCGTCGCAGGAACTGTGAGTTCCGGGGTTGACCTTGAAGGTGGTGAAGAAGGGCACAGGGACCTCCTAGTGGAGGTAGGGATAATCTATCCAAAGAAGGGATCGAAAAGGAAAAGGCCAAACTACCGAAGAGGAAAATATGATGAGATGAAGAGCTTTCAAATGGGAATACCATTGGAAACAGAACTCTGAGAAAAGACTATACAAGATATGATAGACTATGTCACTCAGAAGTGCCAGGAAGCTGCAGACAGGTTTATCCCAGCCGAAAAGGAGAAAACTGAAAAGCAACAGAAGAAGCTGTGGTTCAATCATGAATGTAAGGCAGCAAAGCAATTGAGTACAGGAACAAGGACAAACTACAGGAATAACAGAACACCAGAGAGCAGGGAGAGATACCAGAGGGCCAGGAATGAGTACCTCAGAGTGAGGAAAGAAGCAGGGGGACAGTTTGAAAATGACATCGCAAGTAAAGCCAAGATCCAACCAAAACTGCTCCACAGCCACATCAGGAGGAAAACAGCAATGAAGGAACAAGTGATGAAACTGAGAAAAGGGGGAAACAAATACACAGACAATGACAAGATGTGTGTGAAGAACTCAACAAGAGATTCTAGGTCATCTTCACAACATAACAAGGAGAAGCCCCTGTACTAAATGAGGCATCAGCAAACCAAGCAACCTTGGAGGAATTTGAGCTCACTAACGATAATGTCAAATGGAATCTGTTGGAGCTGAATGTGACAAAGGCTGTTGGGCCTGACAGAATCTCACCATGGATGCTAAAGGAAGGTGCAGAAGCACTAAGTGTGCCACTCTCTATGGTGTATAACAGATCACTGGAAATAGGAGACCTACTGGAAAGCTGGAAGACAGTTAATGTAGTCCCAACATACAAAAAGGGTGACAGGCAAGAGGCACTGAACTACAGGCCAGTTTCCCTAACTTGTATACCATGCAAGGTGATGGAGAAGATCGTGAGGAAAATGCTCGTAAAACATCTGGAGGAAAAGAGCGTTATAACACCACCAGCATGGGTTCCAGGATGGTAAATTGTATCTCACAGGCTTAACAGAATGTTACGACCAGGCGACAAAAATTAGGCAAGAAAGAGAAGGGTGGGCGGATTGCATTTTCTTAAAACTGTCAGAAAGCCTTTGACACAGTACCCCATAAAAGGCTGTTACAAAAGTTGGAGAAACAGGCAGGAGTAAAAGGTAAGGTGCTCCAGTGGATAGGGAAGTATCTAAGCAACAGGAAACAGCTAGTAACTGTGAGGGGAAGACATCAGATTGGCGAGATGTTACCAGCGAGATGCATATACAGTGGTACCTCGGAATGCGAGTATCCCTGTATGCGAGTTTTTCGGAATACGAGCAGGATTTCCTCGAAAAATATGTCTCGGAACGCGAGGGTTACCTCGGGACACGAGTTTGTTGATACGCGTACAGGCCGACCCAGCGCGTGGTGGTTCGGCGATCGTCGCCCCTCAGTTTACCATTGTCTCGCGCCCAGTGACTACCCCACATCAATTCTTCTCGTGGATTTTCAGTGTTTTGTTGGATTTTTGGTGATTTGACTATACAATTTGTTATTATATATCTCACCATGGGTCCCAAGAAAGCCAGTGGTAAGGATAAAGGCCAGAAAGCCCATGTGAGGATGACAATAGAGGAGAAACAAGAGATCATTTGGAAGCATGAGAACGGTACACGTGTTGTTGAACTTTGTAAGCAGTACAACAAAGCCACGTCAACAATATGCACTATACTTAAGAAGAAAAATGAGATTATGGGTGCTAAAGTGTCAAAAGGAGTCAGAACAATAACGAAACAAAGACCACAAATACTTGAAGAAGTGGAAAAGTTGTTATTAATTTGGATACACGACAAGGAGTTAAGGGGTGACAGTGTTTCGGAGGCCATTATTTGTGAGAAAGCCAGGGTTTGGACAGATTTGTGGTGAGGAAATCGAGCAGTGAGCCTCAACCAGGACCTAGTGGCACTCAGATAAAACATCCCAGGGAGAGCACACCAGAAAGGTCTTCACTGCCTGATGTGATAATGGAAGGGGACTCCCCTTCCAAACAGTAACTCCTCTCCTCCTCCCCCCTCCTCACCATCTTCCATACGCCTACAGCATTCAACAGCAAGGTAAGTAATAACTTGAACATAGTTTTGAAGGTATATTTAGATGAATTAGGTATAAAAATTTAGTTTGATGTGGGGTTTTTGGGGTAGTCAGGAACGGATTAATTCATTTCCCTTTATTTCTTATGGGGAAATTAGCTTCGGAATACGAGTTTTCGGAATACGAGGCGTCTCCAGGAATCAATTAAACTCTTAAACTGAGGTATGCCTGTACTGTATTCCTGTAGAGCATTCTATTGTAAACAATTTGATATCAAAATGAACGACGTAGCACGAAAATTGAGGTGTAAAAAGAGTGCAGTATTAGGATAAACATTTTAGTGCGGGTGTGCGCTCATGGGACACGCACATTCGACCTTGGGGTGGGGGAAGTCACACACTGGGCTGGGCGAAGTTCTAATGTGATACATCACTGTAATTTTCTCATTGATACATCATGGTAATGTGCATTTGAAGAGAAGGTGAACTCCTAGAAAAACACCCAGAGTGCATGGGGCAATGCGTGAAAACCCTCACTTGCCTCCTACTGATTTCTTTACTGATACATCACGTTAACGTGATTTCTTTGTGCACCATTTCACTGTTACATGTGTACAGTTGATTTACCATTGAAAAAATGCCCAAGAGCGACCCCTGCTCAGCAAAAGCTTGACATTTTGAACCTGTTACTCCAAACCAGAACTACAGTAAAAAAAGACGATTACATATACATAATTACACGTTACATATAATTACACACTTTGTTAAAAACAAAAAACATTAAAAAATAACACACCTGCCAATATGAGCAACAGAAAACATAATGCCAGTCTCATTGTTGGCCAGCATGACTGTGATGAGGCACGTGGAGGGTCGGATAGACTCCAGCACTGCTTCAGGAAGGTTCTCAACACCCAGGTATGTTACATCTGCAATGTTTAAAACATTTTCTGAAAGAAAAACTACTTAATTAACAAACAGGAACTAAAATATTAAAATTATAATTTTAAGAAGAGGGTTCACCCAAATCTATCCCTGTCACGCCCTTCTAAGCCTACTGGAGACCCGAGTCCAAAACCTGATCAGGAGCAGAGGATACTAGATCATCTAATTGGGAGCCAGTCGGCCAAGCGGACAGCACGCTGGACTTGTGATCCTGTGGTCCCGGGTTCGATCCCAGGCACCGGCGAGAAACAATGGGCAGAGTTCCTTTCACCCTATGCCCCTGTTACCTAGCAGTAAAATAGGTACCTGGGTGTTAGTCAGCTGTGACGGGCTGCTTCCTGGGGGTGGAGGCCTGGTCGAGGACCGGGCCGCGGGGACACTAAAGCCCCGAAATCATCTCAAGATAACCTCAAGATAACCTTGCCAAGTAAAAGCCACCAGACATGTAAGCTATAAAAAGCTAAGGTATATACAGCACGGAAAACAAGGTACCGAGATGAGCCACCTGGCAAAGCAATTGCCTGCTAATGTCACCTGTGCACCACCAGGAGACTACACACCTAGTTATTCACTTCCCAACCTTGATATGTCATTCAGTCATTTTAGCAAGGAAGATGGAAAACTGGAGGCCCTGAAAGGAACAGGGAGGGTGCAGGGAGTCACTAAGGACTCACCAGAAAGATATATTTTATTACATTCAACACTGGTTTTCTCACGAGTGCATCGAAGGTGGCTTTGTGATGCTATGCCACCACAGAGAATGAAACAGGAGGGGGGGGGGGGGGGGGAACTCACTAGGGGCAGAGGAAAGCTGCAGATGATAACCTCCTATGTAAGGAAGAATCAGCAACAAGTTAACTGCCCCAAAGCCACACAAACCCTGCATGCTTCAGGCACATTCACTAAATGCTCAGCTGCCACTTTGATGGCCCACCAAAATATCCGAGCCCAAATAGCTGCCTAGGGCACATTAAAAATTGTATAGGACAGAGCTACAAGTTTATAAACATCATGGAGCCAAGGACAGACTGTAGGCTGGGTAAGTTTGATGAAATTGCAGACAACCCAAGGCAAATAGGCCCTGGAACAAGGAGCCAAAACACCAGATCCACAGAGCACCCCCAACACACCATTGGCGGTGCAGAGGTAATGGCAAATTGCTGCAACTAGAAACGACAAATGATACATGCCCCAAATGATCCAACTAAGCATAAACTTTGTTTACAGGAAAGCACTGTAGAAGTAGATGACCTCCAGGACCAGAAGACCAAAACTCCTGCTTCCAAAAGAAAGCATGGAGCTCAGCAACTCAACAACCAGAGGCAACAACCAACAAAAACAAAGCCCTGAAGAAGTAATCCTGCACCAAAGTAGTAGCAGAAACTGAGGCGAGGAGAGAAAAGTCAAAACCCTTATCCATAAACCAAGACACCCAAGACAATTTGCAAAACAACGCAGAAGAAATGTCAAAGCGAGTGGAATAAACAAAATTAAATAGATCGAGTAAAATTAAACATAGCAATACCTCAGCGACTCTAATGTTTCAGGACATTAGTAGAGTTTCGTCACTTAGTCGAGAGCAAGGAGCCGGCGAGTGACATACAGAGGCTAACGAGTGTAAGAGTGAGTGAGCAAGTTTGCTGAGACCTCAGATGATCTGGGCCACCATCTGGTGGCAGTCAGATGCACACCAGCCAATTAACCCTGCAGCAATGATCGTTTGATAATTTTTATATGCTCATACTGTACTTTATGATGGGTTTTCCTCGGGTTTGAGGGTAATAACTGCTCCCCTTACCTCATAGTAGAGCCAGATGCTAACCCCGGCTACTGTTAAGGGGCAGATGGTTTGGTGGTACCAATGTTACGCTCGGGGAGCGACTGAGAAATCCCCTCGCAGAAAAGGTCAAAGAGAATCTTGATTAAAGGGAACAGTTTGGACTGCAGGAGAGACAATGGATGTATTTAAAGAAACAAAATGGCTAGTTTTAATTTTTTCTAGCGGTGAGTATTGATGAGTTTCATTGAGTCATTCAGTTTGAATTTGGTTTAGTGAAGATGCCAGAAAATGAAGATTCAGAAAATTATTACAATATCATATATGTTTCATTATTTATTAGAAATATATTCTCAAGATATTTCTTAGAAAATCTTGAGCTTGAAAAGAGTTCAAGGTGTGGTAAAGTGGCTGGGGCCCAATTCCTTTACACCAGTTGGAGGGTCATAGACCTACCTTTGGAAAACAAGGCTCAAGGGTTGGATGGTACAAAATACAGTGACACCTCGGCTTACGAATGACCCTCTTTACGAACTTTTCGGGTTACGAGCCCAATTTCTTCGGAAAATTTGAATCGAGTTACGAACTTAGCCTCGGGAAACGAATGTGTCAATACACGTATGGGCCGACTTAGCACGTGGTGGCACGTCGATTGCACCTCGGTTTACCAGTGGCTCCCGCCTGGTGACAATCGCGCCTGAATTCTTTGTAAAGAATTTTAGTTTTTTCTGGATTTTTGGGTATTTGAACATAAAGGTAATTATTATATATCTTGCCATGGGTCCCAAGAAAGTTAGTGGTAAGGTTCAACTTAAGAAAATAGTTGTAAGTAGAAACAGTAGAGGATGTCCCTTCCTCGTTAACCCTTAGGCTGCACATAGTGTATATATCCGCCATAGGGTGCCAGGCACGATTCAAATGCTAGCGGCTACACGGGGTTCACATCAGCTTCCTCAGGGCTCTTGTAAACAGACGTACATTGGGCTCTCCATATTTAAAAAAAAATCGTGGGCAATATTCTCCAGTGTGAGAGCCACAGTACTGAGGAAGCAGCCAGGGCTGGCGCACGATAGCAAATGCTGTTCAGCTTGTGACCACAGCACCGCCTAAAAAGTCAAAATATATATGTAACTGCTATTATTTAGCGATGACAGTATTACAGATGACCCGTCTGTGATAACAATGACCAGGATTGTGATAATAGCAAGATTGATGTGATAATTAGCACAGTGTAGGAGGAGTAATGCTGAGGGAGGAAGCGAGATAGCGTCGTTTACTGTGTGGCTACCTGTTATTGCCTGCATTCACCATACCGGCTCAGTGTTCTCTATGGGATGTGTTTACTAGGCTAACAAATGTAGATACTTATATATAATGTGTGTATTAGTGTAATAACAGCAAAAGGATTATGTTGGGAGGAGCCATTTGGGTGATGGAGGTGACGTCGTCTGCATGACTTGTCTAGCTGTGTAGAGGGTGGCTACTATGCTCTTTGGGCACTCTACAAGCTTAGGTGTACAGTTACGGTGCATACAACATGTAGATACTTATATATAATATGTGTATATAGTGTAATAACACTACAAACAGTATTGTTGGGGGAGAAATTTTAGTGCGCCTGACCTTGAGTGAGGGAGGGAGGCAGCCACCAGCTGTGTGTAGCTACGTTTGTTAGTGCCTGAACTAACTATATCAGCTTAGTTGTACAGTTGTGGTGAACAAAATATATAGATACTTATATATAATGTATGTATATAGTGTAATAACAGCAAAACTATTTGTTTATTGTTTTATGAACGTAATAATCAATCACTAATATGAATATACCATCCTTTTGAGTATAGTGATGATTCATACATTTTATTATATAAATCTATCACACTACACACTATTGAATAATGTTACTGCAAAAAAATAAAAAAAAATCAGACACTGAAATAATTAGGTAATAATACCTTTGTGGCAACTCCCACCTGACAGCTCGGGTGGCGCTGACCGCCACTGACGACTGCTGTCAACGCCCACATTTTGCCAGACTTTCTCAACCTATTGCACCCAAAGTATGTCGCCTACGATTTTTTTTTTCCCCGTGCTCAGGGAACACAAATTAACATTTTAAGAAGACGAAAAAAAATTTAGATTTGTTTTTCTTGCGCACAGGGGTGTAAATTTCCTCAGGACTCCTTAGCAGTTTAAGGGTTAAGAAAATGTGTGAAGTATGGGAAGAACTGCAAAGTTTTGTTGAAAAAACTCACCCAGATAAAGCTGAAGCAGGCCGTGACATTGGCCTTTTAAATGACAATGTACAGTAACAGACAAGTGTTAAAATGTAGGGAAAAACAAGTGTCTTTAGACAGATTCTTAGTAAGACAAGCAAGCAGTGAGCCACAAGCAGGTCCTAGTGGTATGCAAGCAAAACGTGGCAGAGAGTGTACCCCAGAGAAGTCCTCACTGCCTGATGGAAGGGGACTCCCCTTCCAAACAGTAACACCTCTCCTCCTCCCCCCTCCTCACCGTCTTCCAAACGCCAACAGGAGTCATCAGTAAAGTAATAACTTGTACATACTTTTGTATATACTTTGAAGTTAATTCTTTTGAGAGTTTGGAATGGATCAATTCATTTTCCATTATTTCTTATGGGGGAAATTCGTTTCAGTTTATGAATTTTTGGATTACGAGCCGTCTCTGGGAACGGATTAACACTTTCGCTCGGGGATGACGCAGCATTGCGTCATCCGTTTACTGGCGGTAATGCCGGGGATGACGCAGCATTGCATCATCCACTTTAAAAATTCGCCAAAAATCAGGATTTTATCCGATTTTTTTGGGACTGGTTTTAAAATGCGCGCCGATGTCTTCCCATTTTCTTTGTTGCGCCTAGTGGCCCGCAGGCGGCGCAGCACACGCCGTCGGCCCATTGTTTTCGCGCCACTGTTGTGACCAGTGTCGCCTCCCCTCGCGTCTCAAACGTGTGAACATTTCGGCTATTTTCCGTGGCTATATTTCTTACTGCGGCTTCAGAAACTATCTACGCTTACTCCACGATGGATAGTGATCATGAACAAGGCCCTTCCAGGAAGAAAATTGCGAAAGAAAGGCATGAAAAGCAGAAGCTGAGTAGTGTACAGGAGAAGTACAAGCATGAGAGACTAACTCCCACCATCCACTCCACCTATACAAAACATGGGTTGACCCTGCAGGAAACGTTTTCCAGGAGCAGGTGGAGTGGATAAAACAAATGTTCAACACACAACACTGAGGTGGTAAGTGCAAATTTTTTTATTATTTATTTATTTATTTTTGTTTGTTCATACTTTCCTGTATTGTACAGGCAATGTTGTTCTTCAATTGGCCCTTATATGCACATATCCATCTGAAGAATTCTATTAGGAACATTTTCATACCTAAATGAGCGCCGTAACACGAAAATTGAGATTACCACCAGGAAATAATACTAAACATATGTGGCCGGGAATTGGGAGTGTAGCGGGAAGGTGTCTGAGCGCTCACTCGTGGCTAACGCGTGGCCCGTCTTCAACTCGTCGGCAGGTGGAGCGTGACCAGGTTTTTTATTTTATATGCTAATATTCCTCTAGAGAATTCTATTACGAATCCATTGAGACCAAAATGAAAGACCTAGGACGAAAATTGAGGTGACCAGAGTGAAAATAGTGAAAACATTTTATCGCGTTTGCGCGCTCCCGGGTAACTCGTTCGCACTTTCTCTGCTTGCTGCGGGTAATTAGCCGGGCTTTTGGAGTTTATATGCATTTAGTGCTGTAGAGAATTTTATTGTGAACACAATGATACCAAATTTAATCTCGTAGAACGAAAATTGAGGTGACAAAGTTGAAGAGAGTATACACTTTTCGGAATTGACGCGCGCTTCCGTGACACGCTGGGGCCCATATCGCCCTGTCGAGGGGTGGCACGCAGGGTGCGCGAAAGTGCTAAATTCGTAAGCTGAGGTACCACTGTACTGGGGTTTAGGGAAAATAATTTTATGGCAAGATTCTCCTGACTGTAAAATGGGAGCTTAAGTTGAAATTAACATTATGCTCCATAAATCCCACCCATAGAGCATTGGAAAAATTGCAGCAGTAAATTTCACAGAAGGGTGCAACATTAAAAGAAAGAGCTGGTTAGCAGGCGATGAGTCACAATAACGTGGCTAAAGTATGTTGACCAGACCACACACTAAAAGGTGAAGGGATGACGACGTTTCAGTCCGTCCTGGACCATTCTCAAGTCGATTGTGACTTGAGAATGGTTGTCACAATCGACTTGAGAATGGTCCAGGACGGACCTAAACGTTGTCGTCCCTTCACCTTCTAGTGTGTGGTCTGGTCAAAAAGAGCTAGTACATTGGGAAAGCCATTTAATAGGAAAAATTTATAACTTTGGATTTAACACAAATCTGAATAAGGTCCAAATCTATATTAACTAGATTTCAAGGAAGCACTGTGCAATATTATTTGTGTACTGTATGCCTGTATTGTGATATTTTCTGGCTTTACACATTTTATTGATCCTGAACTTTAAACTATTTTTAGATACAAAACATTTTGCAAGGCTTGTATCCAGTACCTAGAAATTCCAACAGAGGAATGCTGCCTATTGAAGGTACAGTATTGTATAGCCCAAAAGGTGTCAGAACATTTGTATAGCCCAAAGCCTAGCAAACATTCTTAAGATGACTGCTTCTGAAACTAGCTGGTGACCACACCTTCTGGCCAGCAACACAAGCACTTTGTATGAAAATGCATGTCCCAGGTCAAACACCTAGGGAAAACCAGATGGCAATATAGTACCTCATTTGATCACTTACAATTACTGACTAAAATCTTGTAAGTTAGATGAAACTCTTATAGTAAACAAATGAAATATCAAGAAATATGAACATATACTAACAAAAATTCTCAGTGACAAAGCTCAAAATATATTTCCCGAAAACACCTGAAAAACTACTGGTAGCAAACTACTGTATACAAATAAGCAAAAATACATGAATAATAACTCATTATAAAACCATTCAACTTACCAGCCTCAATTGCATATCTGTGTGTCAATGGTAACTTGATGGCATCGTGTTCAACTTTCGTGGTTATGATGTGTGGGCGAAGGTGATGATAAATAGGGCTCTCTTGTGATAAGCACCACTTGCGGAAGTGTGTTACAGCACAGTGCAGCACTACATTGTTGGCCTGAAGAAAACAAAGACCAAATATTTAACAAACATTCTAACTAACGTTTCCATAGGCATTTAGTTTGCTCGTTACGTTAAAAAATGTAAACATCTAATAACCAAGCCTCACCTCTGTGCCACCAGACATAAACAATACATCTTGGGGCAAGGCACCAATCATCCTGGCAACATCATCCCGAGCCTGATTTATAACCGTTCTTGCTCTGGCACCTTCTTCATGAGCAGAGCTGGGATTACCCCATGCCTCATGCATACTCTGCTCTACTGCTTTTATCACCTCAGGAGCCAGTGGTGTGGTCGCATTGAAATCAAGATAAACCCGTTTTTGGACGCCGCTGCCAGTACCAGCTCCACTGCTACTTCCAGACATCCCACTGAAACAATCAAAAGTGTAAATGAAAAATAGACTAACCCCAGACACTGTTGTGATTGCCTGTATTCAATGTACAATACAACTGCTGTTACTCTCAACCATTACGCAATACTGTATATAAAAACGTAAGAACAATAATAGTTTAGACGTAGGGTTAACTAACAGAAAACACAAATTAATGACATCGAAACAGGTAAGTAGGCTAGAGAACTATGATCACAAAGAAATCAGATTTAGCAAAGAATGGAACAGATTTGTAGGAGAAAATTCTGTTAACCCTTAGACCGCAGAACACATACATATATAATTTGACAAAATAATTTTACACAAGTTTTTAAAACTTGCACAAACACCTTCCAAATTTTTTTTTTTGCATAATCAACTATGCAAATGCTCCAACTTTGTCTAAATGATCACAGTGTAACTTGAAAAACAGGAGAATCAAACAATTTTAAAATTGAATATTGAAAACTTCAGATTTTCAATTCAGAATAAAAAATATGAACTATCACCAATTGTTCATTTAACGTTATTATTCTCTCAGAATAGCATATGATCTTCATTTTCATCAAATTAGAATATAAGTTTTAACACTTTCGCGTTCCACAGACTGACTATCTCGTCACTCATTTTTCTACTGAATAGGTTCCAACGACGCAGTACTGAGTCACTCATTAAAATATTTTTAAAAAATTTAAATTTTATCAGATCAATCTGGTAGTGGTTTTAAAATAAGTGCCTTTAGATTGCACACAATTTGATACCAAAATCAAAGATATAACATGAAACTTGATGTCCAAACACTTGAAATACTGTATTATAAATAGGCTTTTGGTCCGAATATTAAAATATTTGTTAAAATTCTATTTATTGTCCTATTATCTTGGGACTAGTTTTAAAATGCGCGCCTTTTTATTGCGAACAATTTGATACCAAAACGAGCGACGTAGCACGAAATTTGATGTTATCAAATTGAACGAGTTGAACATTAGGTTGCAATGTACAAATTGGTGCTCGTTCATGGGTAACTTTAGGCTTTTCTGCGGGGAGGCACTCCAGCCTTTTGTACATTATATTCATACACATCTGTAGGGAATTTAATTGCGAACACAATGATACCAAAACGAGCGACGTAGCACGAGAATTAAGGTAAAAAAATGGAACGAGAATGCACATGTTACTGATTTTGTGCGTTTTTGCCGACTTTAGGCTTTGCTGTTGGGAGTCACGCTAGGCTTTTGGACATTATATTTATACGCACCTGTAGAGAATTTAATTGCGAACACAATGATACCAAAACGAGCGACGTAGCACGAGAATTAAGGTGAGAAAGCTGGAACGAGTATACACATTTGGGTGTCACCGCGCGCTTACCTGCACGCCGAGACACATGACCCCCCTGTCAACCGCGCGTTTCCACGGAACGCGAAAGTTTTAAGTACAGTTTACTGTAAAAAAATCGTCAATAGGGCATTTGAAATATGCGGCAAATTTAGATAAAAAAATTGTAACTCCAAATGTAATAAAGTTTATGAAAAATCCATTCTGAAGGGATTGTAGAACAGACAGCTGAGCACACAATATGTCAAAATAGCGAGAATCGGTCAAAAACTGGAATTTTAGAAGCCACTCAAGTTGAAACAAGTTTCAGAGATAACTGAAGTTGAAATTACCAACAATGAATATAGGTACTTTTAATTTGTTAATTTAATTGGATGTTTTAATAAACATCGTTTGGCATTCGTTCTCGAATATGTGAAAGTTGTAGGTCAATGTGTTTTGAAATGAAGCCAAGATAAAATAACCCCCCAAAAAAAAAAAAAAATTTTGATAATTATAATGATTTAGGGGATATATTTAGGGTATATTTTATATAAGTGAAAAAACCCTAATATGGTCCCTAATCATCAAAACAACCTATGATATACAAACAGTAAAGTGCAGAAAAACCAAATGTGTGTTATGTGGAGGGCTAATAATAAGACATGGGTGACTAGCATTTTTTTTACGGAGTGGATGAATGATGTGGTGTGCCCTGCCAAACACAAATATCTGCAGGAGAAAAGTTTGCCACTCAAGGCCCTACTTCTCCTCGACAATGCTCCTGCTCATCCTCTAGGCTTGGAAGATGCATTGTTGAACAGATATAATTTTCTCACAATAAAGTTCCTTCCTCCTAACACCACTCCTTCAGTCTATGGACCAGAAAATCATAGCGAATTTTAAGAAACTTTATGAAAGGGCACTTTTCCGGAAATGTTTTGAAGCGACTGATGCCACAAACCTCACCCTCAAAAAGTTCTGGAAACACCATTTTAACATTTGTAGTGCTTTAAAACTCGTTGACAAAGCCTGGCAAGAAGTGACTCAAAGAACCCTGATCTCTGGCTGGAGAATATTGTGGCCTGAATGTGTGTCAGAACTAGACTTTGAAGGGTTTGAGCCTGTAAATGATGCGCCTATTGTTGAGGAAATTGTTACTCTGGGCCGGAAAATGGGCTTGGAATTGGATGGTGCTGATGTGGAGGAGTTGGTGGAAGAACACAATGAAGAACTAACCACCGAAGAACTCCAAGCCCTTGAAAAGGAACAGCAACAAGAGAAAACTGAGGATATTTCTTCTTCTTCAGAGGAGGAGGAGGAGGCAGAAGATAAAGTTCCTTCCTCAACAATTAGGAAGTGGTGTCAGATGTGGGAAGAAATGCAAACTTTTATTGAAACGACTCCCCCAGAGAAAGCTGTAGTAGGCCGTTGCATTAATATTTTCAATGACAATGTGATGCCTCACTACAGACAAATGTAGTGAAGAAGGGAAAAAGAATCTTCAATGGACCGTTTCGTTGTGAGACAATCAAGCAGAGCCACAACCAGGACCTAGTGGTACGCAGGCAAAATGTGCCAGAGAGTGAGTGCACTCCAGAAAAATCTTTACTGCCTGATGTTTTTTTATAATGGAATTATAATTAGGTATAAAATTTACTTTGAAGTGAAGTTTTTGGGGAGTCAGGAACGGATAATCCTGACCTTCAACGGTTCCTAGAAGGTTGTAACAGAACCCATGAGCACCACACCAGAAACAAATACCTTTTTGATATTCCAAGAGTACGACTTAATCAAAATAGAAATGCTCTACAAATCAAGGGACCCAGAATGTGGAATGACCTTCCCAATCATGTTAAAGACTCTACCTCTCTCAATCAGTTTAAGATAAAACTAAGCACTACCTAATTGACTCCCTGTAACCTGCCTTACCCCTATAATGTCAACCCATGTCTGTTATTTTTTAAACAATGCTGTTTGTCGACCAAATTGTATTTTTAGCTGATATTCTGCCATGTTCCCCCCTTTTTTATTTTTATATTTTCTCAACACATTTTATACTTTAATCTCAATTAGTATTAAGTTTTAGTCTTTGGTGGTTTCCTGCCCGAAACGCTTTGCGTAATAGCGGCTTTAGGCATTGTATATACTAGCTCTATCTATAAATCCATCAATGTTTGTATCTTTACCTGAATAAACATTTGAATTTTTGAATATGAATTTGAATTCTACATTTGACTCTGTAGGACATGGCCAATTGTCTAAAGCTTTGTTTGTTCATTTGTCAGAAAATTCTCACCAAATTCATTGGGAGATGGCTTCTTCAATAACGAATTGTAAATCACTTTCAATAGGAACATAATTGAATCTGCTTTAATACAGATTACAAATCATGTAATATGAACATTAGCAGTGGCTTATATAATTTAGATACATTTTTGATTGATCAGTTAAAGGGCAATTTGAGTAGGATCATTGATAGACATTTGTCTCACTAATTCATTGTTAATATACACTATCTTATGCTATTATTATCCATGTAAGGGCCTATTGGCCCATACATGGTGATGCAGCTCTTATTAATATGATGCAGGTCTTATTTATATCCACCTAATCCCATTCATATATTTGTAATTGTACCTCACTTCACATATTTTATATATATATATGTCGTACCTAGTAGCCAGAACGCACTTCTCGGCCTACCATACACGGCCCGATTTGCCTAATAGGCCGAGTGATTTTCTTTATTTTCAATCAATTGTTCCAATTAGTTTATTTGAAATATTATTATTATATTATATTAGGAACATAAATTACTGACGTAGTTGTGTTAGTTTAGATTAGGTTTAGATAGGTTAGGTTAGGTAGGGTTGGTTAGGTTCCGTCATATATCTACGTTAGTTTTAACTCAAATTTAAACAAATTAACTTTTGCATAATGAAATGGGCAGATTTATAATTTCATAAAAAAAAATTAGAAATATATATAATTTCAGGAAAACTTGGCTTAGGCAAATTGAGCCTTGCATAGTAGGCCGAGTACGACGTTCTGGCTACTAGGTACAACATATATATATATTTATTTTCACACACATACTCAACTAGGTGAATACACACAGTATATAATCTGCCTGTGTCCAGAAGCAGCTTGGAGTTCAAGGAAAGCTAGAAAAAGTTCTCCATCATTGTCTGATAAATTACTGAGCAAAGAAGGTTCGGATACTTCAGGGTGAAAGGCATTGTGAAAGGAAAGGTTCATTTTTGATTTGTTGAAATAACCTGCTATAAATAATTCTTCCAGGGACCTTACAAATGCCTAAACTTGTGTCTGACTTATGCAAATTGTTATCATAATGGGGAGAAAATGGGAGGTGCGCAATGGGGTAAGGGAAGATGCACTGAAAAGTTGGAAAATGAGGGAATATTTACATCAGTTTATTTTGTATGAATTACAGGCACTGTAATATATATTAAATAAGTGAAGCAGCAATTATGAATTTCTCTGATTCTGTTCGATGGTGTCATAGTGACTGACGATTACAGATTTTATACATATTTCTTTTTTTAATGATGTGCTTAAATTCTGCAGAGTTTATGAGATGTTGTTCCTGGTTTCTGTTGGACATGTTGGTGTTATCTATATATGGAAGGAAAGGTTTACTTAGTAAATCCTTGCATCATGTTCTTGAACATTTAAAGTGTACATTACTGTCAAATGTACCACAAATTGGCATTGTTTCTGCTTCTGATGAGTTAATTGTAACATTTTGCACAACCCCTATATTTACTCTAGGAATATATTAAGCATGCTATTTACTGTATATACTAAACTACTTCCAAATCCAATATACTGTAAAAGAAAATTCTATAAAAAATAAAATGCCCACATGCCAGTCACTTAGTACAGTGGTACCTCGGAATACGAGTGTCCCTGTATGCGAGTTTTTCGGAACACGAGCCGGAATTCCTCGGAAAATGTGTCTCGGAAGGCGAGGGTTACCTCGGAACGCGAGTTTGTTGATACGCATTCAGGCCAACTTAGCGCGTGGTGGTACGGCGATTGTCGCCCCTCCGCCCCTCAGTTTACCATTGTCTCGCGCCCAGTGACTATCCCACATCAATTCTTCACCCGGATTTTCAGTGTTTTGTTGGATTTTTGGTCATTTGACTATACAATTTGTTATTATATATCTCACCATGGGTCCCAAGAAAGCCAGTGGTAAGGATAAAGGCCAGAAAGCCCATGTGAGGATGACAATAGAGGAGAAACAAGAGATCATTTGGAAGCATGGGAACGGTACACGTGTTGTTGAACTTTGTAGGCAGTACAACAAAGCCACGTCAACAATATGCACTATACTTAAGAAGAAAAATGAGATTATGAGTGCTAAAGTGGCAAAAGGCGTAAGAACAATGACGAAACCAAGACCACAAATACTTGAAGAAGTGGAAAAGTTGTAATTAATTTGGGTACACGACAAGGAATTAAGGGGTGATAGTGTTTCGGAGGCCATCATTTGTGAGAAAGCCAGGGTATTGCACGAAGACCTTCCAAAGAATACCCCTGCAACGAGTGATGCAGATACGAAAGAGTTTAAGGCAAGCAGGGGCTGGTTTGAAAAATTTAGGAGGAGGAGTGGTATCCATAGTGTTACAAGGCATGGGAAGGCAGCCAGCTTAGACAAACCAGCCGCTGGACGATGTACAGTATTGACGAATATAAAGAGTTTGCAGAGGCTGAGGGATACCTACCGCAACAAGTGTTTAATTGTGACGAAACAGGACTGTTTTGGAAAAGATTGCCTAAGAGGACATATATTACCAAGGAGGAAAAATCCTTGCCCGGACACAAGCCTATGAAAGATAGGTTTACGCTTGTGCTGTGTTCAAATGCGAGTGGAGATTTGAAAATTAAACCCTTGCTAGTGTATCATTCTGAAAATCCAAGGGTTTTCAAACAGTATAAAGTGCAGAAAACCCATTTGTGTGTGATGTGGAAGGCTAATAAAAAAGCATGGGTGACTAGGCTTATTTTTTCGGAGTGGGTGAATAAAGTGTTGTGCCCTGCCATAGAAAAATATCTGCAGGAGAAACATTTGCCACTCAAAGCCGTGCTTCTCCTCGACAATGCTCCTGCTCAGCCTCCAGGCTTGGAAGATGATTTGTTGCCCAGATACAATAAATTCCTCACAGTTAAATTCCTTCCTCCTAACACCACTCCTTCAGCCTATGGACCAGAAAATCATAGCGAATTTTAAGAAATTTTATGAAAGGGCACTTTTCCGGAAATGTTTTGAAGTGACTGAAGCCACAAACCTCACCCTCAAAGAGTTCTGGAGAGAGCATTTTAACATTTTTAGTGCTTTAAAACTCGTTGACAAAGCCTGGCAAGAAGTGACTCAAAGAACCCTGGTTGATACCTGGTTGATGGGGTTCTGGGAGTTCTTCTACTCCCCAAGCCCGGCCCGAGGCCAGGCTTGACTTGTGAGAGTTTGGTCCACCAGGCTGTTGCTTGGAGCGGCCCGCAGGCCCACATACCCACCACAGCCCGGTTGGTCCGGCACTCCTTGGAGGAATAAATCTAGTTTCCTCTTGAAAATGTCCACGGTTGTTCCGGCAATATTTCTTATGCTTGCTGGGAGGACGTTGAACAACCGCGGACCTCTGATGTTTATACAGTGTTCTCTGATTGTGCCTATGGCACCTCTGCTCTTCACTGGACCTCTGATGTTTATACAGTGTTCTCTGATTGTGCCTATGGCACCTCTGCTCTTCACTGGACCTCTGATGTTTATACAGTGTTCTCTGATTGTGCCTATGGCACCTGTGCTCTTCACTGGTTCTATTCTACATTTTCTTCCATATCGTTTACTCCAGTACGTTGTTATTTTACTGTGTAGATTTGGTACTTGGCCCTCCGGTATCTTCCAGGTGTATATTATTTGATATCTCTCTCGTCTTCTTTCTAGTGAGTACATTTGGAGGGCTTTGAGACGATCCCAATAATTTAGGTGCTTTATTGCATCTATGCGTGCCCTGATCTCTGGCTGGAGAAAATTGTGGCCTGAATGTGTGAGAGAACTAGACTTTGAAGGGTTTGAGCCTGTAAATGATGTGCCTATTGTTGACGAAATTGTTACTCTGGGCCGGCAAATGGGCTTGGAATTGGATGGTGATAATGTGGAGGAGTTGGTGGAAGAAGACAACGAAGAACTGACCACCGAAGAACTCCTAGCCCTTCAACAGGAACAGCAAGACAACGCAGCTGATGATTCTACAGTGGAGGAGGAGGAGGCAGTAGCGAATGTCCCTTCTGCAGAAATTAGGAAGGTGTGTCAGATGTGGGAAGAGATTCAAACAATTGTTGAAAAGACTCACCCAGAGAAAGCTGTAGTAGGCCGTTGCCTTAATCTTTTCAATAACAATGTGATGCCTTACTACAGAGACAGCTTGCGAAGAAGGGAAAAGCAAGCTTCCATGGACAGATATGTGGTGAGGAAATCGAGCAGTGAGCCTCAACCAGGACCTAGTGGCACTCAGATAAAACGTGCCAGGGAGAGCACACCAGAAAGGTCCTCACTGCCTGATGTGATAATGGAAGGGGACTCCCCTTCCAAGCAGTAACTCCTCTCCTCCTCCCCCCTCCTCACCATCTTCCATACGCCTACAACATTCAACAGCAAGGTAAGTAATAACTTGAACATAGTTTTGTAGTTTTATTTAGATGAATTAGTTATAAAAATTTAGTTTGATGTGGGGTTTTTGGGGTAGTCAGGAACGGATTAATTCATTTCCTATTATTTCTTATGGGGAAATTAGCTTCGGAATACGAGTTTTCGGAATACGAGCCATCTCCAGGAACAGATTAAACTCTTAAACTGAGGTACCCCTGTATAGCTGTTTGTATCAAGTAGATGTGTGAAGGATATCGTGTATTTTGGAAGTTTAAAATAATTACAATTACAAATTTTGAACATTAATACTTATCCGAAGAGCAACCATACTCTGTGCAGGATGTAGCAACCTGCTAGACATTGTGAAGGCAATATGCTGGTTAGAACTATGTAATTACCTAAGTGTAATTACCTAAGTGTAGTTACAGGATGAGAGCTACGCTCGTGGTGTCCCGTCTTCCCAGCACTCTTTGTCATATAACGCTTTGAAACTACTGACGGTCTTGGCCTCCACCACCTTCTCCCCTAACTTGTTCCAACCGTCTACCACTCTGGTTGTGAAAGTGAATTTTCTTATATTTCTTCGTCATCTGTGTTTAGCTAGTTTATATCTATGACCTCTTGTGTAATGTATTAAAGATCCTTTTATCAGGGAGCTACATAGGGTTAAGGAAACTATGCCAGAAAATGCCCAAGATTTTGAGTGTCATATGTAATGAGTTTTTCAATCAGATATAATTGACACCTGATTTTGTCATTTACAAGTAATAATCACAATGAATTCTGTTATATATTCTTGCTGTCTACAAACATGTGTTGATAGCACCGGCCTACAAACACTCCCCGAGACACAGGAACAAGTGTGTTGAGTGAGGGCAGTGTGACCAGCACAGAACAAAGCAACCACACACACACTTACACCTCCCCCACACACACACACTTACAATTACACCTCCCCCACACACACACACACACTTACAATTACACCTCCCCCACACACACACACTTACAATTACACCTCCCTCACACACACACACTTACAATTACACCTCCCCCCCATACACACACACACACACACTTACACCTCCCCCACACACTCCCCACTAGTGTGACCAGCACAGAACAAAGCCACCACACACACCTGTCCCACACACACACACACTTACACCTCCCCCACACACACACTCCCGACACACACACACACACACATGCCCTGCCTTACCCCCTCTCACCCCCTCTCACCACAACCACCACTTCTCAATCCGCTCACTCATTAACCTTTCAAACTGTGGTGACAAAAAACGCCACTGGGCAATGAGGGTGTGAGAGAAAGGGTGTTATGTGAGTGTTGTGGTGGTCGTGGCGGCCCCACCACCTCCACCAGCACCTACACGGAGGCTGCGGCGACCACTCGGAGACACGGGCGACACGGCACTCACAACACAAGCTTTCAAATCCACATTGATCCACCTCGGCGTTCCCACCACATTTGTTTACGTCCCGTTGGATCACGTGTAGCGGCTAGGGCGCATGCGCACTGCCCGCCCGCGCACCCGACCCGCCAACTTTGAACTGTGGTGACGCTCTCAGGGCCACGCCCCGTGCCCTGCCTCGCCCCGTGCCCTGCCCCACCACGCCATGCCATGCCCCACCACGCCGTGCCCTGCCTCGCCCCGTGCCATGCCCCACCACGCCGTGCCCTGCCTCGCCACACCGCGCCCTGCCCCACCCCGCCGTGCCCTGCCCCACCCCGCCGTACCCTGCCCCACCCCGCCGTACCCTGTCCCATCTAAACTATTGGGACCGACTAAAGAGCCTAAAACTGTACTCCCTTGAGCGCAGGCGGGAGAGATACATAATAATTTACACGTGGAAAATATTAGAGGGGCTGGTCCCAAACCTGCACACAGAAATAACATCACATGAGACCAGAAGACATGGCAGGATGTGCAGAATACCCCCGTTGAAAAGCGGAGGTGCAACAGGTACTCTGAGAGAGAGAACTATCAACATCAGAGGCCCGAGACTGTTCAACACGCTTCCACTACACATAAGGGGCATAACTGGCCGACCCCTCACAGTGTTCAAGAGAGAACTGGATAAGCACCTCCAAAGGATACCTGATCAACCAGGCTTTGACTCATACGTCAGGCTGCGAGCAGCCGCGTCCAACAGCCTGGTTGACCAGTCCAGCAACCAGGAGGCCTGGTCGACGACCGGGCCGCGGGGACGCTAAGCCCCGGAAGCACCTCAAGGTAACCTCAAGGTAACCCCGCCGTGCCGTGCCCCGCCGTGCCCTGCCCCACCACACCCCACCCTGCCCCGCCACGCCGTGCCCTGCCCCACCACGCCACACCCCGACCTGCCCTGCCCCACTACACCCCACACTGCTCCGCCACACCGTGCCCTGCCCCACCACTTGGGGTGTGGTGGGGGCAGAGCACGGAGTGGCGGGGTGTGGTGGAGGCGTGGTGGGGCAGGGTGTGGTGTGGCATGGCGTGGTGGGGCAGGGCACGGAGTGGCGGGGTGTGGTGGAGGCGTGGTGGGGCAGGGCACGGAGTGGCGGGGTGTGGTGGAGGCGTGGTGGGGCAGGGCACGGAGTGGCGGGGTGTGGTGGAGGCGTGGTGGGGGCAGGGCACGGAGTGGCGGGGTGTGGTGGAGGCGTGGTGGGGGCAGGGCACGGAGTGGCGGGGTGTGGTGGAGGCGTGGTGGGGGCAGGGCACGGAGTGGCGGGGTGTGGTGGAGGCGTGGTGGGGCAGGGCACGGAGTGGCGGGGTGTGGTGGAGGCGTGGTGGGGCAGGGCACGGAGTGGCGGGGTGTGGTGGAGGCGTGGTGGGGCAGGGCACGGAGTGGCGGGGTGTGGTGGAGGCGTGGTGGGGCAGGGCACGGAGTGGTGGGGTGTGGTGGAGGCGTGGTGGGGCAGGGCACGGAGTGGCGGGGTGTGGTGGAGGCGTGGTGGGGCAGGGTGTGGTGGAAAACCACGCATAACGTGTCCCTTTTTTATTTTTTTCGAGGGACACGTTACGCGTGGTGTATTTTTAATAATAATAATAATAATAATAATAATAATAATAATAATAATAATTTATTTAGGAACAGTACATACATAGTTGCAGCGTTACAGTACAAACATTGTACAGTCCCTCGATTGTTTCAAGCGCGGGTTGGACAAGTATATGAGTGGGATTGGGTGGTTATAAATAGGAGCCGCCTCGTATGGGCCAATAGGCCTTCTGCAGTTGCCTTTGTTCTTATGTTCTTATGTTCTTAACAGTAGAAGTCTAAGAAATAAAATTAATGAATTAAATGCTCTTGTCTGCACAGAAAAAAATAGATATTATTGCACTTACCGAAACGTGGATGAATGTAGAAAATAGAGCACTATTAGCTGAATATCAGATAAATGGATTTAAACTATTTCACACAGATAAATAAATAAATAAATAAATAAATATGTTTATTCAGGTAAGGTACATACATACAAGTGATGTTACATTAATGGATTGATATATAGATAGAGCTAGTACATACAATGCCTAAAGCCACTATTACGCAATGCGTTTCGGGCAGGAAAAACATTAATATCTAGAACTTAATACTAATTGAGCATAAAGAATAAAAAGTGTTGAGAACAAATACAAATAAAGATAAAAAAAAGGGGGAACATGACTGAAAAAGCAGCACAAATACAATAGGTTGACAAACAGTGTTGATTAAAAAAAAGAAAATAACAGACATGGGTTGACAATAGAGGGGTAAGGTAGGTTACAGGGAATTTATTAGGTAGTGTTTAGTTTTTATCTTAAACTGGTTGAGAGAGGTACAGTCTTTAACATGGTTGGGAAGGTCATTCCACATTCTGGGTCCCTTGATTTGCAGAGCATTTCTAGTTTGATTAAGTCGTATTCTTGGGATATCAAAACTGTATTTATTTCTGGTGTGGTGTTCATGGGTTCTGTTACAACCTTCTATGAAGCTTTTGAGGTCAGGATTGGCATTACAGTTCAGCGTTTTATATATGTATAATACACATGAGAGAATGTGCAGTGACTTAATGTCTAACATATTCAGAGATTTGAGTAGGGGTACCGAGTGATGTCTGGGGCTAGAGTTGGATATTGTCCTAATAGCAGCTTTGTGTTGAGTAATTAGAGGACGTGAATGATTTTGGGTAGTAGAACCCCAAGCACAAATACCATAGTTGAGATATGGATAGATAAGGGAGTAATAGAGAGTCACCAGGGCAGGGCGGGGTACATAATATCTGATCTTAGAAAGAATGCCAACAGTTTTTGAAACTTTTTTTGATATATTTAGAATGTGTCCCTGGAAATTCAGCTTGTGATCAATGATAACGCCAAGGAATTTTCCATCTAATTTGTTACAAATTTGGGTATTGTTTATTTTGAGATTTATTTCATTAGAGGATTTATTGCCAAACAGAATATAGAAAGTTTTGTCAATGTTAAGGGTGAGTTTGTTGGCAGTTAGCCAAAGATGGACTTTATTTAGCTCAGTATTTACTGTGGCATTTAGAGCAAGGGGGTCAGGACTGGAGTAAATGAAGGTTGTGTCGTCAGCAAATAGAATTGGTTTGAGGTGTTGGGAGGCATTTGAAAGGTCATTAATGAAGATGAGAAAGGAGAGGGCCAAGTATGCTGCCCTGAGGAACACCAATGTTGATGGGTAGGGTGGGAGAAATTGAATTGTTCACAGAAACATACTGGAGCCTGTCAGTAAGGTAAGATTTGAGGTATTGTAGGGAGTGTCCTCTGACTCCATAATGATGTAATTTAATAAGAAGGTTTTGGTGGTTGACAGTGTCAAAAGCCTTACGTAGTTCCACAAATAACCCAACAGGGAACTCATTTTTATCAAGAGCTGCATGTATCAAGTTAATCATACTAATAAGTGCATCGTTAGTGCTTTTTTTGGGTCTGAAGCCATATTGACAAGAGCTAAGTATATTGTGCTTGGCTAGATAAGAGTAAAGCTGCTTGTAGATTAGTTTTTCAAAAATTTTTGATAAGTTAGGCAGGATTGAAATAGGTCTGTAGTTGTTAACATCTGTGGGATCACCACATTTGTGGACAGGCGTCACTCTCGTTTTTTTTTAGAACATCTGGAAAGGTTTGGAGTTCAAGTGACTTGTTGAAGAGCAATGCAATAGCAGGGGCTAAAGATGTGGAGGCTTTTTTGTAAATTAAAGTTGGTATCTCCTCAAGGGCACTAGACTTGGTTTTAAGGGAAAGGATTATCTCATTGACGTCAGTGGAATTAATAGGCTTTGGGTACAGAGACTGTGAGATAGTCCTTAACGTCAGTACTGGAAGATGGAATATCATTTGCAAGGGATGACCCAATGGAAGAAGAGAAGAAAGAGAACATAGATATATTAGACGAGGAGGGGGAGTAGCCATATATGTTAGGGACAATTTGAATGTAGTCTCAAAGAGGGAATCAAAACTGAGCCACGCACAGAAACTATTTGGATAGAATTAAACGAAAAAGCAAATAATATTATAATAGGAGTTATATATAGGCCACCAAACTTAGACAGAATGGAAGCAAAGCATCTATGGGATGAAATATCTAGAGCATCTAGATCTAACAGTATTTATGTCATGGGTGACTTTAATTTTAGTGGAATAAACTGGTTGAACAAAACATGGAATAGTGAAGCAGAAGATTTTCTAGAATTAATTGACGATTGCTTTCTTACGCAACACATTAAGGAACCAACACGGGAAAATAATATTTTAGATTTAGTGTTAACTAACAGGGAAACACAAATTAATGACATCGAAATAGGGAGTGAGCGAGGGAACAGTGATTACAAAGTAATCAGATTTAGCATAGAATGGAATAGACCTGTAAGAGAAAATTCTGTTAAAGTGCCAGATTTTCGAAAAGCTGATTTTAATAGCCTAAGAAATTTATTGGGTCAAATAGATTGGAAAGTCTTGGGTATGGGGTGTGGGCCGGTCTTAGAGCGAGACATGAACCCAGCGACAGGTGACGTAAAAGGGGATTTCGATGTGGATTCAATATATAACTTATTTAAGAATATTCTAAACAAAGCACAGGAACGTAGTATACCATACAAATTGAATAGATCGAATACTAATGACCCAAAGTGGATAACAAATAATTTAAAGAACCTTATAGGTAAAAAGAGAGCTTGGTACAAAAGGATTATGAATGGGGAGGTCACTTTAGAACAAGAATTCGTACAACTGGTTAGAAATGTTAAAAAGGAGATTAGGAAAGCAAAAAGAAACTATGAAGTTCGCATAGCGGAGCAAGCAAAGTCAAATCCTAAAGGGTTTTTTTCAGTTATATCGAACTAAGACTAGGGAAAGGATAGGTCCATTAAATCTGAGACAGGTCAAATAACGGATAATGACAAGGAGATGAGTAGTATTTTTAACAAATATTTTATATCTGTATTTACTAAAGAAGAACTTAACAATATGCCTTCAGCCGAACAAGTCTATGTGGGTGGGGATGAGGACAGGTTGACTAGTTTAGCAGTTACCAGGGAGGATGTAATTAAACAATTAGAAAAACTCAAACCAAACAAATCCCCAGGGCCGGATGAAGTGTTTGCCAGGGTGCTGAAAGAATGCAAAGAGGAGCTTTCCGAGCCACTGTCTACCATATTTAATAAATCAATAGATTCAAGCAGAGTGCCAGAGTTTTGGAAAGTTGCTAATGTGATACCAGTTTTTAAGAGAGGAGATAGATCACTTGCGTCAATTATCGGCCAATTAGCCTAACTTCTATTGTGGGAAAGTTACTTGAATCATTAATTGCAAATACAATTCGTCTCCATCTTGAAAAACATAAATTAATTAATGAGTCGCAACATGGTTTTACAAATGGCCGTTCATGTTTAACAAATTTGTTATCTTTTTATTCTAGCATAGTTGAGGCAGTTGATAGTGGTAAAGATTGTGATGTTGTGTACCTTGACTTTAGCAAAGCTTTTGATACAGTGCCACATGAAAGACTAATTAAAAAAATAGAAGCTCATGGTATTGGGGGTGCTATATTAAGCTGGATTAGGGCATGGCTATTCATTTATTTATTTATTTATTTATGCATATACAAGAATGTACATAAGGAATGTGAGGATACAATTATGGTAATTACAGTCTTGTAAAGCCACTAGCACGCGCAGCGTTTCGGGCATTCCAAAGGAAACAGAGAGTTAGTATAAATGGGGTTAAGTCAGAGTGGGATAATGTTGTTAGTGGAGTACCTCAAGGCTCTGTCCTGGGACCTCTGTTGTTTATAATATATATAAATGATTTAGATTCAGGTTTGAGCAGCAACATTTGCAAATTTGCCGATGATACGAAAATTGGTAGGGAAATTAATTCGGAGGAGGACTCACTATCACTTCAAGTTGATCTAAATAGGGTTTTGAAATGGTCAAAGGATTGGCAGATGCAGTTTAATGCTGATAAATGTAAAGTTCTGAGGTTAGGTAATGATGATAGAGTTACAAGATACGAGCTAGATGGTGTTGAGATTGCGAAGTCGGATTGCGAAAGGGATCTGGGAGTTATGATTAGTAAGAATTTAAAACAAAAGGATCAATGCATGAATGTTCGTAATAAGGCAAATCGGACACTTGGATTTATTAATCGCAGCGTTAGTAACAAGACACCTGGTGTGGTTCTTAAGCTATATCTTGCTCTGGTTAGGCCCCATTTAGATTATGCAGTTCAGTTTTGGTCGCCATATTATAGAATGGATATAAATTCACTTGAACGTGTCCAGCGTAGGATGACTAAGTTAATTCCCCAAATTAGAAATCTTTCATATGAAGAAAGATTAACAAAGCTTAAGTTGCATTCACTGGAAAGGCGAAGAGTTAGGGGTGACATGATAGAGGTTTACAAGTGGATGAATGGACATAACAGGGGGGATATTAATAGGGTATTAAAAATATCAACACAAGACAGAACACAAAACAATGGGTATAAATTGGATAAGTTTAGATTTAGGAAAGACTTGGGTAAATACTGGTTCAGTAACAGGGTTGTTGATTTGTGGAACCAATTGCCGCGTAACGTGGTGGAGGTGGTGTCCCTCGATTGTTTCAAGCGCGGGTTGGACAAGTATATGAGTGGGATTGGGCGGTTATAGATAGGAGCTGCCTCGTATGGGCCAACAGGCCTTCTGCAGTTACCTTTGTTCTTATGTTCTTATGTTCTTATTTGTTTCTGGTGTGGTGTTCATGGGTTCTGTTACAACCTTCTATGAAGCTTTTGAGGTCAGGATTGGCATTACAGTTCAGCGTTTTATATATGTATAATACACATGAGAGAATGTGCAGTGACTTAATGTCTAACATATTCAGAGATTTGAGTAGGGGGTACCGAGTGATGTCTGGGGCCAGAGTTGGATATTGTCCTAATAGCAGCTTTGTGTTGAGTAATTAGAGGACGTGAATGATTTTGGGTAGTAGAACCCCAAGCACAAATACCATAGTTGAGATATGGATAGATGAGGGAGAAATAGAGAGTCACCAGGGCAGGGCGGGGTACATAATATCTGATCTTAGAAAGAATGCCAACAGTTTTAGAAACTTTTTTTGATATATTTAGAATGTGTCCCTGGAAATTCAGCTTGTGATCAATGAGGACACCAAGGAATTTACCATCAACTTTACTACTGATTTGGGTATTGTTTATTCTTAGATTTATTTCATTAGAGGATTTATTGCCAAACAGAATATAGAAAGTTTTGTCAATGTTAAGGGTGAGTTTGTTGGCAGTTAGCCAAAGATGGACTTTATTTAGCTCAGTATTTACTGTGGCATTTAGAGCAAGGGGATCAGGACTGGAGTAAATGAAGGTTGTGTCGTCAGCAAATAGAATTGGTTTGAGGTGTTGGGAGGCATTTGGAAGGTCATTAATGTAGATGAGAAAGAGGAGAGGGCCAAGTATGCTGCCCTGAGGAACACCAATGTTGATGGGTAGGGTGGGAGAAATTGAATTATTCACAGAAACATACTGGAGCCTGTCAGTAAGGTAGGATTTGAGGTATTGTAGGGAGTGTCCTCTGACTCCATAATGTTGTAATTTAAGAAGAAGGTTTTGGTGGTTGACAGTGTCAAAAGCCTTACGCAGGTCCACAAATATCCCAACAGGGAACTCATTTTTATCAAGAGCTGCAGTTAGTTTTAGTTTAGTTCATTTATTATGCACCCCATACCCATCTTGTGGGCGGTAGTGGAAAGGGTTACAGAGGCACATAATGGGCTCAGGGACTGAACCCCACAATTCATTTAGCTAAGCAAGTTACAATCTTGATGAGCTAGTTACAAAATTCAATATAAGTCGTCACATCAACAATGGGTTCGAGATCGACCTCAAGTACAGGTTCTAAATTAAGCAAGTGACATATGTGGAGAGCTAGTGTCAAAATTGATATGTTTGTCCTGCACACCGCCCCCCATCCAGTGGGCAGCGGTGGATAGGTTACACCGCCCCCCATCCAGTGGGCAGCGGTGGATAGGTTACACCGCCCCCCATCCTGTGGGCAGCGGTGGATAGGTTACAATCACTTAGTTACTACCTACAGTTAGCAGACTGGGGATATTTGGCTAAAATTTCTGGTAGCAGATCATTTTGAATGAAATATTGACACATCGCTGGAACATTGGTTATAGAATTGTCTCTAAATTCACGTATCTTTTCGCACTCCATCACATAGTGACGGAGGGTGTGCGAATAATTTTGTTGGCACAGTTTACATTTGGTCAGGTCTACATCAGCAGATAATGAGAATTCCCAGAGATACTTGTAACCGAGTCTAAGCCGAGCAGTAGTAACATCTAGAAGTCTGCTGATTTTATTGGATGAACCATAGATGTGTGGCTCCTCTTGCATGATAGTATGATGATAGATGGAATTACTGGTGTCAATTTCACTTTGCCTCAGATCTACAAGATCTTGTTGAAGTTCTCGGTGTACTGCTGCTCTCAGATGGCTCATTGACAATCCAAGGTTACACTCAACGGCTCCTTTAAAGGCAGATTCTTTGGCTAACTTATCAGCTCTATCATGCATTCGGAGGCCAACATGAGATGGAGTCCACATGAAATGGACTCTGTTACCATCCTTAATAATTTTGTTGTATTTGTGTCTAGCTTCGGACACGAGCATGTTACAGTTATGTCTTAAAGAGTTGAGAGCAATTAAGGATGATAAGGAGTCACTTACAATTAATGTATCAAGTTTTGAGACATGTACACATTTCAGTGCAAGGAGCAAGGCAAATAGTTCAGTCTGAAGGGTAGAGGCCCAGTTGTTTATACGGACTCCCCACTCAAAGTACAAGCCATCGCCCATTGTCAGGACAACTGCACTTCCAGCTGCACCCGTGGTGCGGTGTAGGGAACCATCAGTGTATATAATCATGAATCAAGTTAATCATAATACATCAGAATCAGAATATATATATATATATATATATATATATATATATATATATATATATATATATATATATATATATATATATGTCGTACCTAATAGCCAGAACGCACTTCTCAGCATACTATTCAAGGCCCGATTTGCCTAATAAGCCAAGTTTTCATGAATTAATGTTTTTTCGTCTACCTAACCTACCTAACCTAACCTAGCTTTTTTTGGCTACCTAACCTAACCTTACCTATAAATATTGGTTAGGTTAGGTAGGGTTGGTTAGGTTCGGTCATATATCTACTTTAATTTTAACTCCAATAAAAAAAAATTTACCTCATACATAGAGAAAAGGGTTGCTTTATCATTTCATAAGAAAAAAATTATAGTAAATATATTAATTCAGGAAAACTTGGCTTATTAGGCAAATCGGGCCTTGAATAGTAGGCTGAGAAGTGAGTTCTGGCTACTAGGTACGACATATATATATATATATATATATATATATATATATATATATATATATATATATATATATATATATATATATATATATATATATATTTCATTGAATATGACCGCATATTCTGTATTTATTATTTTCTGGTTTAGGGCTTCTATCCCTCTAACTATTTTCTTAGCATCAGGGCTTTATTGGAATAGGAGTTCTCCAAAACTCATTTTCGTACTTTTAAGGTGAAGAAAAGAAGTGATTTACTATAGAGTGTATTACACTTATTTGTATAATTTGCACGACGTTTCGAACCTCCATGGTTCATTCTCAAGTGAACAATCTTACAATACTAGTTGATTTTATACCCGCATTAGGTCAGGTGATAATACAATGAAGGTGAAAAACATGGGGGGATACATAAGGGATAAACATAGGGGCTGCAGAAGGCTTATTGGCCCATACGAGGCATCTCCTATCTAAACACAAAGATTAATCCAGTGTAATTGGCCTGTTATGTTGGACATTGTCTTCTGTGTTGGCATCGATATGTTCTTGTCTTGTCCTTACTCTCATGGTGGGTAGAGTAAATAGTTCCGTGATTTGGGTGTTCATGGTAGGTCGCTCTATTCTTATGTGAATTGCCTCAAGAATTTGTAATCTTCTTGAATCTTGGGTTTTATCTATTATGCAAGTATTCTTGTTCAACATTTCTCTTGTTAGAGTAATGTCATGGGCTTGTCTCATGTGATTCCTAGGGGCACCAGATTGAAGATGGCATGTCAAACGCCTCGTCAGCTTGGTCGACGTCATACCTATGTACTTACATTGAAGGTTACATCCTTCGTGGGGGCAAGTGTACATGTATACAACGCTTGACTGCTGTAGAGGGTTCTCCGTCGGCTTCGGGCTGTTTTTGATAAGGAGTTCGGAAGTCTTCTTGGTTTTGTAGAATATTATCAGGTTTATGTTTTGGTTAGGAGTAGTGCCTCTGCGGAGAACCCTCGAGTCAAGCGTTGTATACATGTACACTTGCCCCCACGAAGGATGTAACCTTCAATGTAAGTACATAGGTATGACGTCGACCAAGCTGACGAGGCGTTTGACATGCCATCTTCAATCTGGTGCCCCTAGGAATCACATGAGACAAGCCCATGACATTACTCTAACAAGAGAAATGTTAAACAAGAATACTTGCATAATAGACAAAACCCAAGATTCAAGAAGATTACAAATTCTTGAGGCAATTCACATAAGAATAGAGCGACCTACCATGAACACCCAAATCACGGAACTATTTACTCTACCCACCATGAGAGTAAGGACAAGACAAGAACATATCGATGCCAACACAGAAGACAATGTCCAACATAACAGGCCAATTACACTGGATTAATCTTTGTGTTTAGATAGGAGATGCCTCGTATGGGCCAATAAGCCTTCTGCAGCCCCTATGTTTATCCCTTATGTATCCCCCCATGTTTTTCACCTTCATTGTATTATCACCTGACCTAATGCGGGTATATATATATATATATATATATATATATATATATATATATATATATATATATATATATATATATATATATATATATATATATATATATATTTTGGTAGCAGTCTTTCCTGTAGACATATATTATTAAATATGACCGAAAAAGTAAGATTAATAATTCTAACACGAATTTTCTCAATCTTTCGTACATTACGCTTCACTGTTGGAGGTAAATCAAAAATCACTTCTCCAAAATTCATTTTTATTTCTAGTCTGACGCGACACGGGCGCGTTTCGTAAAACTTATTACATTTTCAAAGACTTCACAAATACACAACTGATTAGAACTTGCGTTTCTCTGATTTTATATCTACATTTGAGTGAGGTGGGAAGGGTGATGTGGCATTAACACAAGACAGAACAATAGGGGATATTAATAGGGTATTAAAAGTATCAACACAAGACAGAACAGATACAATGGGTATTGAATAGAAGTGTTTGTAGAAAGCCTATTGGTCCATATTTCTTGATGCTTCTATATTGGAGCGGAGTCTTGAGGTGGGTAGAATATAGTTGTGCAATAATTGGCTGTTGATTGCTGGTGTTGACTTCTTGATGTGTAGTGCCTCGCAAACGTCAAGCCGCCTGCTATCGCTGTATCTATCGATGATTTCTGTGTTGTTTACTAGGATTTCTCTGGCGATGGTTTGGTTATGGGAAGAGATTATATGTTCCTTAATGGAGCCCTGTTGCTTATGCATCGTTAAACGCCTAGAAAGAGATGTTGTTGTCTTGCCTATATACTGGGTTTTTTGGAGCTTACAGTCCCCAAGTGGGCATTTGAAGGCATAGACGACGTTAGTCTCTTTTAAAGCGTTCTGTTTTGTGTCTGGAGAGTTTTGTGTCTGGAGAGAGTAATGTACGAAAGATTGAGAAAATTCGTGTTAGAATTATTAATCTTACTTTTTCGGTCATATTTAATAATATATATATATATATATATATATATATATATATATATATATATATATATATATATATATATATATATATATATATATATCCACAGCCAAACGTGTATGCATACACTCTGGCTTCCTGTCCCCCGATATAATTTCTTTCTTTATTATGCACCCCATACCCATGCCGTGGGCGGTGGTGTAAAGGGTTACAGAGGCACATAATCGGTTCAGGAACTGAACCCTCTAGTTCGTTTAGCTAAGCAAATAACAATATTTTGACGCTAGTTACACAATTATTAATGTTATAGATACATGTACACACACTCATACATAGAATGTGTACATGTATGTCCTCCGACTCAGTGAATTATTATTAAAAAGAAATATTATATCAACCTCATCCCTTCCCTCGCATACCATCGACTTCACTATATAATTATCACATTTGCAATATCAATATAGTGGAACGCTTCTTTTTATGAAGTTATTATTTAATAAACATAACCCAAATTAATAGCCACAACTGTAACAATTGAAATAACAAATATAAATAGGGGAATGAGTGTGGAAGTCGAGGGTTGAGCGCAAGTGGAGGCTGAACGTCAACAAAGTCGAGGCGGGTGAGCTGTGTCTTCTCCCTCCACCATATATCTTGGCCACCATGACCAAGGACGCCACCAAGACGGAGAAGAAGGAGGCTAAGAAGGAGGAAGACAAGAAAGATGGCGATATTAAAGAGGAGTTGGTAAGTATGGAGTGAAGAGAAGTGTGTGGAGGGTCATGGTGGCCCGGTCTCCACCGTCACCTGGCGCAGTGTGGCCCGGTCCCCACCGTCACCTGGTGTGGTGTGGCCCGGTCTCCACCGTCACCTGGCGCAGTGTGGCCCGGGCCCCACCGTCACCTGGTGTGGTGTGGCCCGGTCTCCACCGTCACCTGGCGCAGTGTGGCCCGGTCTCCACCGTCACCTGGCGCAGTGTGGCCCGGTCCCCACCGTCACCTGGTGTGGTGTGGCCCGGTCTCCACCGTCACCTGGCGCAGTGTGGCCCGGTCTCCACCGTCACCTGGCGCAGTGTGGCCCGGTCCCCACCGTCACCTGGTGTGGTGTGGCCCGGTCTCCACCGTCACCTGGCGCAGTGTGGCCCGGGCCCCACCGTCACCTGGTGTGGTGTGGCCCGGTCTCCACCGTCACCTGGCGCAGTGTGGCCCGGGCCCCACCGTCACCTGGTGTGGTGTGGCCCGGTCTCCACCGTCACCTGGCGCAGTGTGGCCCGGTCTCCACCGTCACCTGGCGCAGTGTGGCCCGGTCCCCACCGTCACCTGGTGTGGTGTGGCCCGGTCTCCACCGTCACCTGGCACAGTGTGGCCCGGGCCCCACCGTCACCTGGTGTGGTGTGGCCCGGTCTCCACCGTCACCTGGTGTGGTGTGGCCCGGTCCCCACCGTCACCTGGTGTGGTGTGGCCCGGTCTCCACCGTCACCTGGCGCAGTGTGGCCCGGTCCCCACCGTCACCTGGTGTGGTGTGGCCCGGTCCCCACCGTCACCTGGCGTGGTGTGGCCCGGTCTCCACCGTCACCTGGCGCAGTGTGGCCCGGTCCCCACCGTCACCTGGTGTGGTGTGGCCCGGTCTCCACCGTCACCTGGTGTGGTGTGGCCCGGTCTCCACCGTCACCTGGTGTGGTGTGGCCCGGTCCCCACCGTCACCTGGTGTGGTGTGGCCCGGTCTCCACCGTCACCTGGCGCAGTGTGGCCCGGTCCCCACCGTCACCTGGTGTGGTGTGGCCCGGTCCCCACCGTCACCTGGCGTGGTGTGGCCCGGTCTCCACCGTCACCTGGCGCAGTGTGGCCCGGTCCCCACCGCCACCTGGCGCAGTGTGGCCCGGTCCCCACCGCCACCTGGCGCAGTGTGGCCCGGTCCCCACCGCCACCTGGCGCAGTGTGGCCCGGTCCCCACCGCCACCTGGCGCAGTGTGGCCCGGTCCCCACCGTCACCTGGCGCAGTGTGGCCCGGTCCCCACCATCATTGTTGTCTTCAAGTTGTACTGATGTATTAAAGCCAAGGTGGAATGGGGGGACAGTAAGTTGGGTTTCAGGGTTTTGGAGTGGAGAGAGGTCTATATTGAGGGTTATGTGGATTAACTGTTGGGGTAATTTTTGATCTGTATGGCTGTGTCTGGTAAGCAGTGGTACATGTGACAGATAGTTGGCACACATGTCTCGTCTGGTGGCTAAGCTTGTGAGGCCCGTTTCTCCGTAAAGTCCGAGCATAGGAGTGGAACACATTGCTCCACATGTAAGTCGCATGGCATTGTTTTGAATGACCTCTAGGCTCTGTAGGTTAGTAGGTGCAGCCGATGCATATGCTTAGCAACAATTGTCTAGTTGGCTAGGAATGTAGGTTGTATTGAAACGGAGCAAGATTTTATGATGTACTCCCCGGGTGGTGCCAGTGAGGGCTTTAAGTACAGTATGGCAAGTCGGGGTTGTGTAGTCTGTTTTAAGACGTTGAATGTGTGCTTTCCAGATAAGTAAGGGAAAGTCTACTTACCTGGAAAACACACACATTCAACATCGTAATACCTATTTCACCTCTGCTTTTCAACGGGGGTATTCTGCACATCCTACCATGCCTTATGGTCTCATGTGGTGTTATTTCTGTGTGCAGGTTTGGGACCAGCCCCTCTAATATTTTCCACATGTAAATTATTATGTATCTCTCCCGCCTGCGCTCAAGAGAATACAGATTTAGGCCTTTTAGTCGGTCCCAGTAGTTTAGATGTTTTACTGAGTGGATTCTAGCAGTAAAGGATCTCTGCACGCTCTCCAGGTCAGCAATTTCTCCAGCTTTGAAAGGGGCTGTCATTGTGCAGCAGTACTCCACTCTAGAGAGCACAAGCGTCTTGAAAAGTATCATCAACGGTATAGCATCTCTAGTGTGAAAAGTTCTTGTTATCTAACCTGTCATTTTTCTTCCAGTTGTGACGGCTACTTTATTGTGTTCTTTAACCCTTAAACCGCGAGGAGTCCAAATGGCTTCAACACCCACAGGCGCAAAAAAAAAAAAATTAAAAAAAAATCCTTCATCTTATAAAAGTGTTCATTTGTGTTCCCTGATCATGGAAAAAATAACAGAAATTGTAGGTGGCATATTTTAGCCACAATAGGGTAGGGAAGTCTGGCAAAAAAGAGGATTGAATCCCTTTAAAACAAAACTCTAGATTTAGTTTAATTTTAAGTTTGATGTGTGTCCATTTCTTGCTAACTGTAGCTTATAGCAGCATGCAAACTGAAGTAAAATTGTGTTAACATCATTAAACCAAACAAGTCTTGTTTCCTAACGTGTGTAAAAAGTCTGCATTAAATCTTGTGTGGAACTAGAATTCTACTTTAATTTAAAATAATGTACAAGTGATTTGTGAGAAATAGAAATCTGCCAAATTTTGTGTAGTAAGGAAGGTCCATGAGTGTCATTGTATGGAAATTAATGTACATTAATTTTGTTCATATAGTCTGAAGAGGACAAACAGCTGCAAGAGGAGTTGAACATGTTGGTGGAAAGGCTGCAGGAGTCTAATGCTGAATTGTACAAGCCAGCGCTTGAACAAATCCGGTCTCTCATTCGTTCTTCTACTACCTCTATGACAAGTGTACCTAAACCACTCAAGTTTATGAGACTGCACTACCAGACTATGAAGGTGATTAATGTGTTTAATATGGCTTGTGTTATGTATGTAGAAAATAATTATTTGTGAAGGTGAAGGAAAGACCCCAATACATGTGCGAGTGTATAATTGTACACGTAAACATGCATTGGGTCATTCCTTCGCCATTATTCAAACACTACAGTATTATAGTTAGTTCCCCCATAATTACTTGTATTTTGTGTTCCTGAGCGGTTTCTTCTTCATTCTCCCCAATGAGGGAGAAACCGACGTTTCTCCCTCATTGTCCATTCTCCGTGGCTCGGTCTGGGGGCTTGGGTTTTCTGTGTTTTGTTTTAATTTTCATTTGGCCCTTTTATCTGCTTGAGGGGTCTGTCTTTTGCCTCATTAGGCTTGCCTAGGGTTGTGTGTGTGTGGCTGAACCCCCTTGTTGGCCCCCTTTTGGCCTAGGTTGCCTTCAGGTAGCTTGGGTTACCTATGATCAGCAGGGGGTTCTACCAGCATAGCGTTCCCAGTGCCTGGGCTTCCTACAGGGCGCACACCCTGCAGGCCATGGAAATCCCCTACAGGTTCAAATGTACTCTGGTTACCCCTTCCGAGTCCGCCGTTGCCTTTAGCGATTTTGAGGGTTGTGCATCGCCTATGCCACCAGGTGATGCTCATTCAGTCTGCCTCGGCTGTACTGCCTGTTGGGACATTGACACCCACGTCTTGTGGGACTTGTTTTCCTCATGTGCTTTAGCTACCCTCTCCTCTGTTGCAGTTCAGAAGTTTCAGGCACTGACCACTTGGTATTTCAGGTTTTAAATTTTGCAGCGGTCTCGGTTGTATGGCAGGTTGGATGCCCTGGATCTGCCCTGCTTAGTATTAGGGTTTCAAATATTTTTTATCAACTCTACCCTGATTCTGTCCATACCTTGGTCGGCCGAGCGGACAGCACACTGGACTTGTGATCCTGTGGTCCCGGGTTCGATCCCGGGCGCCGACGAGAAACAATGGGCAGAGTTTCTTTCACCCTATGCCCCTGTTACCTAGCAGTAAATAGGTACCTGGGTAGTCAGCTGTGATGGGCTGCTTCCTGGGGGTGGAGGCCTGGTCGAGGACCGGGCCGCGGGGACACTAAAGCCCAGAAATCATCTCAAGATAACCTCAAGATAACCTCTTCTTTCTTAGGTGGGTCAGTTTTGCCCTTCTCCTATCCCCCTGCTTCTAGCTTCAAAGTGTCTTGAGGGCTTCGGTTTTGAGGCAGGATTTAGCTCGGGTCGATCCGAGGTTGGCCCCTTCTGATGCAAGCACAGCGGCAGTTCACCATCTCTGTCTTCCCAAAGCTTCTGGGTTTTCTCAGCCGACCTCTTCCATTGAAGCATTTTCCTTGGACTCCGATTTTCTATCTCGGGTAGTGGATATGGATGAGAGCTCTGCCCCGTGGCCCCCTGCTGTTGTTGACTTTCATGCCTTTTGCAATGGGTCTTTCCATGCTGAGGCGAGGGGTTTCTTCCTCTTCCTCTTCTCCTGTGTGTGCACGAGTTGGATGCTGCTTCCCCGTTTCCCTGGGCTCGTTTCCGTGGGCCTTTAGGTTCTTCGAACTCATCCTTTCGTAGGTTCTTCCTCCCGGGTTTCGATAGTCGAGGCTTGGGATGCCCTTCATGCATACCTCGTGTGTGCCCCGCTGGAGTTCTGGATCCGTTTTTTCTAGGGCTCAGTTCTTCCTCCCTTTCTGTGGGGAGCCCCTACGGCTCCTTGGAGCTTATCGGGCTAATGTATGTTATATTAGACCGGGACATTTGCTATGGAGTTCAGACCTACCAGGGACCAGCACCAGAACCTGGCCCCTTCAGAGAGGTTTCAGGGAGCAATGGCCCTGGAAAACCCCCTTGTGGTTGGGGTTTTCCTTATCTGCCATCGACCAAGGTTAGGCACCCAGAAAGGTAAGCATAACAAAACAAACTCCACATGGTAAGAAACTAAAACAAAAACCGAACAGAGAAGTAGAAACTCCCTACAATCCCAAGGAAACAAGCAAACATCACACATCACTACTGCGCCGCTCGTCCGTGCAGTCCTCCCCGCCCCGAGAGGGGGAGGGGGGGGGCCCCCTTACCTCACCGCGCCGGCTGCCTAGCACCAGTTCGTAAGCTAATGCCAACCGGGACAGACGCTTCTCTGGCTTCGGTTTCCTAGGTGGTGTTTGCCTTCGTGGCACTCACTGCCGTGTTTTGTGTTGTGCGGTGGCCGGGTGTTCCTCATCAGTACCGGGGCTGCATGTGCTTGGGGGCTTCCTTCCCTAAGCGCCCTGTGAGTACTGCCCCTGCGTGACAGGGCTATCTTCCCTGGGGCGTTCGGGAACCATTCCCGTACAGGTTCTTGCTGCTTGGCATTTGCCTTGCTCTTGGGGCCAGCTGGGGCTTGGGGCCCTTGTTTGGCCTTGGATAGGGACTGGTATTGTGCTGGTTAGGGCGTCAAGGTGTTTCGTGACTTGCTACCTATGCGGCTGCCGGTTCCTACGGCCTCTGGGGATGGTGTACTTTTGCATGTTTTTTCTCGTTTTCATTTTCATTTGCCTTGTGGGGGTCTGCCTAGCGTGGCTATAGTTCCACTGGTAGTGTTTGATGGCCCTCTGCTAGGCCCCGTGATTGTACACGTCGCAGGGGTTTTCAGTGTTGTCATCTACCCCTTGTTAGTTTTGGGTGTTAACCGGTTAGCAATACCTTGCCCGGTCTTCCCGGGCTCATTTCGGACGCAAGGATTTGAGGGTCGTACAGGTTCCTGGCCGCCCGTTCTTTATACGCGTGTCTGCTCCTGTGCATTCTTGTTGCGTTGGTTGCAGACTGTTGTCTTGTCTTCGCGTAGCGGAGTTTGTGGCGGCCGCCTCCCGGTTCAGCCCTTTCTTTTCCTTCTCTTTGGGTATGAAGCTCCCGGAAACCGTAGCGGCTCCCCACAGAAAACCAGCGTTGAATGTAATGAAATGCCATTTTCTGGGTGAGCCCTGGAGGCTCCCTGGCAACCCTTCCACCAGTCTGCGTTTTTTTCGCATTGGTTGAAGCTTAGCTTCTGAATTGATGCTAGGAAGCCTGCACGGTGAGTTCCAGGGCTCCCCCCCTCCCCCACTCGGGGCGGGGAGGGCTGCGCGGACAATCAGTGTGGCAGTAAAGTGTGATGTTTGCTTGTTTGCTTGTTTCCTTGGGATTGTAGGGAGTTTCTACCTCTGTTCGGTTTTTTGTTTTAGTTTTTTACCATGTGGGGTTTGTTTAGTTATGCCTACCTTTCTGGGTGCCTAACTCCGGTCGATGGCAGATAAGGAAAACCCCAACCACAAGGGGGTTTTCCAGGGCCATTGCTCCCTGAAACCTCTCTGAAGAGGCCAGGTTCTGGTGCTGGTCCCTGGTAGGTTTGAACTCCTTAGCTAATGTCGCGGTCTAATATAACATACATTAACCCGATAAGCTCCAGGGAGCCTCTGGGGCTCACCCAGAAAATGGTGTTTCATTACATTCAATGCTGGTTTTTTGGCTGATTTTGGTTGGCACCTTTTGACAAATTAGTGTTGCCTCTTCTCATGCTGTGTTGGCGGAGCTGCTCCTGTTTGTGTTCAGGGTTGCCGAGTCATTGGTCCCGTTTTGCATGCTTCTCACACTGTTTCATCTCCGGCCTGCTCATGCGCAGCCTGAGCCTGTCTGGTCTCTGGCCGGGTTCCTTCTTTCTTCTCTTTTTGCTCGTTTTATGGGAGCTCCTTCCGTCTGGAATTGTTTTTTTTTTTGGTAGCTATGTTGCTTCTTTGGCTTCTGGTTGTCAGGGGAGCCAGCTTCTGTTCTCCTTCGTCGCCGGGGTAAGCTTATTGCACTCCTCCATCGCTGGGGTTTTAGTTCCATGGCCCTGGTGGGCATTTTGTTCAGTTGCAGCCAGCTCTTTCTTTCTGGCGAAGATTGTCTCGGCTGGCTTCAGGAGGGGTCCTTTTAGTTGTTGATGCTTGCCTAGTTCTGCAGTTTACCCTCATGCTCCTGCTGTCTGTGAGTATGCCACTCTTATGGCATACTCACAGCATTGGTGAGTATGGAGCCAATATTGGGGCGCAAGGGTTTTGGTAGTAGAATGTGGTCTTGGCGACCAGGTATCTTGTCACAATCCCTGGTCTCAGCAGTGTCGTGTTGCTTTGGGGCGTGTGTTGTGGCTGCGTGTCTCTTCTTCGGGGTGATACCTGTGGTGCTCCCTCCTCCCTGTTATGTGCCTTTTTCCTTTACTTCTATTTGGGTATTTAGCTTCAGGGAGTCAGTGGGACTCCCCCCAGAAAACCAGCATTGAATGTAATGAAATGCTAATTTCTGGGTGAGCCCGGAGGCTCCCTGACACCAGCCCCTCCCCCAGGGCATTGGTATGGTTCATCAACTTCAAACTGAGGTTGATGTGAGCCGGCTGACCCGGTATGCCTCCCTCCTCTCCCCCAAACAAGGGAGGGACGGTGGGGCTAACTGGCCAGCGATGGCTTCAAGTAAATTTGGGGGTTGTTCTAATTGTTGGGTAGTTCTTTTGGCAGTTTTCAGGTTATGGTCTTGTTTTCAAACCATGCAGTAGTTTGTTTTGGTTTGCCTACCTTTCTGAATGCTTTCCTGGACAAAATATTTTGTCCATTTCGGTAACTCGCAAGTATGATTATACTTTACATTTAACGGTTTCATAGGCCATTCCTCCATGCACCTCTCTGAGGGGACCATGTTCAGGCTCATGGTCTCCGGTAGACCAATAGGAATGCCATGGCTGATGGCACCTGATAGTATGATACTGATCAGTATATAATATCTTCAGGGAGCCTCTAGGGCTTCCCCAGAAATTGCCATTTCATTACATTCAGTGCTGTTTTTACTGTATAAGTGAGTGCCGCCTCAAGCAGGGATGCGATACTTTCGACAAGTACTGTACTGTATGATGGGTATAACATGCTCTCCAATGCTGTAATGTAAGGAGTACTGTATCAAAACATATACTGTCCATTTAAACGTGTTTGTTTATTTGGTTAAATTGTCTTGTGTATTGATCACTTGTGCTTCACTGAATTAGATCGTTTCTTCTCTATAGGACATATATGACAAAATAAAGGAAAGCAAGTTGAAGAAGTTTACTGCAGATATTGTATCGGTATTGGCCATGACCATGTCCGAGGAACGCGAGTGTCTTAAGTACCGTCTTCTGGGCCAGCGTGGTGACGTAGGTGACTGGGGTCACGAGTATGTCAGGTTAGTATATTAAAGTTTGATTTTATTTATCTTTACAACATAATTCAATTGTTTACAGTCCGGTTATTTAATACATTTAAGACTTTACTTTGGACTTTACCCTGCCGCTGTGACTGTCGAAAGTAGTCGACTTGTGTACAAAGGTGTTGTCTGCAATAAGTGACTTTGATTCAGGTACAGTACCTTGAAAATAGTTTCCAAAAGTTGTAATGTTAGACCTCTTCTGGCCTTCAAATCTCCTCCAATAAATGCTGCTATCTGTTGGAGAGAACTAAATATCACAAGTGATTACATCCTAAATTGGAAAGGATACTTCTCAAATTCTCTCGCTTGCATCCTAATCCCGTTTTTTTTAATTGATGTTGCTTTGTACATTGCAACATGCAAATGCATGTGATAAAAGGAATATTGTTACTAATATTTGGACCAATTCTTATACTGATTCCAATAGACTGCAAGCTTCAGTGAATCTAGTGTTGCAGTTTGTATTTTGCACTCTAAATTTACTCGCCTACGTTGTAGAACAAGTTTTTGGTAAAATGAGTGATTGGTAATTTGCTTAGAATGTAGGCTAAGTGATCACAACCTGTGGGAAAGTTGATGGGATGCAGAGTCAGTGATCACAACCTGTGGGAAAGTTGACGGGATGCAGGGTCAGTGATCATAACATGTGGGAAAGTTGACGGGATGCAGAGTCAGTGATCACAACCTGTGGGAAAGTTGACGGGATGCAGGGTCAGTGATCACAACCTGTGGGAAAGTTGACGGGATGCAGGGTCAGTGATCATAACCTGTGGGAAAGTTGACGGGATGCAGGGTCAGTGATCACAACATGTGGGAAAGTTGACGGGATGCTAGGTCAGTGATCACAACATGTGGGAAAGTTTACGTGTCTGGTTCATTTACAGCATTGCTGGTTCATTTACAGCATTGCTGGTTCATTTACAGCATTTTGTGGTTAAGGCCCCAAAATGGGGCCATAACCCAAGGCACGAGGAGCAATGCTCCTCGTGCCTCATGCTCCTCCGCAATGCAAAGAGACCCCACCTTTATTATTGGGAGCATTCTATGTCTGCTATCGACCGTCTCAATGGCAGACATTCTATGTCTGCCACCCAGAAAGGTAGGTGCCCCAAAACAAACCCCTATTCTGGTAAAACTATTGCGACCGAAGACCGAACAAGTGGACAGAACTCCCCAAATGAAAACTAGCAAACGAGCACGACGTCATCACGTTGCCGCGGCCGCTGTCTGCGCAACCTTTCCCCCCTCCCCGGGAGTGGGAAGGGGCAGCTAATCTTGCGCACCACAACTTCGGTTGCTGGGAGTGCACTCTGGATGGACCCGGTTTCCCTTCTTCCCTGTTCCCGGGCTCGGGTCTCAGGTTGTCCGCACGGTTATTAAATCTAGCCAGCCTGCGGTCTATCCCCTGGCCCACGACGTTCATAAGTTTGCTGCCTTGGCTGCCGTCTTTGGCAACATGTCGTGGGTGGACATTCGGGCCCGGGGTTTTTGGAGGTCGAACAGGGTCCTGGCCGCTCGCTACCTTTTGAATGTTCCTGGTCCTAGGTGGGCCTGCGTTGCATTGGGTCGGCGGTTGCAGCCAGTTGTCTCTACTTAGCGTTGAGGAGTGAGGACGGACCACCTCCCGGGTAAGTCCCTGTTTTTCCTTACCTTTGGGTAGTTAGCTCCGGGGAGCCGACAGGGCTCTCCCCAGAAAACCAGCATTGAATGTAATGAAATGCCATTTTCTGGGCGAGGGCGAGTCCCAGAGGCTTCCCGGTTTCCCTCCCTCCCCTCCAGTCAGCGGTGTTTTTCAGGTTTTTGACATCCAGCCTAAGAGCTGTAGGGTGGGTCGCCGGTGGTTAGGTCTAGGGCTGCCCCTTCCCCCTCCGGGGGGGGGGGGGGGTAGCGCAGACAGCGGCGCGTCAAAGTGATGACGTCATGCTCGTTTGCTAGTTTTTAGTTTTCGTTTGGGAAGTTGTGTCCACTTGTTCGGTCTTCAGTCGCAATAGTTTTACCAGAATAGGGGTTCAACCTATCCCGGTCGATGGCAGACATAGAATGCTCCCAATAATAAAAGGGGGGGGAGTCTATAGGCCATTGCTCCTCGTGCCTCTCTAGAGAGCGCCAGATTCTGGCTCGTGGTCCCCGGTAGGCAAGAACTCCATGCATTGACTGATGCCAGAAAGTTATACATATCCATTCAGCCTGGATAGATCTGGGGAGCCTCGGTAACTCGCCCAGAAAAAGGCGTTTCATTACATTCAACGCTGTTTTTTTTATATATCCTAGAAATGTAATATCAAATATAAATATTTTGTTTAGTGCCATTTTGAGCCAATATGGGAACAGGGCCAACACTGAGGTGTGATGGCAAAAAATTACACTTTGGGTTGTGAGAATTCCTTGGTAAATGCTTTTGTTCACGTGTAGTGGAACACATGTACTTTATATTTATTTTTATATATATATATATATAATATTTTTTAATATTTATATTTTGAGTATTCTTTCAATATTTATTATGAGCTGTAATAATTAACACTAAGAAAGAGTGATAAAGAAATAGGATTAGAATGTGTATGTTAATGCTAATAACATACACTGTACTTGAAATAGTATAATTGAAGTGTTACAGTTCCTTCAACGTATACACATTTCTTCTCTACAGTAGATCTTAAGTTTGGCTGCAGGTAATATTTTCCATGGATTTGTTATTGTATTAATGTATTAATATTAATATTAAGGGGAGCCGGTCGGCCGAGCGAGGGGAGCCGGTCGGCCGAGCGGACAGCACGCGGGACTTGTGATCCTGTGGTCCTGGGTTCGATCCCAGGCGCCGGCGAGAAACAATGGGCAGAGTTTCTTTCACCCTATGCCCCTGTTACCTAGCAGTAAATTAGGTACCTGGGTGTTAGTCAGCTGTCACGGGCTGCTTCCTGGGGGTGGAGGCCTGGTCTAGGACCGGGCCGCGGGGACACTAAAAAAGCCCCGAAATCATCTCAAGATAACCTCAAGATGTACAGTATTACTGTTTATTGTTGCTCTTTAGGCATCTGGCAGGTGACATTGCCCAAGAATGGGAAACCCTCGGAGAAGATGATGATGCTCGACGGGCTGAACTAATTAGCGAAGCCCACGTTATTGTCCCTTACCACATGCAACATAATGCTGAGGCAGAAGCTTGTGATCTTCTTATGGAAATGGAACAGTTAGATCTTCTCACTTCTCAGGATTATGTAGATAAGGTGAGAACTATGTAGATGTATGTCGGATATTTTGTCCAGTCCACATTGAAAAGTTAAATGTAGGAATGTATTACATGAACTTAGGTAGTTACTTTATCTTTAATCCAACGTTGATTGGTTTGACTTAATTTAGCTAGTAAGATTATCCCTTGCACTGCCACCAATGAAACATTTTGTTGACAAATATTTAGTAATACTGCCACGAACAACTGGTAGCATTTTTATGGCCTATGCCATAATTTTTCATCCATGTGTTGTACTCTTGTGCCATGATAGTCACTGCTGTTATTTCCTCTGAAAATTAGAACAGCCACTAAAATATGGTTCGTGTTCCAGAACCCTAAATCTACCTGACCAAAATTTTTGGGAGATAATTGTGTTTATAGTCTGCCAGAGGTAGGAAATTTCAAATATGGTTAAAGTAAATTTATTATTTTCTGTGAAGAGCCCCTCCGGCTCCCCGGAGTTATCCCGGGCTGATGTGTGTATATATTAGACCGTGGCAACAGTCACTCGATGAGTTCTTAGCCTACCGGGAAGCACGAGCCAGAACCCGGCCCCCCCTCAGAGAGGCACGAGGAGCATTGACTTACAGACACACCCATGTAGTTGGAAGCAGTTTATATCTGCCATCTACCAGGTCAGGCACCCAGAAAGGTAGGAATCCCAAAACAAACTACAGCTGGTTAAACATTGCAAACCGAAAGCCGAATGAGCAAGCAGAACTCTCCAATCGGAAAACAAGCAAACAAGCATGGTGTCACCTCAGCCGCCACGTCGCTGTCTGCACAACTTTCCTGGGAGGGGAAAGGGGGGGGGGGGTCCCAGACCTCCCATGCCAGCTACCCAACCCCAGTCTGAGGCTGTTGTGTTGGGTGGCGGTCGATCGACTCTGGCTTCAATCTTCAAGCAGTGCTGTGCTGTGCCTTGTGGTGTTGTGCTGCAGTGTGGTGGTGTGCAAGCCAGGTGCCTCCATAAGTACTGGGGCTGTATGTGCCTAGGGTTCCCTTCCCTAGGTGCCCTGTAAGTACTGCCCTGGCAGTTTGGGGTTACCTTCCACAAACTGTATGGGACTACCTCCGGAGGGTTCTTTTGTTGCTCGGTGATTGCCTGTCCTTGGGGTCAGCTGTGGTCTTTTCCTATCCCTGTTTGGCCTTGGGTAGGAGATAGTATCGTTGCTGACAGGGGCGCAAGGTACTGTGCAGATGTCTTATAGTATGCATAGTGGCTGGTTCTGTTCCTCCTGGAGATGTGCTTTTTCAGGGTGTTTCTTTTGTATTGCCTGGTGGGAGGGGGGGGGGGTCTGCCTGATGTAGCTGTTGGACCACTTGTATGATTTTGGTGGCCCTCTGCTAGGTCCCTGTGATTGCATACGTCACAGGGGTTCAGCATTTTGATTGTTAGGTAGTTCTGGGATAACCAGTTAGCAGTACCTTGCCTGGGCTTCCATTAGCAGTCAGCCTAAGAGTCCTGGACACCCCCATTGGGGCTCATTGGTCAAATGGATGCGTCCTTTGAGTCCGAGTGGGAGTTTGAAGGTTGCTCTGTCCCATTGTTTCAGGGCGACACTCACTGTCCTTGCCTTCGTCATGCTGCCTATTGGGTTAATGACTCCTTTGATCCGGAGTCATGCGAGTGGTGCTCCTGGCTTGTAATCGAATTCACCCAGTCCACTGATAGGGCAGGGCAAGCCTCTTTCCCTGTGCTCTCTCAGGTCATCATGGAGTGGGTATGCTTGGACATGGTCGAAACAACGGCGTCCCTCAGGTGGATTTCCCTCCTGTTTCTAGTTCCGAAACGGGACTGTGCGGACCTGAGGTTCATTCTGGACTTGTCTCGTCTGAAACCCTGGGGTTTTTTGCCCCTCCTTACGGATGACCACTCTGTCCCAGGTCTGGCTGCTTTTGGAGCTGGGTACTTGGATGTTGTTCCTGGACCTCCGGGATGTGTATTGGCATCTCCTGATTCATCTGTGGTTCAGGAATTGGCTAGGTTGTGTTGTGAGGCGGCAAGCTTACCGCTTTCATTGCCTTCCATTCGGCTTGAATCTAGCACTTCACTTTTTTACACACCTTCACAGGTCATGGTGATCCGTTTGCAATTATTAGGGGTTCGGGTTATGGCTTACCTCGATGACTGGCTGGTCTGGGTTTCCAACTGGTCCATGTGTCTGCTCGCCGGGTTCGGGTTCTTAGTGAACTGTAGGAAGTCCCATTTGATTCCCTCTTACCAGGAGACTTACCAGGGGAGAGTAGTCCTGTTGGCCCCTTGGTGGCCAGCCCAGCCTTGGTTTTAGGCACTGCTTGTTCGGCGTCCGAACCCGAGAGTCTTCCTGCGGCTTTGTCTCATTCAGCAGATCGGTTCGGTATGTGGCTGGTTCGATCTTCGATCTTTGCGTCTGGTCTTTTTTACACGGGTTTATCACTACTTCTATGGTGATATAGTGGCTTCGTTGATGGTGTCCTACCTGCGAGTCGCTTGGCGGCAGGATGAAGTTTCCTGACAGTTCTTTCGGCATTACAGGCATACCTCAGAATACGAGTTTAATCCGTTCCTGGAGACGCCTCGCCTTCCGAAAACTCGCATTCCGAAGTTAATTTTCCCATAAGAAATAAAGGGAATTGAATTAATCCGTTCCTGACTACCCCAAAAACCCCACATCAAACTAAATTTTTATACCTAATTTACCTAATTCATCTAAATAAACCTACAAAACTGTGTTCCAGTTATTACTTACCTTGCTGTCGAGTGCTGTAGGCGTATGGAAGATGGTGAGGAGGGGGGAGGAGGAGAGGAGTTACTGTTTGGAAGGGGAGTCCCCTTCCATAATCACATCACATAACCCCATGCCTTGTAACACTATGGATACCACTTCTCTTTCTAAATTTTTCAAACCAGCCCCTGCTTGCCTTAAATTCTTTCTTATCTGCATCACTCGTTGCAGGGGTATTCTTTAGAAGGTCTTCGTGCAACACCCTGGCTTTCTCACAAATAATGGCCTCCGAAACACTATCACCCCTCAACTCCTTGTCGTGTATTCAAATTAATAACAACTTTTCCACTTCTTCAAGTATTTGTGGTCTTTGTGCCGTTAATGTTCTTACTCCTTTTGCCAGTTTAGCACCCATAATCTTATTTTTCTTCTTAAGTATAGTGCATATTGTTGACGTGGCTTTGTTGTACTGCCTACAAAGTTCAACAACACGTGTACCGTTCTCATGCTTCCGAATGATCTCTTGTTTCTCCTCTATTGTCATCCTCACATGAGCTTTCTGGCCTTTATCCTTACCACTGGCTTTCTTGGGACCCATGGTGAGATATATAATAACAAATTGTATAGACAAATCACCAAAAATCCAACAAAACACTGAAAATCCGTGAGAAGAATTGATGTGGGGGTAGTCACTGAGCGCGAGACAATGGTAAACTGAGGGGCGGCGGGGCGGAGGGGCGACGATCGCCGAACCACCACGCGCTAGGTCGGCCTGTACGCGTATCAACAAACTCGCGTCCCGAAGTAACCCTCGCCTTCTGAGACAAATTTTTGGAGTAAATACTGCTCGCCTTCCGAAAACCTTGCATACAGGGACAATCGCATTCCGAGGTACCACTGTACTTGACTCTTTGTAGGTTGTCTTCGATTTCTGATCGGGTTGTTTTGGCCTTTCTCCCTTGGTTGTTTCAGGACCGTCATCTTATGCCGAGTACTGTCGCCTCGTATTATGTGATGCTGGTGGAGCTGCTTCAGCTTGCATTCAGCGTGGATGTTACTTCTGCTCCGTTCCGCAAGCTTTCTAGGGCATTATTTCACCTCCGGCCTGCTTATGCACTGCCTGAGCCGTCCTGGTCATTGGACCAGGTGCTCTCTTTTCTCTCTTCTCGGTTTGTCGTGGCCTCTTCAGTTCAGGACTGTTTTTCTAAGGCTCTTTTTTTTTTTTTTTTTTTTTCCTTGTTGGCATTGGCCTCTTGGGGTCAGGTCAGGGAGCTTCATGCTCTCCTCCAGCGTAGGGATTTCTGCTCTTTTGGTCCAGGTGGTAGTTTTGTTCGTTTGCAGCCGTATCCTTCTCTTCTGGCTATGAATGAGACTGCTGCTTTCCGATGGTGTCCTTGGGTTTTTTGATACTTGGTTCAGCTGGGGGTGTACCATGTTTTGTTTCCAGTTGTGGCTCTTTGCCGTTACTTTCGTGCCACAGGCTGCGTGGCAGGTTGACGCGCTTTGGGTTGACCCGGTTTCCCTTTTTTCCTTTTTCCTTGTTCTATGGAGCGGATCTCCAAGGTCATTCTAAGGATTATTCGGTCCAGTCAGCCTGCGGTCTATCTTTGTGCCCACGATGTTTGTAAGTTCACGGCTTTAGCTTCTGTTTTTGATAATATGTCTTGGGCTGACATTCGGGCACACTGACTTTTGGAGGTCAAACACGGTCCTGGCTGCACGGTACCTCATTAATGTTCCTGGCCCTTCTCGGGCGTGTGTAGCCTTTTTGACGGTGGTCAAATCCTGCAACTTGGTGGTCGCAGGTTGCAGCTTGTTGTCTTGACTTAAGAGTTGTGGAGCGAGTGGCAGCCGCCTCCTAGGTAAGTCCTTCTTTTTCCTTAATTTTTGGTTAGGTAGCTCTGGGGAGTCAGAGGGGCTCGCCACAAAAAACCAGTGTTGAATGTAATGAAACGCTATTTTCTGGGTGAGACCTGGAGGCTCCCCGGAAACCCTCTCTCCCTCCCTTCCTCGGGTTGGCGGCTAAGGGCTTTTGATATTCAGCCACTGAACTGGGGTTGGGTACCCAGTTCGGGATGTCTGGGACCGCCCAATCCCCCTCCCGGGGAGGGGGGAGTTGCGTAGGCAGCGGCGCGCTTGTTTTCCGATTGGGGAATTCTGCTTGCTAGTTCTGCTTTTGGATTGCAATGTTTAACCAGCTGTAGTTTTTTTTAGGATTCCTTCCTTTCCGGGTACATGGCAGACATAGACTGCTTCCAACAATAGTACGTGGAAGGAGTCTGTCCTCTGCTTCATCTATCGGCACGTTGGTGAACAATCGGGATGATGATGGACAGTGTGTATTGCAATCCGGCTTGTACCCCTCTGGACATAGCAGAGGTCATACTGAGGAAATTACTCGAAGCTTGCACTAAAGAGAGACCCTTCCTGAGCCCCGAGGGGCACATGTAATAACAAGTGGATGGGGGTTGCCGTGGGTTCTCCCCTAGGTGTCCTATTCGTGAATTTTTACATGGGTATCGAGTGAAGGGTCCTAGTTGACATGGACTTAAAACTTTCCATATACTGCAGGTATGTTCACAACATATTTATGCAGGTACCTGATGTCAGGCATTTGCAGCAGTTGAAGGAGGTATTTGAGCAAGAGTTTGGTATTAAGTTTCACTTAAGAGATGGAGAGTAATGGGAAGCTACCCTTTCTAGATGGCAGAATGGAAAAAGATAGAATTAGAGAAAGAAGAAAAGGCAAGAGACAAGAAAGGAGAGAAAGGGAAGAAAAAGATAGGTAACACGAATTTGAAGTGCTAAGATTAGGTGGTGGAAGAGAATCCAGTGGTTTTGATCCAGTGCAGAATATAAAAGTGGTGTCTAATTTCAATGAAAAAGTGGTGTTCAGGTTCTTTACTACCTCTGAGAAAAGTAGCTGCCTCATTGGACTATTATGATTCAACCCGTGCTGACTGGGAAAGCCCAAACAGCGTAATCCACACTGTCAGTAAGTGACTGGAATGACTGTGACGCTGTGACGAAGGCGGTGGTGATGACTTACCAGTTGGTGTCTGTGGCATATCGGCAGAAGTTTAGTAACCTTAAGAAAACAGCAGAGCACACTTTTAAGGAGTTCACTTGCATTAAAGAATGGTTATTTTTTGAATAGTGCGCGTCTCGGAAGGTTGAGACTAAGGAGCAGCTGGAACACCTTATCCTATTGGTGGTGGAAAGTCAGGTGTAAAGTGAACATGTTGACCACCATTCACACTGGTACAATGGTGGACAGTGGCAAGGTGAACAAAACAACCAGACAAAGAATTTATAAGTCAGAATGTGTTATGGACTATATCATCAACATGTATTTGGTGGATAAATGTGATATGATAGTGGGGGCAGTAGTGTGTGTACGGAAAACAGTGAAGTGGACCAAGATGATGTTTTTCCACTTTGTAGTAACCATGCTCAATAGTTATAATACTCAACAGTTAACCTTGTGAAAACCGGTGGTAAACAAAATTTCAGTGTGTTCAGTTTTACTGTTGTGACACAATTACTAGAAAAGTTTTGCAAAGTAATTCCTGGCATACAAAGACCCATTGTGAAGCCAGTATTGCACCACGCTTTTGTACCCAGGCTCGCTTTCTAAGGGAGGTGTTTGAGATGCGCACAAAATATGGCAATTTACCACCAACTGGAAAGTGTGCCAGCATGAGTGCATTGTGTGTAAGACCACATACAAGACGCCACAGAAACGTAAATTGGTCCTAACATGTGGCCAGCGTGTGCCATCCCTTTGTGCTGTGTCAAGTGTTTCAACAAGTATCACAGTCTCGGGGACTTTGAAATGTCCAATAATGGTGCAAAAACATGTACATATTGTGTGAGTGAGTATATATACTGTTTTGAAAACAATTCATAATACATTTTATATGTCCTTAAAAATAAAACATTTTTATGCACATACTGTACTGTACTTGTGACACTAGTATGTGAGTGTATTGAATTTATGACAGTTGTATCATAATGGAACATGAAGTGACAATACATTGAACAATATCAGTGGGAGAAAAATGGTTCTAAAATATGCCCTAGAGACTGTAAATAATGCCACGAAGATAAATTCGTGGCAACTCGCACTGCTCCCCATCTGTGAGGGAAGCCAGGTGTTGGCTCTGGTTCCCAGCGAGCCAAACTGAACAGTCACATCTGATGTGACACATTTGCATAGAACAATCTCTGAGATGGGGTTGCTGGGGCTCGTTCCAAAAAAATGTTTCATTACATTCAACATTTTAATTTGTAAATGGTTTTCTTTAAAATCAATTTTGTTTTCAGGATGCATATCATCGTGTTTGCCTGTATTTGACAAGTTGTGTGCCATATGTACCAGACCCAGAGAACACCAACCTGCTCCAGACAAGTTTGCAACTTTACCGTAAATTTGGTCAGTATCCGCAAGCTATGAGGCTTGCTCTGCAGCTCCATGATCTGGATCTCATCAAGCAGCTCTTTGATGAATGCCCAGATAAGTTGGTAAGATTTGAAAGATGTTTAATTATTAAACTTATCCTTAAGAACACTGTATTGTATTTTCTTTAACACTCTGCCTCGCCTGGCGCGAGCCCAGGCCCACCCCAAGGTCGGCCAGGCGTTTCCTGGTCGACCTTGTTTGTGCTATATCATTCATTTTGGTATCAAATTGTTCGCAATCTAAAGGAGTTCATTTTAAAACTAGTCCCATAACGATCGGAAAACAAATGGATTTTTTAAGAATATTTTAATTTTGGACGCAACATACGTCCCTGCCCAACATCCATAGTTATTTATGAACGCAGTATGTGTCCCCGTCCACTGTAAGTGTTAACTAGACTTTATGAAACCCCCAACTGCAGCTGATTATATTGACATGCTGCTAAAATGAAAATATTTGGAAAAATCTTTCCTCGCCTCAAAAGTAAAAAAGGTGGTTTAAAAATGTTTATTTTTCCATTTGATTACAGTTGTAAAAAAAAAAAATGATCCTTTCAGCTATTCGATTAAAATTGTTGAAATTGAAATAAATGTAGGCTTGTTGAACGACGGTGAGGCAGCGCGCATGTGAATGTGTAAGAGACTTAGTCTCAAAGACAGAATGTGTAAGAGACTTAGTCTCAAAGAGAGAATGTGTAAGAGACTTAGTCTCAAAGACAGAATGTGTAAGAGACTTAGTCTCAAAGAGAGAATGTGTAAGAGACTTAGTCTCAAAGACAGAATGTGTAAGAGACTTAGTCTCAAAGAGAGAATGTGTAAGAGACTTAGTCTCAAAGACAGAATGTGTAAGAAGTTCTGCAAGTACTTTGTAATTTTGTATATGTATTCTTATTTTTGTGGCACCTGTTAGGGTGAGCCAGTTAAGACTGGAGGAGAGCTGACACTCACGTCAGTGTGGCTGAGCTAAGTCCCTCACCCAGTTAAGACTGGAGGAGAGCTGACACTCACGTCAGTGTGGCTGAACTAAGTCCCTCACGAGTGTTGGTCACATGGCTGACCACGTGTATGTGATTTTGTCTAACTTGTCTGCATGCAAATTTGTCTCGATCATCCTGTTATTAAGGTCCAGTAATTGTCCTTTGAGTAAGACTGCAATGGTATTAGGCAGCCAGGATTTGTGAAGCCTGTTATATATGAAACCTTTATGACATTTTTCTTTCTTCAAATTTGTTCAATGTTTTTTAAATTTGTCTTATAGCAAAAGGTTCGTTCGGTGTTAGGCAGGTAGGCTGCTCCATGTTTCTTAAGCTGCGAAGGGGTCCTGAGGAGATTTGCATCCCTGTGCACAAAAAAAAAAATTCTAAAAAATTATTTCGTCTTCTAAAAATGTTAATTTGTGTTCCCTGAGCACAGGAAAAAAAATTGTAGGTGACATATTTTGGGCGCAATAGGGCGAGGAAGTCTGGCAAAATGTGGGGGTTGACAGAGCAGTCGTCAGTGACGGTCAGCGTCACCCAAGCTGACAGGTGGGAGTTGCCACAATGATGATATTACCTAATTATTTCAGTGTCTCCGATTGATTTTTTCTTAGTTTTTTTTGCAGTAATATTATTCAATAGTGTGTAGTGTGATAGATTTATATAATAAAACGGGTGAATCATCGCTATACTCAAAAGTATGGTGTGCATATTAGTGATTCAATTATTATGTTCATAAAACAATAAACAAATAGTTTTACTGTTATTACACTCTATACACAGGTTATTTACAAGTCTCTGCATGTTTTGTTCACCACAACGAGCCACTAAGTTGGTATTATGAGTCAAAAAGCAACGAGGAGTGACCGCCACACACCAGCCAGCCACTCGTTACCACTCCCTCAACAATGCCTCACTTGCCCACTTTCTCCTCCCACCATCCTGTTTTTTATTTTATTCACTATATACAGACGTTATATATAAATATCACATGTTTTGTTCAACACAACTGTACAACTAAGCTGATATAGTTAGTTCAGGCACTAAGAAACGTTGCTACACAAAGCTGGCGGCTGCCTCCCTCACTCATTCAAGGTCAGGCGCACTAAAATTTCTCCTCCAACAATACCGTTTTTGGTGTTATTACACTATATACAGACGTTATATATAAGTATCTACATGTTTTGTTCACCACAAATGTACAACTAAGCTGATATAGTTAGTTCAGGCACTAAGAGACGTCGCTACTCAGAGCTGGCGGCTTCCTCCCTCACTCATTCAAGGTCAAGCGCACTAAAATTTCTCTCCCAACAATACTGTTTGCAGTGTTATTACACTAATACACACATTATATATAAGTATCTACATTTGTGTTCACCATAGAGAACCACTGAGCTGGTATAGTGAATGCAGACAATAACAGGTGGCCACACAGTCAGTAAACGACGCTACCTCCCTCACTCCCTTAGCATCACTCCTCCCTCAGCGCTAATTATCACAACAATCCTGCTATTATCACAATCCTGGTCATTTTTATCACAGTCAGGGGTCATCTGTAATACTGTCATCGCTAAATAATAGCAGTTACCTATTTATTTTGGTATTTTTAGGCGATGTTGTGGTCACAAGCTGAACAGCAATGCTGTTAGCTTATGCTGCGTGCACCAGCCTTGGTTGCTCCAACAGTACTGTGGCTCTCACACCAGAGAATATTGCCAACGAATTTTTTTAAACATGGCATCTGTTTACAAGACCCCTGAGGAAGCTAATATGAACCCCGTGTAGCCGCAGGCCATTTGAATCGTGCCTGGCACCCTATGGTGTGTATATACACCATTCGCACAGTGGGACATGTTACTTATGGTGTATATATATATGCCATGCCCAGTTTAAGGGTTACATAAAAAAAAAAAAAAAAAATTTTGAAGAACAGATCAAATGTCAAAAAGGTTCGTTTGGTGGTCGCAAGGTAGGCTGCTCTATGTTTCTTAAATAAATAAATAAAAAAGTTGAAAAAATTAGAAAGAAAAGACAAATGCCATAAAGGTTTGTCCAGTGTTTGTCGGGTAGGCTGCTCCATTACAGCAATCTTTCTTTGTTTCAAATGTGTTCCATTTGTTTTGTATTTTTCATTTTTGTCTCGATAATGGAGCAGCCTACCCAACAAACACTGAACGAACCTTTAAGGCATTTGTCCGTTTTTCAAATTTTTTCAACCGTCTTTTATTTTTATTGTCTCTTTTTATTTAAGAAACATGGAGTAGCTCACCTGGCGACCACCGAACGAACCTTTTTGATATTCATTCATTGTTTTTCAAAAAAATTCATTTCTTTTGTTCTACAAAAAAGTCATTGCTTTGCAACATCTCAGCAGTCACCCCTTTATATCCCAGCATCATTAGCATCTTTAAACAAAAACAACATAATTTATTTGCATCGTCAGAGGCGTCCGAGAATGTGCAAGAAGCAGCGCGACCCCACCATGTGGTGTCGTCGTTATTGAAACGAGCGGTCGCCACACGAGACGAATTGTCGGCGATCGGGCCGTTCGTTACCCAAAATGTTTGCCATTTGAGGCGATCATTATTCGCGGTACCACTGTAATTGTTTGCAAGGAATTTATTTTCGGCGCACAGTAGGAATGTCATATTTTGAGGCCGCGCAGCACAGTGGTTAAATGGATGGGTGTTTAATTCCCAGTAAGATAATTTTTGTGTAAATAAGTATAAAAGTGGTAAGAGGTAGGAGTGCTTTGTTACATGTCATAAATAAGAGTACTGGCCATGTGTAGACAAGTAGTTTTAGACTACAGTTGTTGATGTTCATCTTGGTTCACATTGTCATTGTGTTGCTTACATTTGCAAGAAGTAGGTTATTGGTGTTAAAGTAATATACAGTACTTATTTTTATTTTTTCTCCCAAGGTAAGGATGCAAGTAGCATTCATGCTGGGAAGGCAGCAAGTGTTCTTGGAACTTCCTGAAGAGATGGATGATTATGAAGACTTCACAGAAATTCTTTCAAACTCTCATCTTAATACCCACTTTCTGTCTCTCGGTCGTGAGGTTAGTATATATTCTTTTTGAATTAAAATTTGTGTACGTGCCACCCTTCCAAATCCAAATCTCCCTATAATGGATCCTTCTAAATAATGCATCAGATACACCCACTGAATTTTATTCAAATTCAGATTTATGAAAAAAAATAAACAATCCAAATTCCAGAGGGAGAGGGGAGACTGAAATCAGGATCTTCACGTAAAGGAATTTCCATCGGCGCGTATTATTTTTTATGTCGTTTTTATTAATCTTATTTTTTATTTAAAAAATTATTCTAATGAATGCATTTATATTTTGTAAATGTTTCTAAGTATACTGCTGGTGAAAGAAAGAAATGGTGTCCTGTCTTCCCAGTACTCGTCATATGACACTTTGAAACTACTGACGGTTTTGGTATCCACCCCTTCTCACTTAACTTGCTCCAACCGTCCACACTGTACAAAAGAAAACTGTTTAACACTATCACGCGTGAGCGCCACAGACTTTGACGTCATGGGGCGGATGGTGCGGGCAAGCATACGGCGACGCCTAAATGTGTATACTCGTTTAAATTTTCTCACCTTAAGTCTCGTGCTATGTCGTTCGTTTTGGTATCATTGTGTTCGCAATTAAATTCCCTGCAGGTGTATATGCATATAATGTCCAAAAGCCTGGTGAGACTCCCCACAGCAAAGCCTAAAGTTGCCCGTGAATGTGCACCAATTTGCACACTACAACCTAATGTGTATACTCATTCGGTTTGATAACATCAATTTTCGTGTTACATCGCTCGTTTTTGTATCAAATTGTTTGCAATCTAAAGGCGCGCATTTTAAAACTAGTCCCATACTAATAGCACAATAAATAGAATTTTAACATATTTTAAAATTTTAAATTTAGACCCAAAAACGTATTTATAATCTTTCAAGTGTTCTGATTTCAAGTTTCGTGTTACATCTTTCATTTTGGTATCAAATTGTGCACATTTTATGGGCGCTTATTTTGAAACTATCCCATGGTCGATCGGAAAAAAATTAATTTTATACAAATATTTTTGGAGTGGACGCGTGTCCTGTCCTTGGCTAGGACTCGGGAGAAAAAAAGTGGACGTGATCGAGCGATAGTGTTAATATTTTGATCGCTCGTGATCAAAGCGAGCGATAGTGTTAATATTTTTTCAGCGCCTTTGTTTCATTAGCTTGAATCTGTTATCGCTTGTTCTTGAAGGTGTAGATTTCAAGAATTCCTTTATGTCAATTTGTTGATTTCTGTTACTATTTTGTTCATATACATTTAATACATATGTACAGTATTACTTTTATGTACATAATGTATAATTATGAAAAAATAATGTACCTATACAAATGTATATGTACATAAAATGTACATATACATTTAGTAATCATTTTGCAGCTTTTTCTTCCATCTTTTAACTTTGGCATATTTAACTCCTCTAGCCCTCTCCTCATTGCTCTGGTTTTTTAGTTCTGGAAGCCATTTAATAGTATACCTTTGCACCTTTTCCAGTTTATTGATGTGCTGCTTCTTGAGATAGGGGCATTACTTACTTACCTGTTGGCCACCATACAACAACTGCATATTCCAATTTTGGTCTCAAAAAAGTTGAGAACAGTCTCTTGAAAATTTCACCAGCTAGCCATGTATTTAAGAGTGTCTGAAGTTGGAAAGTCTAGCATATCCACCTTGCACAAGGTTCTTTATGGGGTTCTCTGGTGAGTGCTATCCATAGCCACCCCCTTTCTTTGCCAGAGTTCTCTAATGTCTTTACACATAATTTGTAAGTGTGTGCCCTATTTTCTCCTATTCCACATTCCATAACATGGCATTTATTAAACGGAGAGAAATTTCACTTACGGGATGTATCGATGAGAAAATTTGTAGGAGCCGTGATGAGGATTATCTTTGAGGCCTCTTTCATAGGTCTCGCTATCGCGGGGTTCGATCTCGTGTCCTTGCATTGGTTGCTGCATCGCCAGCTTCCTCTTCGTGTCTTTCGGGGTTCGGTGCCATGACGCCTTCCTCTTCCCCCTCGCTCGATGTGTTCACGGATGCTTTGTCTCTCGGTTGGGGCCTTGTGAATAGTGCTCACCAGTCCAGTCAGGGGCATTGGGCTGTCCTTATGTTGGGCTCACAACACGGTGCAGTAGTGTGGCAGGCTCTGCGACGGATTCGGCTTTCTCGGGGCTCAGTGATCCGGCTCCATCCAGACTGTTTCCCCTGTGGTTCATTGTCTCAACCTCGGGGGGTTTCTCTTCAGTCCGTGGCTCTTTGAGGCTGATCACTTCGGGTGGCCCTTTTTACCGAGTTCTCAGGGTTTAGCTCTCCGCACTGTTGCGGAGAGCTAAACTTGCTTAACCCTTAACATGCTCGGGGTTTAGCTCTCCGCACTGTTGCGGAGAGCTAAACTTGCTTAACCCTTAACATGCTCGGGGTTTAGCTCTCCGCACTGTTACGGAGAGCTAAACTTGCTTAACCCTTAACATGCTCGGGGTTTAATATCCTGTCATCCCCACAGGCGCATGTCATTTTGAAAAAAAAAAAAAAAATTTCTTTCTAACCTGTTAACACTTTCGCGCTTTAGATTAGAGATAACTCGTCCCCGTTTTTTCTTACGATTCCGCATAACAGCCTACTTTTGTAGTCCATCGAAAAAATATTTCTATAAATTCCATTTTCTAACCGAAATGGATGGGGATACTCTCAGATTTTTCTCCATGAAATAGTTTTCATGGAGTTTCATTCATGGAGTTTTCATGGAAATAGAAATGATGTTATAGTTTGGAAGGACAAGCGCCCCGTCTCTGTCATCACCAATATCCACAATGCCGACACTACTCAAGCACAGCGCAGGAAACGCGTTCGTAAACGTGACAGGAGAACTGGAGTAGAAATTGTGAAAATGAACAAACCCAAGGCCATAGTGGATTACAATAAGTTCATGAAAGGTGTTGATCATTTTGATCAAATGGTCAAATATTATGAGTTTGCAAGAAAAACCCACAAATGGACCAAGAAGATCACTTTCTATTTTCTCCAAATGGCCATGCACAATGCATACGCATTGTATAACCACTACTCAACAGATACAAAAAAACTAACACTATTAGAGTTTCACGCAGTAGGAATAAAAGCCTTATTGGCGTGGAACAGCGAGGAATGGCCAACAACAACAAGTATACCACATGTTCCCGACATAGATGCCAGCGCAGCTCCTCCTGCTGACGCGGCAGTTTCAACACCCGGGCCATCTGGTGCGAGGCGTCCTCTGTTCACCTCAACACCTCAAGCCCACTCATCAACCACAAATTCTGAAATGGACATTGAGGACATAGAACCACTTGATGTTTCTGATTTCATAGAAGATTCTACTACAAGTTTGGTGGTTCCTGTAGAAGACAATATTCCTCCAGTGCATCCAAGAAATAGAAGAATTATAGATTCAGAACAACGTCTCAACTGCAAGTTGACGCATGAACTCGTGCACTTGGCTAAAAAAAGAAGATGCCGTGTTTGTTTCAAGTCTGGCAAAAGGAGGGACGTGATATATGGATGTAAAACTTGTGATGTGGCACTGTGCGCTGCGCCTTGCTACACAAGGTACCACCGAAGAAAGATATTTTGGGTGGAGAAAAAATAACCACCGGCAACAGCTTCACTCCACCTAAGAAACATCAGATGAGCAACTTCAGGATCAGAAGCCTGAAGATGGTGGAGTGAAGAAAAAATGCTCAACTCTTGATCTTCAATCAACATAGACAGGGTAAGTACACCTATTTGGAATTTTTTATCATCTATAAGAAGTTATATTATATACGTTTTGTAGAGACTTTATTTGCGAATTTTTTGGTACCAGAATGAATATTATATCACATAAACTTCTATGAGTAAAAAAAAAAAAAAACCACAAAGTATGTTTGGGGGTGTGGCGGGTGTGGCGGGCGTGTGGCAGTGGGTTCCCTTTAGCCGTTGATATATCCAACACGTGGGAAATATTTGTATGTGTTATGTATATGTCTGTGTACGGAATTTTACTGCGATCACTGTCATACAAATTATAAAATGTTTCAACAAGTATAAACATGAGAAACATCAAACGAACGAAAACAATGCGTTCGTTTCTGCTGCGAACGCATACTGAGCGACGTGGTTCTATATTTGGCGCTTCTCTTACACGTGCTTTGTACAATTGTTATACATTTCATCTTATAGAAAATTTTATTGCGAACACATATTGGTATAAAAAAGAAATACGTACATAGAAAAGTAGGGTCAGGGAACGTATAAATGTATAAACTTTCCAAGCATGATTTCCCCCCTGTGTTTTCGCCAGTGCGCTCGCGGCTAACTACTCTCCACTTCACACACTCTTGCGGGTGGGCAATTACCTATATTAAACATTCATATGCATATGTCCGTGTAGAGAATTTTATTGTGATTCCAATGATACCAAAATTAGCGATGTAGGACAACTGTAGGCTTCGCAACCATTAAGAGAGTGGAAACATTTTGTTGCTGTTTGGCGCTCTCGGTGAGTGATCTTCATAGTTTTTTATTTGGTGTTGATACTCCTTATGCTTGGGCGGCATTTTATAGGTATGCTCTTATAGACAATTTCATTGCGAACACAGTGATACCAAATTTAAATACGTGCGCCTTCAATTATTGTCAGGACAGTCAAAAGAGTGTACACTTTTTCGGTCATACCGCGTAGCTGCGCGAAGTGCCGAAAGCATCTGGGGTATTGTTTTTTTTTGAGCGCCGAGAGCGCGAAAGTGTTAATTTGTGTTCACTGATCACGGGAAAAATAATAAAAAAATCGTAAGTGGCATATATTGCCCGCTATAGGGCGGGGAAGTCTGGCAAATTATAGGCGCTGACTCAGCGTGCGTCCCAGGCGGTCTGTTGCTCGCAAGCTGTCAGGGCGGAGTTGCCACAATGAGATAATTACCGAATTATTTCAATGTCTCTGATTGGTTTTTCATACTTTTTTTGCTGTAATATTATTCAATAGTGTGTAGTTTGATATATTTATATAATAAAATGAGTGAATCATTGCTGTACTCAAAAATATGGTGTGCATATTGTTGATTCAATGTTCATCAATCAGTGAACAAATACTTTGTCAGTTATTACATTATAAGCACAGGTTATATATAAGTATCTCCATGTTTTGTTCACTATAACGAACCACTAAGTAGCTATTATGAGTCAAAAAGTAACGAGGAGTGACCGCCGTTTACCAGCCAGCCACTCCCGCCCTCCCTCAAGTCATCTGACTCACCCACATTCTCCTCCCACAATAATGTTTTTGCTATAATTCACTATATACAGACATTATATATAAGTATCAACATGTTTTGTTCACCATAACTGTACATCTAAGCTTGTATGGTGAGTAAAGGCACAAAGATGTGGCTACTCACACAGTCAGCTGATCGGCGGCCGCCCTCAAGGCCAGACGCACTAATATTTCTCCTCCAACAATACTGTGTGGTGTTATTACGCTATATACACATTATATATATAAATATCTACCTGTTTTATTCACCATACTTGTACAAATAAACTGGTATGGTGCCCAAAGACCATCGTGGTAACCAGTAAACAACACCGTCGTCTGCACGGTGGCGTCGTGCAGACGCAGACGACGCCACCGCCCTCTCCAAAATGGCGGCTCCAAACCTTCTCTTGCTGTTTATACCCTCTATACGCACGTTATATCTAAGTATCTACATTTGTGTTCACCATAGCGAACCACTAAGCTGGTATGGTGAGTGCAGTCAATAAAAGGTGGCCACACAGAGTCAAAAGACATCGCCACCACCCTCCCTCCCACAGCATTACTCCTCCTTCCATGGCGCACAGCGCTAAATATCACAACAATCCTGCTATTATCAGAACCCTGGTCAGTTTTATCACAGTCAGGGGTCTTCTGTAATAATATCATCGCTACATAATAGCATGAACAAGTATAATTTGGCATTTTTAGGCGATGCTGTGGTCACAAGCTGAACAGCAGTGCTGTTAGCTCATGCTGCGTGCGTCAGGCTTGGTTGCTCACTCAATACTGAGGCCAATAACACCCGGGAGTTTGGCCCACGATTTTTAAAAAAAATGGCGTCTGTTTACAAGAGCCCTGATGAAGGTGTGGTGAACCCCGTGTATCCGCGGGCTGTTTAACCCTTAAACTGTGCATGGCGTATATATACGCCATAGGGTGCCAGGCCTGATTCAAATGGCACGCGGCTACACGGGGTTCACAGTAGCTTCCTCAGGGCTCTTGTAAACAGCCCTGAAAAACAAAAAAAAAAATCGTGGGCAATATTCTCAGGTGTGAGAGGCACAGTACTGTTGGAGCAACCAAGGCCGGCGCACGCAGCATGAGCGAACAGCATTGATGTTCAGCTTGTGACCACAGCATCGCCGAAAAATGTCAAAATAAATATATAATTGTTATTATTTAGTGATGACAATATTACAGATGACCAATGACTGTGATATAAATAACCAGGGTTGTGATAATAGCAGGATTGTTGTAATAATTAGCGCTGTGGGAGGAGTGATGCTGAGAGATGGAGGGAGACAGCATCGTTTACTGACTGTGTGGCTAGCTGTTATTGTTTGCATTCACCATACCAGGTCAGTGGTTCTCTATGGTGAACACAAATGTAGATACTTATATATAATGTGTGTATTAGTGTAATAACAGCAAAAGGATTATGCTGGGAGGAGCCATATGGGTGACGGAGGTGATGTCGTCTGCACGATTTGTCTAGCTGTTTAGAGGGTGGCCACTATGCTCTTTGGGCGCACTACAAGCTTAGGTGTACAGTTACGGTGCATAAAACATGTAGATATTTATATATAATGTGTATATAGGGTAATAACACTGCAAAAGGTGTTGTTGGGGGAGAAAGTTTAGTGCGTGTGACCTTGAAAGAGTGAGGGAGCCGCCAGCTGCCATCTGTGTATAGCGACGACTCTTAGTGCCTGAACTAACTATATCAGCTTAGCTGTACAGTTGTGGTGAACAAAATATATACATACTTATATATAACGTCTGTATATAGTGTAATAACACCACAAATGGTATTGTTGGGGGAGAAAGTTTAGTGCGTGTGTTGAGGGAGTGGCAGCGAGTGGCTGGCTGGTGTGTGGCGGTAACTCCTCGTTGCTTTTCGACTCTCAATACCAACTTAGTGGTTCGTTATGGTGACCAAAACATGCTAATACTTATATATAACCTGTGTATAGAGTGTAATAGCAGCAAAACTACTTGTTTATTGTTATATAAACATAATAATTGAATCACTAATATGCACATCATACTTTTGAGTATAGCGATTATTAACCACTTTTATTATATAAATATATTACAATACACACTATTGAATAATATTACTGCAAAAAAACTAAGAAAAAATCAATCGGAGACATTGAAACAATTAGGTAATAATATCTTTGTGGCAACTCCCATCTGTCAACGCGGGTGACGCTGACCGGGTCTGACGACCGCTCTGTCAACGCCCACTTTTTGCCAGACTTCCTCGGTCAATTGCGCCCAAAATATGTCACCTACGATTTTTTTTTATTTTTTCCGTGCTCAGGGGACACAAATTAACATGTTTAGAAGACGAAAAAAAATTTTGAATTTTTTTTTTCTTGCGCACAGGGGTGTAAATGTCCCAAGGACCCCTGAGCAGTGTAAGGGTTAAATCTTGCGTAGTACTCCAACACATCATATGACGTGATGCGCAGTTGACTGGAACAACGTCCAGCACGTCATATGACGTGATGCGCACTTTAAGGGTTAAGAGACTTGATCTCACAAGTCAATCCTGGCCTCGAGCTGGGCTTGAGTAGAAGAACTCCCATAACCCCATCAAGCAGGTATCTGTCAGGTATCTGCCCATGATGTTAGGAAGTACAGTGCATCCTCTCGCTAACGTACCTCCCTCTAATGAATTCCCGGATGGTCTGAACAAATTGCATTCGGTACTAAATGTTTAGTGTAACATACAAATGTTCGTCCAAGCGGTCATCGAGACTGAGTGTCGGAGGTGGCTACAACCCCCTCACCCGACAACAACCCCCCTCCCCCAATCACCGGTGGCTCACCAACTGCCCCCCCCTCCTCTCGTCAGTTTGTTGAAAATTCGGTGATTTCGCTTGATTGAATTCAATAATGCTTATATATGCATCATTTTTATACCAAATTGTTTGTAAGTGATTGTTCTATCAAATGCCACAGTGAAAATGAAGAATTCATAATAAATGTTATTTATTAGTATTAATATCAAGATTGATACAGTTGGCTTATGGAAATCCTGGCCATTACATCATATTTGCAGCCACCAATAAGTCACATTGTTGTGATTTTGATATGGAATTGTTCACCAATGATTGTTTTATCATGTGCCAAGTTCAAAATAATAATTACATAAATAGATTTTGTTACATTTTTGTTTATAGTGGATGTAGGACCTCTGTTCTTTTCACATGGAGGGGAGGGACAGCCTGGAGGCTGACGGGAAGAACTAATTCTGGGGTGGAACGAATTGGCCTCGCCCCATTTAGTTCGTTAATGCGAGGACATAATGTATGCTGCTTTCATAGTGGTTTTTGGCAACGTGTCTTGGGTCGACATTCGGGCACGGGAGTTTTGAAGGTTGAACAGGGTCCTGGCCAGCAGGTTTTTCATGGACGTTCTGGTTCCTTCTCGGCTGTGTGTGTCGCAGGAGTCTGTCTGTCTTAAGATCTGTGGTGCTGCCACCTCCCAGGTAAGTCCCTCCTTACCAGTTCGAATATGGTTAAAGGTTTATTTTGATTCGCCTATCTTTCTGGGTCCTTCTCTGGTTGATGGCAATTATGGCATTCTTTAAATGTAAAGTGCTCATAGGCCCTTGCTCCCTTCACCTCTGAGGGGGACCAGGTTCTGGCTCATGGTCCCCAGTAGGCATAAGGACGAATGACCCCAAACTAATATAGCACTATATCAGTTCGAATAGCTTCAGGGAGTCTTTGGGGCTCACCCAGGAAATGGTGTTTGATTACATTCACTGCTGGTTTTTATGTCTTGCTACATGACCTTGTATGAAAAGAGTTTACACCAAGTCTTTCGCATTCTCCTGAGAGCTTTGTCAAGGTCTGAGTGTGTGGTTAGGATGAGACTTACATCTCAACGTCTAATGACGTCTAGATGTAAGTCTCGTCTTGTGGTTAGAATGAACCCCCTGTGTCTTGTGGTTAGAATGAACCCCTTGTGTCTTGTGGGTTAGAATGAACCCCCTTGTGTCTTGTGGATAGAATGAACCCTTGTGTCTTGTGGTTAGAATGAATCCCTTGTGTCTTGTGGGTTAGAATGAACCCCCTTGTGTCTTGTGGATAGAATGAACCCTTGTGTCTTGTGGTTAGAATGAATCCCTTGTGTCTTGTGGGTTAGAATGAACCCCCTTGTGTCTTGTGGATAGAATGAACCCCTTGTGTCTTGTGGGTTAGAATCAACCCCCTTGTGTCTTGTGGTTAGAATGAACCCCTTGTGTCTTGTAGGTTAGAATGAACCCTTGTGTCTTGTGGGTTAGAATGAACCCCTTGTGTCTTCGGGGTTAGAATGAACCCCTTGTGTCTTGTGGGTTAGAATGAACCCCCTTGTGTCTTGTGGGTTAGAATGAACCCCTTGTGTCTTGGGGGTTAGAATGAACCCTTGTGTCTTGTGGGTAGAATGAACCCCCTGTGTCTTGTGGGTTAGAATGAACCCCTTGTGTCTTGTGGGTAAGAATGAACCCCTTGTGTCTTGTGGGTTAGAATGAACCCCTTGTGTCTTGGGGGTTAGAATGAACCCCCTTGTGTCTTGTGGTTAGAATGAACCCCTTGTGTCTTGTGGATTAGAATGAACCTCTTGTGTCTTGTGGTTAGAATGAACCCCTTGTGTCTTGTGGGTAAGAATGAACCCCTTGTGTCTTGTGGGTTAGAATGAACCCTTGTGTCTTGTGGGTAAGAATGAACCCTTTGTGTCTTGTGGGTTAGAATGAACCCTTGTGTCTTGTGGTTAGAATGAACCCTTGTGTCTTGTGGTTAGAATGAACCCTTGTGTCTTGTGGTTAGAATGAACCCCTTGTGTCTTGTGGGTTAGAATGAACCCTTTGTGTCTTGTGGGTTAGAATGAACCCTTGTGTCTTGTGGGTTAGAATGAACCCTTTGTGTCTTGTGGGTTAGAATGAACCCTTGTGTCTTGTGGGTTAGAATGAACCCCTTGTGTCTTGTGGGTTAGAATGAACCCCTTGTGTCTTGTGGGTTAGAATGAACCCTTGTGTCTTGTGGTTAGAATGAACCCCTTGTGTCTTGTGGGTTAGAATGAACCCCTTTGTGTCTAGAATGAACCCTTGTGTCTTGTGGTTAGAATGAACCCCTTTGTGTCTAGAATGAACCCTTGTGTCTTGTGGTTAGAATGAACCCTTGTGTCTTGTGGGTTAGAATGAACCCCTTTGTGTCTAGAATGAACCCTTGTGTCTTGTGGTTAGAATGAACCCTTGTGTCTTGTGGTTAGAATGACCCCCTTGTGTCTTGTGGTTAGAATGAACCCTCTTGTGTCTTGGGGGTTAGAATGAACCCCTTGTGTCTTGGGGGTTAGAATGAACCCCCTTGTGTCTTGTGGTTAGAATGAACCCATTGTGTCTTGTGGGTTAGAATGAACCCCTTGTGTCTTGTGGTTAGAATGAACCCCCTGTGTCTTGTGGTTAGAATGAACCCCCTTGTGTCTTGGGGGTTAGAATGAACCCCTTGTGTCTTGTGGGTTAGAATGAACCCTTGTCTTGTGGTTAGAATGAACCCATTGTGTCTTGTGGGTTAGAATGAACCCTTGTGTCTTGTGGTTAGAATGAACCCATTGTGTCTTGTGGGTTAGAATGAACCCCTTGTGTCTTGTGGTTAGAATGAACCCCCTGTGTCTTGTGGTTAGAATGAACCCCTTGTGTCTTGTGGGTTAAAATGAACCCCTTTGTGTCTTGTGGTTAGAATGAACCCTTGTGTCTTGTGGGTTAGAATGAACCCCTTTGTGTCTAGAATGAACCCTTGTGTCTTGTGGTTAGAATGAACCCATTGTGTCTTGTGGGTTAGAATGAACCCCTTGTGTCTTGTGGTTAGAATGAACCCCCTTGTGTCTTGGGGGTTAGAATGAACCCCCTTGTGTCTTGGGGGTTAGAATGAACCCCTTGTGTCTTGGGGGTTAGAATGAACCCCCTTGTGTCTTGGGGGTTAGAATGAACCCCTTGTGTCTTGGGGGTTAGAATGAACCCCCTGTGTCTTGGGGGTTAGACTGAACCCCCTTGTGTCTTGGGGGTTAGAATGAACCCCTTGTGTCTTGTGGTTAGAATGAACCCCTTGTGGTTAGAATGAAGCCCTTGTGTCTTGTGGGTTAGAATGAACCCCTTTGTGTCTAGAATGAACCCTTGTGTCTTGTGGTTAGAATGAACCCTTGTGTCTTGTGGGTTAGAATGAACCCCTTTGTGTCTAGAATGAACCCTTGTGTCTTGTGGTTAGAATGAACCCCCTTGTGTCTTGGGGGTTAGAATGAACCCCTTGTGTCTTGGGGGTTAGAATGAACCCCCTTGTGTCTTGGGGGTTAGAATGAACCCCTTGTGTCTTGGGGGTTAGAATGAACCCCCTGTGTCTTGGGGGTTAGAATGAACCCCCTTGTGTCTTGGGGGTTAGAATGAACCCCCTTGTGTCTTGGGGGTTAGAATGAACCCCTTGTGTCTTGGGGGTTAGAATGAACCCCCTGTGTCTTGGGGGTTAGAATGAACCCCTTGTGTCTTGGGGGTTAGAATGAACCCCCTTGTGTCTTGGGGGTTAGAATGAACCCCTTGTGTCTTGGGGGTTAGAATGAACCCCCTTGTGTCTTGGGGGTTAGAATGAACCCCTTGTGTCTTGGGGGTTAGAATGAACCCCCTTGTGTCTTGTGGTTAGAATGAACCCCCTTGTGTCTTGTGGTTAGAATGAACCCATTGTGTCTTGTGGGTTAGAATGAACCCCCTGTGTCTTGTGGTTAGAATGAACCCCCTTGTGTCTTGGGGGTTAGAATGAACCCCTTGTGTCTTGTGGTTAGAATGAACCCCCTGTGTCTTGTGGTTAGAATGAACCCCTTGTGTCTTGTGGGTTAGAATGAACCCCTTGTGTCTTGTGGGTTAGAATGAACCCCTTGTGTCTTGTGGGTTAGAATGAACCCCCTTGTGTCTTGGGGGTTAGAATGAACCCCCTTGTGTCTTGGGGGTTAGAATGAACCCCTTGTGTCTTGTGGGTTAGAATGAACCCCCTTGTGTCTTGGGGGTTAGAATGAACCCCCTTGTGGCTTGGGGGTTAGAATGAACCCCTTGTGTCTTGTGGGTTAGAATGAACACCCTTGTGTCTTGGGGGTTAGAATGAACCCCCTTGTGGCTTGGGGGTTAGAATGAACCCCGTGTCTTGTGGTTAGAATGAACCCCCTTGTGGCTTGGGGGTTAGAATGAACCCCTTGTGTCTTGTGGGTTAGAATGAACCCCCTTGTGTCTTGGGGGTTAGAATGAACCCCTTGTGGCTTGGGGGTTAGAATGAACCCCCTTGTGTCTTGGGGGTTAGAATGAACCCCTTGTGGCTTGGGGGTTAGAATGAACCCCCTTGTGTCTTGTGGGTTAGAATGAACCCTTGTGTCTTGTGGGTTAGAATGAACCCCGTGTCATGTGGTTAGAATGAACCCCCTTGTGGCTTGGGGGTTAGAATGAACCCCTTGTGTCTTGTGGGTTAGAATGAACCCCCTTGTGTCTTGGGGGTTAGAATGAACCCCCTTGTGTCTTGGGAGTTAGAATGAACCCCTTGTGTCTTGGGGGTTAGAATGAACCCCCTTGTGTCTTGGGGGTTAGAATGAACCCCTTGTGTCTTGGGGGTTAGAATGAACCCCTTGTGTCTTGTGGTTAGAATGAACCCCCTTGTGTCTTGGGGGTTAGAATGAACCCCCTTGTGTCTTGGGGGTTAGAATGAACCCCTTGTGTCTTGTGGTTAGAATGAACCCCTTGTGTCTTGTGGGTTAGAATGAACCCCCTTGTGTCTTGGGGGTTAGAATGAACCCCTTGTGTCTTGTGGTTAGAATGAACCCCCTTGTGTCTTGGGGGTTAGAATGAACCCTTGTGTCTTGTGGGTTAGAATGAACCCCGTGTCTTGTGGTTAGAATGAACCCCCTTGTGTCTTGGGGGTTAGAATGAACCCCTTGTGTCTTGTGGTTAGAATGAACCCCCTTGTGTCTTGGGGGTTAGAATGAACCCCTTGTGTCTTGTGGGTTAGAATGAACCCCTTGTGTCTTGTGGTTAGAATGAACCCCTTGTGTCTTGTGGGTTAGAATGAACCCCCTTGTGTCTTGGGGGTTAGAATGAACCCCTTGTGTCTTGGGGGTTAGAATGAACCCCTTGTGTCTTGTGGTTAGAATGAACCCCTTGTGTCTTGGGGGTTAGAATGAACCCCTTGTGTCTTGTGGGTTAGAATGAACCCCCTTGTGTCTTGGGGGTTAGAATGAACCCCTTGTGTCTTGGGGGTTAGAATGAACCCCTTGTGTCTTGTGGTTAGAATGAACCCCTTGTGTCTTGGGGGTTAGAATGAACCCCTTGTGTCTTGTGGGTTAGAATAGTTTAATGATGCTCTGGAGCAGGTAATACAGTTGGTGTCTACATATTCACTACAAACAAAATTGGTAGTACTGTATGCAATTTAATCAAAATAAACACCAAAATATTATTTAACAAGTAATAAGTCAAAAACTTGTATTGCTTTTATGAAAAATATTATGTATAATAAAATTCAATTTATATAAAAAAATCAATTTATATTTTTAAATATAAAGAATAAAAAAAATCCTTGTGAACAATTCCCACAGTTCATTCTTGTAGAGTAATCATACCCACAATACATTATATACATTTTCTTTATATATATACAATGCATGTACATACTATATACACTGATATTATTACTTTGTTCCAGTTGGATATCATGGATCCCAAGACCCCAGAGGATATATACAAGTCCCACTTGGAGAACAATCGTCCTACCTTCGGGCCGGGACAAGTAGATTCAGCTCGACAAAATCTTGCTTCATCTTTCGTGAACGGATTTGTGAATGCTGCCTTTGGAACAGACAAACTACTGACTGAAGATGGAAATAAATGGCTGTATAAAAATAAGGAACATGGTAAGTACAGTGGTACCTTCGTTTACGATTCTAATCCGTTGCCAGAGACGTTGTACAGAGTACAGAGCACCACTTGGTTTCTGAACTTTAGTTATCCGAAACTTCCAGTTTCCCGATTGGGGTCGGGGAGTCATGATACACGAACAAAGTTCGGGTAAGAAGCGGTCCGCCAAGCCTCGCACTGGCCCGTGATGGTGGGTGGGAGATGGTCCAATTTGCCCACTGACCGTGTCAGGCGCCACCACTCTTATAGAGTGCCTTCTACCCTTTGACTTCACAGATTCACGGCCTATTATACCTATTATTTTGATTTGTCACGAGGCTGGAGTGTTCATTCTGTGATTTTGTTTTACATATCTGCACAATCAAGGAACATCTGTGCACCATGTCGGCTCCAAATGCACGCATTGCGTCAGTGATGGCTGACTGGTGGGTGGATGGAGGAGCTTAGATGGAAGGCAGTATGAGAGAGAGGGGGAGAATTAGTGAGAAAGGGAGGGAGGGGGAGGTAGGGAGAGCTGCTAGGAGGTAGGCAGGAAGGGAGGGAAGTAGTGAGTGAGGATGGGAAAATTAGGGAGGGAGGGAAAGGCTGGCAGGCAGGATTCAGGCAGGCAGAGGCTGGCTGGCAGGCAGGCTGGCTGGCGGGCTGGGCTGGGCTGGTTGGTTCTGTTCACCTGGAGACGTTGTGCTTTTGTGGGGGTTTTTGTTTGGTTTTGCTTGGTGAGGGTATGCCTGGTGTGCAGTAGGACCACTTGTAGGATTTTTGTGGCCCTCCACTAGGTCCCTGTGCTTGCACACGTCGCAGGGGGTCAGCTTTTAGTTGTTTGCTTGGTAGCTCTGGGATAACCGGTTAGCAGTACCTCGCCTGGGCTTCCCTTAGCAGTCAGCCTAAGGGTCCTGGAAACCCCCTTTGGGGCTCAGTGGTTATATGTAGGAGACCTCCGAGTCCCACCTCGTCTTGTGGGAGTCTGAAGGTTGCTTTGTTCCCTTGTCTCAGGGTGACACTCACCGTCTGCCTCCGCCTTGCTGCCTGTTCGGGTCAGTGACACCTATTACCCGGAGTCCTGCGAGTGGTGTTCTATGCTTGTACCACATTCACCCAGTCCACAGAGGCTGATATTCGGGTGCAGGCAGTTTTAGCGTTGCACGCGAGGTTTAGGTTGCAGCAACGTGCGAGGTTGGTTGCCTTTCTGGATGCCCCCGCAGCTGCCCCGCTGAATTATACTGGTAGTGAGACTCGGGTGGCTTCAGGGATTGCCCCTTCCGGATCGGCGGCAGAGGCATTCGAGCCTGGTCCTCCTGCCGTAGCTTTTGGGCCACGCCAGCGGGCCCCCTTCATCCCTGCTTTCCGGTGGACTCTGCTTTTTCTTCAAAGGCGGAGGGTTTGGAGGACACCTCAGCCCCGGGTCCTGGCGTGGAGGATTCCAAGGCTGGGGAGAAGTTGACTTGGGGGTGCCTGGACCCCACTTGTCCCTGCTTGGGTGTTTGGTACCGTCAGCACAGGGTATGTTGTTACAGGGGGAGGGGTTTTCCTATCTCCTTCCCTGTACGATTTTGTTATGAGTTTGACTCCTCCCCGGGTTCGATTCCAAGTTCCCTTGGGTTCTTTGGTTCCCTCCTTCTGGAGGTATAAGTTTCCCGCATCCCACCGAGGAAAGTGTGGGAGGCCTTTGCGGCTTACCTCCTGCGAGACACGGATTACGCCTCGATAATGAAGCCTTCTTTAAGTTTGGCTCCTGTTTTCCTTATTGGGTGCGTTTCAAGGTGCTGGAGTCTTCCTGGCTCGCAGACTGCTTTTCTTTCGTTGGGGGCTTGGCATTCATCCTGTCGGACTGCGCACTTGAATGACGAGAGTTGCCTACAGTCGTTCAGGTTTTCCTGGGGGGCTTTTTTTTTCATTCCCTTTTTGTCTGTTGCTGTTTGCAGAGTATGTGGTGGTGCATTTTCTGCAGGCGGCTTCGTCTAGTTGACGGCCTATGTCGGACTGGCAGGTTCTCCTGGGGGGGCCGTGTAGGTCCTGCCCGGAAGGGTTGCATCAGGTCTCGGTTTCCTTCGATCATTGTAAGCCAGTAGTGGCAGATTCGGGACTGGCCCTCATGCGGGGTTGTTTGGCTTGTTGATCGCTCTGAGCTTCAGTCGGGCTCTCGTAAGGGTTGTCAGCCTTTTCACAGTTTGCCCTGTTGGCGGGGCGATGGGGGGGAGGCTCGCGCTGTTTGTTCTCGCCTGGTCCCACGATTCGTGGGGCAATTCGGATCTTTTCCTCTGGCCTGCAGTAGCGTTGCTTCTTCTCCTTCGGGGGGGATTGGAGCTAGCGGGGCGGGCCTCTTCTCCTGTGCTCTGTCAGGTCATCACGGAGTGGGTTTCCCGCCTGTTTTCAGTTCTGAAACGGGACTGGGCAGATCTGTGGTTCATACTGGATTTGTCCCATCTGATCCCCTGGGTCTTTTGCTCCTTCAGATGACCATTCTGTCTTGGGTCCGGCTGCTTTTGGCGCCGGGTGCTTGGATGGTGTCTCTGGACCTCCGGGATGCATATTAGCACGTCCCGATTCATCCGGTGTTCAGGGACTGGCTCGGTTTTCTCGTGGAGTGACAGATTTGCTGCTTTCATTGCCCTCCTTCTCAGTTTGGATCTGGCACCTCGCGTGTCCACATGCCTTAACCGGGTCGTGGTGACCCGTTTGAGTTCTGGCTTACCTCAACGATTGGCTGGTGTGGGCTCCCAGCCAATCTGCGTGTCTGCTCGCCAGGGATTTGGTTCCTCACCGGCTCACTGGGTTCGGGTTCTTGGTGTACTAGAAGAAGTCCCATTTGGTTCCCTCTCAGGTTCAGACTGGGCTGGGTCTTGTGTAGAATTCTTGGTCCACATCCTTGTCTCTCCCTCTGGCGGTGTTGTTGTTGTGGGTGCGGTTCCGCTTACGACTGTTTTTGGAAGGCACTTGGGTCACACGTCGGTTGTTTGGGCAGCGGTGTGGGAGCTTGATCTACCCGTCAGGGCGGATCTGGCTTGGCGGATGTTCTGGTTTCTTCGGGGGCGTCCCTTCCGCCTCTCTCGTGATCATTGTGTTCGAATCCCGGGAGCCTTGCGTCAGCTGCTGTGTCGATGGCTACCTTGGAGGGTTTTTCGGGGTTCTATGCCCTGACGCCTTCCCGAGCCCTCACTCAATGTGTTCATGGATGCCTCATCTCTCAGCTGGGGTTTTGTGACCAGTGCTCACCAGGCTGGCAAGAGTCATTGAGGTCCGTCCTTCCGTCGGGCTCACAGCACGGTGCAGGAGTTCGCAATGGTGTGGCATTCGCTTCAGAGGGTTCGTGTTGCTCGTGGAGCAATGATCCGGCTCCATTCGGATTGCTCCCTGGTGGTTCATTGTATGAACAGCGGGGGTTTGATGCAGTCCTTGGCTCTTTGGGGCTGGTCACTTCAGGTTATTCGTTTGCTGTGTTTTCGGAGGGTTGGCTCTCCTGGCGGTTCACTTTCAACGGGTGTCAAACGTCCTGAGGGATGGCCTGTCTCGCTTCATTCCCCTATCTATGGAATGGACAGTCGACACAGACTCGTTCAGTTGGCTCTGCCGGACGTATGCGCACCAAGAGGTGGACATCTTCGCATCGACTTGGTCGAGGCGTCTTCCAGTGTATGTGGCGCCCCTCCCCAGACTGCGAGGCAGTCGGGGTCAATGCCTTTCGGCTGGACTGGTCGAGTTGGAGTTACCCTGTACTTCTTCCAACTGGTTCGGTTGTTGCTCAGGGTCCTGGTTAGCTTAGAGAGAGACTTACCAGGAATGAGTAGTCCGGTTGGCTCTTTGGTGGCTGACCCAGCCCTGGTTTCAGGCACTTCTTGCTCGATGTCCGAACCCGAGGGTCTTCCCGCGGCTCCGCTTCTTTCAGCAGATCAGACCATTTTGGTACGTGGCTGGTTTGATCTTCTCTGCTTCTCGCGTCTGGTCTTTTGACGAGGTTTTATCACCACTTGTATGGTGATCAGGTGGCTTAGTTAGTGTCCCACCTGCAAGTTTCGTCTCGACGGCAGTATGAAATTTCCTGGCGGTCTTTTCGGCACTTGTTTCTTCGTAGGTTGTCTTTGATTTCTGGTTGGTTTTGTCCTTTCTCTCTCTCTCTTGATTGTTTCAGGACCGTCTTCTTATGTCAGATACTGTCACCTCGTTTCGTGTGGCGCTGGCGGAGCCGCTGCAGCTTGTATTTGGGGTGGATGTCACTACTGCTCCGTTCTGCAAGCTTGCTCAGGCGATGTTTTCACCTCCGGCCTGCTCATGCGCCGCCTGAGCTGTCCTGGTCGTTGCACCGGGTGCTTTCTTCTCCCTTCTCCTCAGTTTGGGGTGGCCCCCCTCGGTTCAGGACTGTTTTTATACGGCTCTTTTTTTTTTTTCTTGTTGGCATTGGTCTCTGGGGGTCTGGTTGGAGAGTTTCATGCTCTCCTCTGGCGCAGGGGTTTTCTGATCTTTCAGTTGTGGTGGTTTTTTTCTTCGTTTGCAGCCGTCTCCTTCTTTTCTGGCGAAAGAATGAGTCTGCTGCTTTCCGGAGGGGTCCTTGGGTTGTTGATGCTTGACTGGTTCGGGCGGGGGTGCATCATGTTTTATCTGTTTGTGGCTCTTTGCTGTTATTTGCACGTTATGGTCTCCGGCAGAGGACGCGTTTTGGGTTGACCCAGTTTCCCCTTCTTCCCTATTCCAGGGCGCGGGTCTCCCAGGTTGTCTGCAGGATTATTCGGTCCAGCCAGCCTGCGGTCTTTCCCCGTGCCCACGCCGTTCATAAGTTCGGCATTCGGCTGCTGTTTTGGTAATGTCCTGGCCTATCTTTTGGGCACGGGGCTACTGGAGGTCGAACAGGGCTGGTTACCTTGTTAATATTCATGGTCCTTCTCGGGTGTGTATAGCCTTGGGTCGCAGGTTGCTGCCTGTTGTCTTGACAACAGGCAGGAGCGGGTGAGGACCGCCTCCCGTGCGAGTCCCTTTTTCTTCTTATCATTGGTTAGGTAGCTCTGGGGAGCCAAAGGGGCTCTCCACAGAGTCAGCGTTGACTGTAATGAAACGCCACTTTTTGGGTGAGACCCGGAGGCTCCCCGGCATCCCTCCCTCCCTCCCTCCGGTCGCCGGTTTTTCTCGTTTTTGATACTCTGCTTCTGAACTGAGGAGAGTTGCCGGGATAGAGGTGTGGGATCCCCACGTCCCCCTCCCGGGTGGGGTGGGGGTGGGGGGGTTTGCACAGATGGATGCGTGGCAGTTGTGGCTACATCTTGTTTATTTCCTTGTTTTTTATTGGGGAGTTGTGTTTGCTAGTTCGGCTTTCGGTTTGCATTTTTGTTTTGAGATTCTTGCTTCTGGGTGTCTGACCTGGTAGATGGCAGACAAAGACGGCTTCCAATTACACGGGGGTGTCTTTAGGCCATTACTCCTCGTGCCTCTCTTGAGGGGTGCCAGGTTCTGGCTCTGGTCCCCGGTAGGCTTAGAACTTCTTCGATTGACTGTTGTCACGGTCTAATATATACACATCAGCCCGGTAAAGATCCGGAGAGCCTCTGGGTCTAACCCAGAAAATAGCGTTTCATTACATTCAACGCTGGTTTTATGGTCAGTAACAAAAACAAAAAATGGGAAAAAAGAATTAAATTCTTACAAAGAATTCAAGCTCGGTTTCAGTCGTCACTCTGCGGCATACACTGGTAAACAAACATGCGTGCCTCACCCCGCACCCCCAGCACCATGCACTCGTTTGACTCATACGCATATGAACAGACGTCGTATTCCAAGGAAAATGTCGTACACCAATTCAAATTTTACATCGAATTAGATGTCGCATACCAAAAAAATCGTACTCGAAGGGCAGTCGTACACCAAGGTATCACCATATTGGTTTCTAAATGTTTAATTCTGAATAAACTGTTACATAAGTGAGTTATATAAATTTGTAAAATAATGACCATTTATATTGCATGTTTTTAGAAAGTAAAATCATTGGTGAAAGTTTGTAAGTAAAATTTAATTTAGATGTCACGCAGATCGTCTCAAACACTCCACTCTTTCCCAAGACTGACAAAAAGTATCACAAAATCTAGGAGAGGCAAAAGAGCAAAATGCCAGAAGTGAAATAAAGAGTTATCCAAAATACTTTTTTTTCCCTATGCAGAATCTACAGCAAAAACTAGAACTAGCTTGCCCTGTGTGGAAGGGTGATGGAACTTTCACAGATGAAATGTGGAAAATCAAAGAACCGAGTGAAATAATGAGATTACAGTATGATACTGATTTCAGTGAACCCCAGAACACATTGAAGATTAATGATCCAAACGAATTCTTTACTAATGTGGTGCCAACATCAAACAATATATCAGGTGTCACCCTAACCACAAAAAATTTTGAAGTAGCCAAAGACAGGACACTCGTGCTCTCTGCACCAGGCTCAGACTCGTGGAATTCCATATTCATCAAGAATTACAAAAACCTACTATCAGAGTCCCTAAATATTTTTGGAGACGGAACGTAGATTCTGGTGTTATCCTCAACATACTTAAAACAGCAGAGATCCCACTTTTTCACCAAGGAGATGGTAAAGCAGATGCAAATAATTGTAGATGAATTGCTCTAACATCATAAAAATCTTTGAAAGTGTGCTAAGAAGTAAGATCACAAAACACATGGAATCATAGTGTCTACATAACCCTGGACAACATGGGTTCAGAACAGGGTGCCTGCCTCTCACAATTGCTAGACTGCTATGATATGGTGTGATGTGAAACGGTACTGCAGCTAAACCAAGCCAATTGAATAAGGCACACACTTCTCATTAATAAAAAAAAAAAAAAAGGCCGCATTGGCCTTTGCAGTGTGAAAATTGCACAGGAGTGAAGGAATACTGAAGCGTAAAAAATTCTGACAATATACTCTAATATCAAGATAAACAAATAACATGTGAAAAACACCCAAAACCCTTGACTTTACACACTTGGCTAACAAATACATGTACAAAGTTATGTTAACACAAAAATAAGGGCAACACTGAAAGTATTTACATAAACCACTACAACCTGTACATGAAGCAGCGGGAGGAAAGTGTCACGTTGAGGCCATAATGTTGATTTCCTGAGCAACTGAGAGAGACTGGCAAATTGACCAAGGTCATGGGTATTTATGCCCCTTGTTGTTGACGTCACATCCTTTGTCACCGAGGCTTGAAACTAGGAACCGGTGGCGTAATTGGTAGCTCATAGACGTAATGGGGAACCGGCGGGTCTGCATCTGCCTACGGATCTCGGGCTGGGGGGAGGATGTCCTGGTAGTAGAGTCGAGGGTTTCGTCTGCGACTGGGTTGAGCTCCATACCAGTTGTATTATGAAGTACAATATGTAGAGTGGTGAATAATGAAGGTCAGATGGAAGTAGCAGTTTTCTCTGCTATGCTGGAGAATTATAACACATGGCCTTTAGTGCCCTGGAAGACTAGCAAACACTTGTGTAATATACACGGGTTTCACAAAAGCTTTCGACAAATGTGACCATGGTGTTATTGCACACAAAATGTGCACAAAAGGACTTACTGGCAAAGTAGGGAGTTGGATCTTTAATTTCCTAATGAACAAAATCTAGAGTGTAATAGTCGACAAAGTAAAATCCGGATCAACCACTGTGAAAAGCTCAGCCCCCAAGATACTGTGCTTACTCTGGTACTTTTTCTCATCCTCATATCAGACATAGACAAGGATACAAACTGTTGCACTGTATCATCCTTTGCAGATAACACTAGGACAATATAGAGGACACAGCAAACATCCAATCTGATGTTAATTAAGTCTTTCAGTGGGCCTCAAAAAATAATATGATGTTCAATGAGGGTAAGTTGTAGTTACTGCAGTATGGAAAAACAAAAATATCAAAACAGAAACATAAAATGCGGTCAAACTATACTATTGAAAGAAAAAGCAGTATAAATGATTTAGGAGAACTCACATTGGAAGGCCTTACTTTTCATGAACACTACAAAGTTGCTGTCTTAACTTATAGAACATTGAGAGGTTAGGTAAGAAGAACCTTTCAAACGAGTAGAGACACCAATGACAAGAGAGATATCAAATAATATACATGAAAAATACTGGAGGGCCAGGTTCCAATTTTGAAATAACATCATTATTGTTATTTTAAATTTAGCAAGTAAAAGAGCAACATATTGGAGTGAATGATATGGAAGGCAATGCAGAATAGAACCAGTGAAGAAGAGAGGTGTTTTAAACACACTGAGAGAACACTATGAACATCAGAAGTCCACGGTTGTTTGACATCCTCCCAGCAAGTACTGTACAAGAAATATTGCCACAACAAAAGTGGACGTCTTCTAGAGAAAACTGGATAATTGTTTCTTCAAGAAGTGCAGGACCAACCGAGCTATAGTGGATATGTTGGCCTGTTGACCATTAAGCTCTCTTAAGTCAAGCTTGGCCCTGTGCTGGGCTTGGGGAGAAGAACAACTCCCAGAACCCCATCCAGGTACATACTTATTAAGACATTAATGCTTTCTAGAGGAAAATTTTGTTGCACTTAATAGCTCCATTCAAAGTTGGAGAAATTGCTGACCTGGAGAGCATGTAGAGATCTTTTACTGCTAGACTCCACTCAATAAAGCATCTAAATTATTGAGACTGCTTAAAAATTGTAAATCTGTTTTTCGTAGAGTGCAGTTGAGAGAGATACATAATAATTTATACTTGGAAAACACTAGAAGGACTGTTTCCAAATCTGTAAACCAAAATATCACCACAATTCATGAACAAGAGATCATAGATTTAAACTAATGAAACAAACTGCCGGAGAAATATAAGCAAACTCACTTTTGTAAACAGCGTGGTAGTGGAACAAGTTAGGTGAGAAGGTGGTGGAGACCAAAATCGTCAGTATCATCACCTTCTGTGGTTGAGAGTTCAATAAATCCCTGAACTATATGTTTAACTGATCTCTAACCCTGTCCATGGAGGACAGAAGAAAATGTATATATGCTGGTTAGCATTGTAAATGTCTGGCCACGTTTGTGGTAGAAAATAATACAAAAAAAGTCTTTATTATTACTTTATGTATGAAAAACAAAGTAAAATAAGAGCAAAAGTAGTAATAAGGTGGGAAAATGGCAGGAAAAGAATATGAAACTAATATTGAATTAATGTTTGTATTTTAGAGACATGGTAGCCTGTAAACAGGAATCTTCCAAGACATGTGGCCAAAAAACAAAACAAAAAAAGTGTTACAAAAATTTACAAAATCAATAGCTAATTAGTTTTGTGTGTTTGTGAACAGGTATGCTAAGTGCAACAGCATCACTGGGACTAATCCTCCTATGGGATGTTGATGGTGGCCTCACACAAATTGATAAGTACCTGTATTCTTCGGAGGATTTCATCAAGTCTGGCGCTCTCTTGGCCTGTGGTATTGTCAACAGTGGTGTGAGGAACGAGTGTGATCCAGCCCTTGCTCTTCTCTCAGATTACATTGGACACAAAACTATGGTAAGTACAAAAAGAGGCTGAATGATTCAATGAAAGTGATGCAATGAAAGGTAGGATTATTTTAATTATGATACTTCATGTGAAAGTTACACTGGAATGGTTAGAATACTGTAGAGTACTGTTAATTATGCAGCAGTGTCTACTAACAAAACGGGATAATATTTGAACCACACACAGAGATCACACTAACGTGATGCATCAAATGAACAAATCTACAAGGGCCGTGACGAGGATTCAAACCTGCGTCTGGGAGCATCCCAGACACATTTGTTCATTTGAACCATTGCTGACTTGTCTTGCTGACTTCTCTTCCTGACACTTGCTGAGGGGAGCCGGTCGGCCGAGCGGACAGCACGCTGGACTTGTGATCCTGTGGTCCCGGGTTTGATCCCAGGCGCCGGCGAGAAACAATGGGCAGAGTTTCTTTCACCCTATGCCCCTGTTACCTAGCAGTAAAATAGGTACCTGGGTGTTAGTCAGCTATCACGGGCTGCTTCCTGGGGGTGGAGGCCTGGTCGAGGACCGGGCCGCGGGGACACTAAAGCCCCGAAATCATCTCAAGATAACCTCTTGCTAACAACCCTTAACAAAACACACACACAAGTTTTTCAAGGTAGCTTGACCCCTATAATGTGCAGCAAAATAAATCAATATACAAATAGCCACCCATACATTCCATTCTTGCCCCATTCTTCTACCCGGGAAAAACATTACAGAATGATTACATTGTATGTAAGTTGTACAGAGAAGTGAAATGGAAATCCCCTCTCTCTCCTGTCCCTCTCTCTCTCTCCCCCCCTCTCTCTCTCCCCCCCTCTCTCTCTCCCCCCCTCTCTCTCTCCCCCCCTCTCTCTCTCCCCCCCCTCTCTCTCTCCCCCCCTCTCTCTCTCCCCCCTCTCTCTCTCCCCCCCTCTCTCTCTCCCCCCCTCTCTCTCTCCCCCCCTCTCTCTCTCCCCCCCTCTCTCTCTCCCCCCCTCTCTCTCTCCCCCCTCTCTCTCTCCCCCCCTCTCTCTCTCCCCCCCCTCTCTCTCTCCCCCCCTCTCTCTCTCCCCCCCCTCTCTCTCTCCCCCCCTCTCTCTCTCCCCCCCTCTCTCTCTCCCCCCCCTCTCTCTCTCCCCCCCTCTCTCTCTCCCCCCTCTCTCTCTCCCCCCCTCTCTCTCTCCCCCCCTCTCTCTCTCCCCCCCTCTCTCTCTCCCCCCCCTCTCTCTCTCCCCCCCTCTCTCTCTCCCCCCCTCTCTCTCTCCCCCCCTCTCTCTCTCCCCCCCTCTCTCTCTCCCCCCCTC